>NW_017729004.1:64448339-64453824 GCF_001723915.1 Gavialis gangeticus | reverse complement strand
GAGAGAGAGAAGTGACAGGAAGGATATGAGAGAGAGAGAGTGAGTGAGAAGGGGACTGAGTAGAGGACAGACTGAGAAATAGACTGAGACAGAGAGAGAAAGAGTAATAGATGGGATGGAGTGAGTGACTGGGTGAAAGGCGGAATATGAGTGGGACCACAGTGTGGAGCTGAGATTCCTCTCATCGCCGGGGATCATCCATCACTGAGGCTTCCTCAAGTCAGGAAGGAGTCGGTTCCTTGACAAGTCCCTGTGAGATGCATGACCGTGCTATAGTAGCGGCTCCCCTGATTCTGGCGTAAGTATCACCCCTCCTAGGTGAGACTGGATACTGGTTCACTGTCCTGGAACCCTGTAAGGGACCAGTAACCCACACAGAAGTAAGCAAGCTTCCGGTACTGGGTCGAAGGGGAGACAGAGCCGAACGTCAGCGGAGCCTTCGATAAACAAATCTTTCTGTGAATCTCTTTGGTCTTTGACAAAGTTCGGGTTTATAGAATTTTCTCTGTGTGTTTATACTTTGTCGTTAACTTTGCTGTTTGTTCCAAAGTGTATTAATTAATAAACCATTTTATTCATGTACTGCAAGCAGTTCCCTTAGTGGTTATTAATTTAAACCAGTGACAGATACAGACAGGGTGAAGTTCCACCATACGTTTCTGGGGAGAGATCCAAGAGGAAGCAGCTGTTTGGGCCTGCTTTATAATTTGTTGAAAAGAGTGATTTTTCCCCCAGCTAAAATGACAAATACAATATACGTAGAATAACATACCATTATAACATAGCATTTCTTGGCATCTCAGAACAGCCACATGCAGAGCAGGGGGAGGGGAGGGTAGTAGCAGCCACATGCGGAGCAGCAACAGCACAGGGTGGTGAGTGGTGGCAGCGGCCACCGTGTGCGAGCTCCCATCCCCCCGCCCCTGTATCCACCTGGAAATTCTGGTTGGTAGAGCATTCTGGGTAGTAGAATGCCAGATAACAGGGATTTTACTGTAGATTGACATCTATCTATCTAGTAATATATATTTATTACCATATATCTAATATAGTACTATATATTATCTAGTTCCATATATATACTACTAGATAGTACTCAGAGAGCCACTCTAATTAAAGCACCACAGCGTCATGTGTACCCATATCCTGTGCTTCAAAATGGCAGCAGGGGCACTTTAACTAAAGCTTGAGCAAGCTCCAATGAGCTCCAAATGTCAAATAAGCTTTAGTTATAGTGCCCCATAAGTAGTAGGGCTGTGTGAAGCTTTGGTCCCTGATTCAAGTTGGTGGAGATTTGGCCTGATTTGGTGGCTGAATCTCTGAATCTGACTTGAATCAGAGGACACTTTAATTTCTCTGAATTGAATTGGAACCCTCCAAATTGATTTGGAGAGATTCAGGAAGGTTAGGAGATTCAGACATAGAGACAGCTTTGAATGTTTTTTCTACATACCTCTAGGTAGCAGGGGCTCATGAATGCTGCAATGCTGGGGTGCATGGAGTGTCCTACAGAAGCATGGGGGTGCTCCCCAGTGTGCTCAGCAGCAGACCTGGAAGTGGACCAGAAGCACTTCTGGTCCACTTCTGGGTCCACTGGGAACTGCACTGGGCCCCCCGCCCCCCATGTCCCCTGGTTCAGTGACTAGTGCCTCCTGGGTCTGGGGACAAATTGCCAAGCCGGGGGCTCAGGGGATCCCCCTGGCACATTTCCTGGCAGACCCAGAAGTGGACTGGAAGTTCTTTTGGTCCACTTCTGGGTTCACTGCTGAGCATGTGAAGGGCCCCCACACACTCCTGTGGGATGCTCCATGTGCCCCAGTATTGCAGCAAACACAACCCGCCCCTGCTACCTCAAGGTATGTAGAAAAAACTTTTAAAGCTGTTTCTATGTTCCAATCTCTGGTTCTCCGAATCAGCATCGAATCTTCAGATTTGGATTTGGCTGAATTGAATCAGGGACAGTGATCTGAATCAATTAATTGAATCACTGTCCCTGATTTGGGCCAAATCTGAATCCAAATTGAATAGGGCCTGCTTTGCACACCCTGAACAAGTAGGGGCTGGTTTAAATTGTAGGCTCAGCTTGCAATGTGGCAGCTCATCTAATCTTGGAGTTCCCCGTGTGCCCTCCTGCTGTTGATTGGTGGAGAGACCCCATTGGCCCTAGCACTTACTGCTTGCTTCTGAAGGCCAGGAGGTGAAAATCATGGTTTTAAATATGCTGCATTTTTTGCCTCCTGCTACTTGCTGCTGACCAGATGGGATACCTCCTCCCAACTAGACATGAAGCTATTGATGACTACTTGTTGAGCACAATGATCCAACTAGCTATGTATCCCCCTTGCAGTACTTTGATCTAGTCTGCACTTCCTCAGTTTGTTAATGTGAAAGCTGTGAGAGACAGGGTCAAAAGCCTTGCTAAAGTCAAGGTATATCACATGTATATATCCAGGTATATCTGTAACAGATATGGGGCTCTCTGTTACTTCAAGATCATAGCAGCTCAGCTAGGGAGCACTGCAGGCTAGACAGGACACTGCAGCTGCAGGTCACTGGAGCAACAGACTAATGAAGCAATTAGCAGGCATCTGCAGGCAGTCAGCTGACTGGAGATAGGAAGGGCCCTGGGATCATATAAGGGACTGGCTCCTGCTCATTATTGATACGTATGTTTTTCTTATGCAATTCATACACAGTATATGTAGTTGGGGAAAGAAGAATTCTGCAGAACAAAAATGTATTAAAACAGTCCCTTATCAACATACAAATCTATGGGTTTTTTGGACATAAAATGCATAGAAAAAGTGAAACGCAAAAGTCCCAGGAACCCAAATCTACAACTGTGACTCACAAGACCCCTCTGCTCTGCTTCAGTCTTTCAGTCTAAGATCACTAGGTACTTCTGTTTGACTTTAAATTCACAAGACTTCTGTTCTTTACATGCCCAAAATTGCTCCATCAGACAATTGTAACACTTCTGCCTCTTTTAGTCACATTTTTAAAACAAAAGAGCAACTTCTGCTCACTTTTTTGAAGAAATGATTGTAGGAGTCCTCCTTAGGAGAAGCACTTAGGATTCAAGGCCTTAGTGGACAAAACACCCTTTCTTAATCTTTTCATTCATAGTTGGGAACAATTTCAGACACATTTCTAATGCAGCCTTTCCTAGGCCAGGGGTTATCAACTGGGGGTACGTGCATGCAAAGTATAAGGAACCTAGGCATCTACCAAAAGGTTCTGGTTCCCATGGCAAGAATCTGGTTTTGTTGGGTCCAGTTTATACAGTGTAATTGTAAATATACATCTCTAATATGTACAAACACCTCACATGGTATTTCTTAAGTTAAAGGAACTATTATTAGAAATTGTAGCTCTCTGTGGTTAAGCATGGCAGATGGCATATAGGAGTGAGTGGCGTGCAATTTACAGTAAACAAATTCTTTATCTTTGATGGGTCATGGGGAGAAATAAAACGGTCCCCGATTCAATCAGGGAGTGCTCTGGAAAATACTGACATTCAAATATACTGATGATGGTGAAAGATGCTTTAAAAAAACCCAGAGATTAATGAACTACTGGATTTTTATTTTATAAACATGTGGCTTCAGGAATTGACAGCATGATGTAATTTGTGAATGTGCTGCAGACTGTTCAACACCTGCTACTGGGGATACTGTCATCAAGGGTCTGGTGCCACTGAGGAGGTCAACTTGTAATCCTGGTGTTTGGTGACATGACATAGAATTTGTTAGTGACCTTTGTGCATGGGACATCACAAAGAGACTACAGAGTTCACTTTATGTTAATGGAAATACCAGGCAAATATATAAAAAGAAGCTTCTGTGTGTTTTTAGCGATTTTATCCTTATCAGTATATGAGAGTGAGCAATGGCAATATTAACAGAATATTGCATTATAATGAAGTAACTCAAATAACCCATGGAAAGAGGGTACCACCACATGAAATTTCTCGTCATACAATTCATATGGTATTCATATAATTAAAATTCATAAGTTGCTTAGATAAGACACATTAATGAGTTAATGCATTATTAGTAAAACTTCCGATAATTCCCCAAGAAATGTTCACATTTAAGCTTAAACATCTTCAAGTGCCCAGAGATGGAGGTATACAAATCTGAGCATTTACCCAGTTTCATTTATGTGCCCTACACCATAAGCGAGCAAATGCTTGATTGGCAAGGTTCCAGCTCATATTTGTAGACTTAAATTAGGTAAGCTCAAATACATGCGCACATTGTCAAGTGTCTGCTTTGACTATGAAAGCATTTGTGATCATTCTGCCTGCACCAAGGATTCTCAACCAGAGCACCCTAGGGTCCCGACATTCTTCCAAGGGTGCAGTAGGGTGCCACATAATGGTAGCACTGTTAGTTGTGCAAATATGATTCACCAGATAAACCCAGAGATTTCAAATAGGAATTTATGGTGTTAGAAATGTTCCAACTTGTTGTGTGGTCTGAGTTCTTAACAACTGAATTGTTCAGTAGTCAAAACTAAGATCTGGCATTTTCCAAGAGGTGCCATGAGTATAAAAAGAGAACCATGGGCCTGCACATAAATCCACATTTTCTTTTTAATTGTGCATACAGGTAGACTCTGTTCAATGACAGCAATTGAACAGAGCCTACCTGTTCAATTGAAAATGTTGGTTCTTGCATATCATTTCTGTTGGAAGGAAAATGGATACTAAAGTCAGGTTTTTCTTCAATACAGTCCTCTTTATTTATAGTGAATATATTTACAAATTCTTATTTCCCTGATTACAGTGAAAAGCCAACATGAGAGTTTCCTACCTTGCTATTCCAAGCTACTTTTTCATGAAGCCCAGTACCTTAAAACTCTCTCTCAGGTTCAACCTGCAAGTGCTTTTCTGTCTGCCACTGACTTTCAGTCACCTTCTCTGTCTGTTTTTTGGTGTTTATTCTGCTTCTGTGTACCTTCTCTTTCATTTACCTCTTTTGTTAGGGACCAAAAAATGAGTCCCTAGTAAAACTCCTGTGCCCACATAGCCCTGTTCTTGACTGGCCTTATGTGGCCTGTGTTTTGAGTCATTTCTCTTGTTGTTTCAGCCATCTACTTTTGCATTTATCCTGAATGAAAGGCACTAATTATGCAACTAATTGTACTCTGCCCAGCCCATGCACCTTGCTCCCACTCTCATGGGTAGATGGGCCTAGACTAGCCAGCATGCAACTTCTGGGCAGGGCTGCTGGTACCACTGCTGCAGCCTCTGGGGGACCTGCTTGGCCCCCCTGGCATCTCACTCATTCCAGACACTAGGAAGAGAAGGGTGGGGGCAGGGGTGGGAGATGGAGCTGCAGCTGGGTGGGAGAATGGACAATGGTTCTGATGGCATACCAGCTGAGGTCTTCAAAGTTGGTGGGGAAATGATAACCAAAAAGCTCCACACAGTTTCTCAAAATCTGGAACACTGAGGAAATTCCTGCTGACCTGATGAATG
>NW_017729004.1:64439275-64443339 GCF_001723915.1 Gavialis gangeticus | reverse complement strand
ACAATGGGGCTGGTGGCAGCATGAAGTTCACACCCAAGGGGTGGCAGAAGTATGGAGCTCAGGTGGGCAGGATGTGGGTGAGGAAAAGTGAGAGGGTGCAGGGACCCCTCCACACACACTTCCCCTTCATGGTGCACAGCCCCCACCACCAGTGGTAGCAGCAACAGCATGCAGTGGGTACCTGGGATACTCATGGGCTGTGCAGGCACTGCCACATCGATTTGGCCAGAACTGCACGTGGTGGCAAGGAGTGCAGCCAGACTGGTCCACCTCTATCGCTCTCCCGGCACTCATGCATCACCAGGGGAAACCTCACACAATGAAGCCAGCTGCCTTCCCCGCCCCCTGCTGCGCAGATCCCAGGACCCCACCAGACTTGGAGGGATTCCCTGCCCCCTGCTTCCTGGCAGAGTCCTGGGACTGGCATGGCAGAGAATGGTGAAGGCAGCTGGCTCCATGGTGTGCAGCTTCCCCTGGTGGTGCGCAAGTACCCAGGAGCTGCAGAAAGCCCTGCACATTAGAGGGGGGCCGGCCTGGCTGCACACCTTGCCACCATGTGCAGCTATGAACCACTGGGCAGCAGTGCCTGCGTAGGCCACAAGTGCCCCAAGCACCCACTGCCTGCTGCTGCTGCTTCTACCACCAGTGGCAGAGGCTGTGCACCACGGGGGGAGGGATGTCCCCACTCCCCACCCACCCCACAAATGTCACACGCCCTCACCCTGCCCCCACAACTCCCCCACATACCCTATTGCCCCAACACAGCCACACCTTCTCACAAATCCCCCCCCACACATGGCACATTCCACCATACATGCACACCCACCCCCAAACATACCTCACACCTGTCGCACAGAATATACAAAGGTAAAACTTTATTTTTGAGTTATTATGCAATCACCTCTCTATACACTATGCAAACACAGATCATGACAAAAATATTTTTTGTAATAAAAATTAAAATATGTTATAGTGTTTCATTTTTAGTGTATGATTTGTTCTTTTTCTGGCTCCAAGATGGCAACCCTTCCCCCCACCCCCAAAGGAGTACTTCCAGGGGGCAAGGGGGTGACTTCTGGTGGTAATGGCTAGGGGTTAAGGGTGGAACTTCCATCTCAAGAAGGCAAACAGGGGGGCAGGGCACCTGTCAGGGCTACCCTTGCGGCCCTCAACAGCTCACCAAAACTCATTAAGTGGCCCGCCAGCCAAAATAATTGCCCACCCCTACATTATGCCCATTAGCTTGAACTACCTTTTATTCCATTCCCAGTATAACAGGATCATTAATCCTTTTGACATTAGTGACTAACTAAAATTCTGGGTCTTGCCTGTTCCATTATAAGGAGAAATAATGACAAAAATTCAGGTACCTTTAATGTGACTGTTCAATTACAGAAAAGTACTAAGTCCTATTTTTTGAACACAAGAGGAATTGACCCACCAGAGACATTTTCACGAATAAGTCATCAAAACTATTTAAACCAATACAACAAAACCCAGATCCCTCTTTCCACTGTTGTCAGGAACATAAATTAGTGCCTTCTTCCATGCACATACACTTCCCCAAAACAAGACCCAGCCCAGAACATTTGATTTCCTCCTTGGCAGCCTTAAAATTGTTTTAGATGAAAATGCATGCTTTATTGTCCCTTACAGTTATCTTAAACCTACAGTTCCAATGAGGTTTAAACCAGTTTCTAGCAAAATAACACATGTACAGATGCTATATTTGTAGTAACCATTCAGAATGCAACATATAAGACAAGTGTGTGAGCCAGTTAAGATGCAGCCTTAAAAATACTCCAGATGTTCCTCAGAGGATTAACCTTGAGAAAAGGGAAGTGGGAGAGGTGATCAGAATCACTTAGTTTTCTCCACTCTATTTTTGCCTCCCCCACCCTTTTTTGAACTTCACTACCTGCTTGTTTTCAAATCCCATCTCAGATTTAATTTTTTTAGTGAAAAAAAAAATCAAAATCTACTCCAAGCCTTTCACATTCCTTATTGCTCAGTAATTCTCCCTGAGATCTGTGAGTTCTACATTCATCTACTAAAGCTAAAGCCTCTACAAATGTACCTGTCTCCATTGTAGCCCAAGTAATTTACATAGTATTTGCTCACAGAATATTATCTCCAGGAAAGAGTTCTAAGACAATTTTCTATGAACAATGACTTACAGAAATAAAGTGTAATAAATTAGGGTAAAAAAATAAATAAATAAAGGCAAGTTCTGAGCACATTACCTCTCAGTATCTTATCTCATAGAGCTTTTGAAATGCTCAAATCCTGTCTGGCCTGCCATTAAAGGAACTCTTTAATAGCTCTTACGTGGCTAAATTATTTTCCTGAGGTTTTATTATGCCCATCACAATAACATTAAGACCAAAAGTAGTATTTCTGGCTATTCTGCCCCATTCAGAATAACTTTTCTCTGAAACGTATTGGCAATTAGCTTGACAATCACCTTGCTGGGGTCGTTTGACCCCAGTACGCTTTCCTGCCATGGCAGGGGGTCAGACTTGATGATCTGCTCAGGTCCCTTCTGACCCTACTAACTATGAAACTACACACACACACACACACACACACACACACTTTTAGTAATAGAACACTCTCAATGGCATTGTTACAGAGCTATGCCCTATTCTTAAAAAAGACAGTATTCTATATGACTATTTCAGTCTATATTATTTTCTTCAACTCGTTCTGCCAAGCCTCAATTCACTGAAACATGAATCTTCACATTTTTATTAACCTTCTTTATACATTTTAGATAATCCTCTTTCAGAAAGTATTTTTCACAAATTACACTTTTTCTCTCAACCTGCTTCTTATGCTCAGGATTAAGATATTTAGGGTTATGATTTATGTCAGACAACTGTTTGAGACTTGACGATACACAAGTGTAAACCATTGACTTCAACATCCCTAAAGGTTATGAAGTACTGATGTATCTCAGAGTGTTTTTGAGTCTACTATATATCACTCTTTTAATCCAGAAAGGTTAAGGTGGCACCAGGTTCACACGTAAGTAATATACTTAAGCAAATGCCTTTGTAGAAGTTTGATTATTTTATTTCTCATGAAAAGTTATGGGCATACTTTATGTACTTTCCAGATGCTGAATGGATCAGGTTTCTTTCAGTTGACATCATTTGTGAAAAATAAACATGACCACTGATTTCACTTTTTCAGTGTCAACAGTGTTTTCAATTTTCAAAAATAAATCTAGAGTTTGGGACTATCCAGATTCTTACATTCAGTTAAATTCATGGTACAGACACATGGTTTTACTTTTGGAATATTTATATTTAAATCATGATTTTATACCATATAAATGTTTTCAGTAATGCTAGCTTTTTAAAGATACATCTGATATCCATTTAATTTGCTTGTAGGTTACTTAGAAGATAAGCGTGAATGAAGAAAAATGTTTGCGAAAATCTGGACCCAGAATCTCAGCCCTTCTCTAACTTGTTTGAATTTAGAATGGACAAAGTACATTGCTTCATATGAAAGCTCATGCATCTCTGAAACAATTAGTCTCTACCTTCTGCCTTCAGACTAACATGATGATCCGGATGATCTCCACCCTAGAGTTCTAAAGGAATTGGCCGAGGTCATTGCAGGACCCCTGGCACGGTTTTACGAGCACTCATGGTGCTCTGGAGTGGTGCCGGAGGACTGGAAGAGGGCCAACGTGGTTCCCATCTTCAAAAAAGGGAGGAAGGAGGACCCGGGAAACTATAGGCCAGTTAGTCTTACCTCGATCCTAGGCAAGCTGTTCGAGAAAATTATTCTGGCACACATCCAGATGGGGACAGCAGGGGACTACATGCTTAGGGGCAACCAACACTGGTTCATCGGTGGCAGGTCCTGTCAGACCAACCTGGTGGCCTTTTACGATCAGATCACCAGATCATTAGAGGCAGGGGTAGCAGTGGACATAGTCTTCCTGGACTTCCGGATGGCTTTTGACACTGTCTCTCACCCTGTTCTCATTAAGAAACTGGGGGGCTGTGGTGTAGACACCCACACAGTCAAATGGGTTGCCAACTGGCTGG
>NW_017729004.1:64425098-64438758 GCF_001723915.1 Gavialis gangeticus | reverse complement strand
GAAGGCTGAGGGGGCATCTTGTGGCCTGTTATAAACTAGTCGGGGGGATCAGCAGGCATTCGGGGGAGTCACTTTTCCCCCGAGCACCGCCAGGAGTGACCAGGAATAATGGTCACAAGCTGGCAGAGGGTAGGTTTAGGTTAGATATCAGGAGGTGCTACTTCACAGTCAGGGCGGCTAGGGTCTGGAACCAACTTCCAAGGGAAGTGGTGCAGGCTCCTACCCTGGGGGTTTTTAAGAGGAGGTTAGATGAACACCTTGCTGGGGTCGTTTGACCCCAGTATTCTTTCCTGCCATGGCAGGGGGTCAGACTAGATGATCTGCTCAGGTCCCTTCCAACCCTAGAAACTATGAAACTATGAAACATGGCTAACCCACCACTGTGCTCAAGGAAGATTATGGTGAAAGGAGTTTTACATTGACCAAATGCTCTGATGTTCTGTACCATGTCCAATCCAGCTGAACGGAAACATTTTGCCAAGACAAAATAATTTTTACTAAGATTCCAAGTTTGGTTGATAAAGGTAACTACTGATGTAACATACTATACACGGACTTCCAAGAGACATTTATGAGAGCTTTTTAATTCAGCATGTTGCAAAGCACTATCAATGAAACATAATAAATGGATTAAAATTGGTTATTACATTTCAAAGTGTAATTTTTGATGGGGAATCATCGCTGAGCAGGTGTGCAGGGTTATGTTCCTAGACCAACTCTCTTTAATATTTTAAACAATTTACTGGAGGAGATATCTTTTAAAAAAAAGTTATAAGCAACGTTTTTAAAATGACAAAAATGGAATAGGAATGAACAATTAGATCTCTCAGAGCAGTCTGTATTGTTTGGTAAATTGGATGCAATCAAACAGCATGCATTTTAATATAGTAAAACACAGGGTCTTGCTTAGGAAAAGTAATATAAATTTTGCTTACGCAATGAGGCACAGTGTCAGGCAACAGAAAAGGGCTCAGGAATCATGGTGGACAAACAACTCCTACAAACTTCTACTGTAACATGCCAAAAAGAACAAAATATTTTTTTTTAAATGACAGAATATAGGAAGAAGAAGAGAACAAAGAAAGGTATTACCTCTAAAAAAAGGCCACATACATGTATATAAGGTTCTTTGGGTAAATCCAATATGTTTTATTAGACCAACTCAAATAATTGGAAAAATTCTTCTTAGCAAGCTTTTGGGTACAAACACCCTTCCTCCGGCTGAGGAAGCATCTGAAGATGGTTTGTGCCCTTCCTGGATGGAGTGGTAAAGCAGCCAGAGGCCAATACACATACAGGTATGACATTTTGACCAGAAAAATTACAGGCAACCCCCGTTTAGCACCCTTAATTGCTTCCTGAAAAACCAGGTGTTAAGCAAAACCAAAAGTATTTGATGATCCAAGATGGTGACCACAATTGTTTTTAATGACTCAAGTTGGCGACCAAGAGTGTTATAATGAAACTTGCTGAGTGCTAAGTGAAATCAGGTATCAAATTCAAATGAGCATTATAGCAAAATAGCATTAAGTGGGGGTTGCTTTTACTACTCTCCCATTAGAAACTGCCAGCATATTGACCTTCAATTGGTTTCTTTTGGAGAAAACATGCCCCAACCAAGAGAAAGATCTTTCTTTGACACCTGGAAGATCTCCACTGTGAGAAAATTTCTCTCATTAGAATGAACTCCTGTATGCTCAAATCCCTCCATGATCAGGAGACATCACTAGTTTCTCCAGACTACAGGAAATCTTCATAACCATGAGACAGACTTTTTCACTTAATTGAGACCAACATGTATATAGGGGATTGGCCAGTGCTGATAATAGTGCAGATTTGATGGCATCACTTTCAGGATTTCCTTCTTTTAGACCAAGTAAAAAATAATTGTGATTTGAGTGCCTCAGATTTTGGGTTCAGTTGTCAAAATATGTTGGCTACTCACACATGGAATGTCAGATGCCTGTGTGGTATCTGGGTACCTAGAACGGCTGATTTCTGAGTAGCTTGCCCATGTCAACTTTGGGACTCTGCCATACTACCACATGCCAATTCATTAGAATTGCTAATTACTCCATTTGAAAATTTCATAACTATTTTCAATGGTATATACTTCCAAACTCTTGCACTGTATTGATGAAGATTATGAAATGCCTATAAGCAAATGCATTTTATAAAACTCCAAATATGCTGTACACTGTAGCTCAGTTCACAGGTAATCTCTCTCTCACATGCAGGCGATACACTACATTCTGCTCTGTTCTTTTCTTGCCAACTAATGCTCCATGCTATAAAAAGAAAAAAAGAACTCTTGAAATGACTTGTTATCAGAAACCATCAGAACAGCATATTAGCATTATTTATAATTGCTGCATTGTTCCCCAAGGTGCCAGCTACTGAAGGAATCATTAAAACCACTGATATTTACTTTTGTAGAGGATTTGAGAAAATTGCTTTTAAAAGAAAAAGTCTTTCATTTTATTCAGCAAAAGTAGAGAGAAAAGCTAAACTAGGCAGAACAAATAGAACTTCTTGAGGTGTCTGGCAGAAAATTCCCCCAGGTGGAAGCTTCAAATAGCTATAATAAATCTTGATTTTTTAGAGGTATAATACTTTGTGATACCATATACTTCTTTTTTTTTAAACGACAATGTTGCAAACAGTATTCTGCAACAGAGTATCAAACAATAAAAACAGGCATTGTAATGGGCTGTTCCACAGAAGCAGTTAAAATTAACAGTGTAGGGGCTTTAGATCAGTACTGATAAACATACAATCAGAAGCATCTGAATATTAAGTCTATCCCACTGTTGTCCTACTATTGCTCATGTTCCTTTCCATTTTGCTTACATACTCTTCCATACTACTCATATAGAATTATAGAAAATTAGGACTGGAAGGTAACTCAGGAGGTCATCTAGTCCAACCCGCTGCTCAAGGCAGGACCATCCCCAACTAGATCATCCCAGCCAAGGCTTTGTCTAGCCAGGTCTTCAAAACCCCCAAGGATGGAGATCCCAAAACCTCCCTAGGTAATCTGTTCCAGTGCTTCACCACCCTCCTAGAGAGAAAGTTTTTCCTAATATCTAACCCTAAACTTCCCTTGCTGGACCATTGCTTCTTGTTCTGTCATCTGCCACCACTAAAAACAGTTTAGCTCAATCTTCTTTATAACCACACTTCAGGTACTTAAAAGCTGCTATCAAATCCCGTCTTCTCTTCACCAGACTAAATAAGCCCAGTTCCCTCAGCCTCCCCTTGTAAATCATGTGCCCCAGCCCCCGCACCGTTTTTGTTGCCCCCTGCTGAACTCCCTCCAACTTGTTCAGATCATTTCTGTAGTGGAGGGCCCAAAACTGAACACAGTACTGCAGATGGGGCCTCACCAGTGCTGAATAGAGGCAAAAAATCAATGCCCTTGAGATCTGCTGACAACGTTCCTACCAATACAGTCTAGTATGCTGTTCGCCTTCTTGGCAGCAAGGGCACACTGTTGGTTCACATCCAGTTTATTGTCCACTAGAACCCCCAGGTCTTTTTCTGCATCCCATTCCCATCTTCCAAATTGTTAATGAATATAATGAAGATATGCTTAGACTGAGTGTCCCATCCCAGTGTACTAGACTCTTCATTTTCCTCATGTTTAAGGATCCTTTTTGTTCCCTTTCTCCCTTCCTGATTTCAGGGTCTCAGGTTAAGGGGCTTTTCTTAGGTTTGGATCTGCCAGTTTCCATGCATGTAAATAAGAGTTCAGCTATATGATGAGGAGTAACAGTTTATCATTTAAATAAGAATTCAGCTACCTAGGAGATGCTATTTGTTTGACTGTGCCAATCTTATGACATAGATGACAACAACTTAAGAAAGAGGAGATAACAGTTAAAAAACTGGTATGTGGCAAGATGCCAACTGAAAATGGGAGTTACTGCTACTTAACCCAGTTACAAGACAATAATGTAAGCATCAATATTCAGGATGAAGCAGAAGATACAAATGTTAATCATGCCAACTGTAAACATTCAAATATGGAGAAAATGTAGTGTTGCCAGTGCTAATGATTTTCTTACGAATCATTATTTTCTGATAAAAAATCTCAGTTCTGGGAGTGATGTTATTTTGGGAAATCAGCTTTAATTTAAAGTAATATTAATTTTATCTCATAATATACTTAATAAAATTGTGCACTGGGTCATGTTTCAAATATTAAAAAATACACCAAAACCTTTTTTTTTTTAAACTAAAAAAAAATATATTATTTTATGACATTCATATTATTTGGGTGGCTTTACACCTGGCTATTAAAAATCTGGGAAACCATAACAAAACCATGACCTGTGTTTGGCCTCCATGACCAGCAATCACCTCACAATGGGAGCAGCACAACATTTTCTTAAGAAACAGGGCAAAAATACTCAATGTTGTATTCAGCAAGAAATTAAATGAAAGCAGAAACTCAACTATCTAACACAGAAAATGATGCCAATTCACATAAGCAGGTGTTCAGGTCAACTGAGGATTTCAAGGTATTGGAAGACAAGGACGTGGAGTCACTACCTTTCTCCTCCTGTGGATTATTTTATGTTACACTCTAGTCAAAGATCCCTGCTGCTGGCTCATCTCTCTTACAGGCTTGTCCTCACTCTAAGAAAAATGTAAATTATGCAGTAGGGTCAAAATTAAGAGCGTGAAGGAACCAGGACTGGAGCCAGAGCAGATGGAGGGAAGACAGGTAAAGCAGTTCAGTACTACTGGAAAGCAAATGCTTAAGGGGTATCAGGAATCTTATTTTCTCCCTAAAAAGGAGGGAGGGACTCTATTCTGAGAGCAGACTGTGGAAGAAAAAGTCAGTAACAAGATTTCTGCTCTGTTTCAGTAGTTTAAGACATGTATGCACAGAGGTTGAGTATACTCATCTATAATATCTTAATATGTCTCCACTGTATTGATGATCACTCAGGCACAAAAAACTTATATTTAACAGCGACATTGTAATTAAACATTAGATAACACAGTAATGATGATCTGCTATAAGACGTAGCCATCCAGTCTGTTCTGCCTTTTGGCATGCTTACCTCTTCTTCCAAAACAGAGAACTGCCCTTTGCCCTTTCTAGCTACACAATAACTACCACTCCACATACTTAATATATTGCCTTAATGACGCCAACCCAGTCCTGATGCTCAGCTGTGCTAGTATCTGTACCTCATTTTCAGAAAAGATAGGATTCTTGGCAGCAAGCCCGCCCCAAATAGAAACTGTGTGAGGTCCAGCCACAGATATTCTCTGTACTTAACACCATATGCATTATTACAAGAGTAATGGGAAGTATAGGGACATTAAGAGTGTGCGCTATCAATAAATTAATGTTGAGGCAACAAATTAACTTTTAGAATCAACTGACTTTTGATTGTATGAGTATTTCAAGCTGAGCAGTGTATTAACAGTAGATTTTACCATTTAAGGGAATACTATGTGCAAATTTGAAATGCTATGTTTTTTTCTAAAGACTGCTCAGAAAACAAGCCCCAGCCACCTGCTTCCACAACAGCTTCTCGAACCCAGAAGAAAAGTTGTAAGCAAGTTTTAGGAGCTCTCTCCAGTGCAAATCTTGTGAGATGGATTTTGAGAGGTATCCTTAGAGTGTCCTTACAGCCTCAGTTCCAGGTTTTGTGAATACAGAGCAGAAGTGTAGAAAATTTTATCTTCCGTTGGTTGTCTTGAGACCAGCATAGTGCCACGGTAGACACAAACCCCTCTTACCTCCATAATACATATTCTCTATATTTATATTTTCCTGAAAAAAGACCATAACATTGTGGCATAGTTGTCAGATTGCTCTACTGCATGAGTGGCAATGATGGGAATACATTATGCAGACTGTTAAAACCAAATTAGTGCCATACTTCTCTATCATGTAATTTCTATTATGAAAGTAATACAGAAATTAAGTGGCACGTCATAAAATGTGTAAACCCCCGCCAAACTGGAGTAAAGTTAATTTCAAATTATTCTGTAACATTTCAAATGCAAATTACATAAAAACAGAGATTTCACCTCTAAATTCTGGAGAGGTCAGTGAAGAAAAAGGTTTTCAGTGTTTGAAAGTGTGAAGAAACAAGAAAAATGATGGCTCCTACATGCAGTTTAAAACCATTTTAAAAAACTACATGTTGGTTACCTCCCTCAAGTCAAAGAAACAATTTAGTATATGCCATCTCCTTTGCAACAAGCCTAACTAGAGAAGGTATTTGTCTTTGTATCCTCTTCCCCAATATCAGTGTCTCCATAAAACAATATAAAACCTTTGTTCCATATTATGAAGCACTGAGCAATAAAAGGATGTAAAACTGCTCTCTTTTCCATACTATAATTTACATAAAGAACACTTGGAATAAAAAGATAACTTCTTATTAGTCCTAGGACAGACTATAACAAAGTGACTGTATCAAAAGCATGGTTATAAAAATGTCTCCATATAAAAGAGCAAAGGTAATATGTCAGCTGAAAATAATTTCTGATATCTTCAAGGAGTCTGCTGAATTTAGGGGACTCAAGTTGATTGTATCTTGATTTGGGTTTATCTAGTGCCAGGTTTTCATGCCAATGTCCTGAGATGACCCAAGCAGTTTGTGATATGTAGATGGTTTTTAGTATGCAGTTATAAAAGTTTCTTGCCCATGATTTAGTAGGCAAAGTTCATCCTTCATAAAAGAAGAACTTGAAAGAAAATACATCTCTGTATTTAAAACTGCCTTGCCTCTATTATCTGTTGAAACTTTCTTTTTTAATTGTCAAAGCTGAAACAGACAATTTACATCCATCATAAGATAAATGTTAAATAATCTTTGCTACTCTCAGAATCTCTTCTTTATTAGCACAGTTATGATCTCTAATATCTCAAAGCCAGACGTTTCCCAGTCGGAGGGGTAGGGGCTGCAAAACAAGAGTTTTATGTGTTTAATTAATCTTAAAAGGAAATTTCTGGATCTTCCAAGATGCTGAGAGAAAATATTTCAACCAAATTAAGAAAGCCCTCTTTTTCCTATTCCCTCTGGTATTTTTTCTCATGTTCTTGTGCAAGTATTTCTCCATTTTCAAAAGCATTCAGTTTGTGTTTGCTAAGTAACTTAAGCATGATTCTATTGCTGAAATTATGCCATTCACATCCTTCCCTTCCTATCTCTGTTCAGATTATCTTTGTAGACAAAAGCTAGTTGGGATATTTTTTGTTCCTGAAATATTTTTTTTCCTTCTAGAAAGTGCCAACTCAATTTTTTGCAGAAACTGATTGTTTTCAACCAAGATTTTGCTGAAATATTTCACAGGTGCTGGATGGAATTTATAGTAAAAAAGACTAGGCAGTCCAAGAACAGCCACTAATCCAGTGGTTATTGAATTCACCTCATATGGTGGTGGATCTCTCTTCTACTTCCTTTCTCTTTTGCCCTTTAACAGCCAGCCAGAGCCTCCTGCTACAAAACAGGATCAGACACATTGTAATGGCCGTGGGCTGAGCAAACAAGCTGGAGAGATAAGATGCTGCAGGAAGCTACCCGATACTCCTTAATTAGAAAGACCATCACCTGGGACTGGGGAGTAATTGTCTGAAGGTGATAATGAGCAGATAGACATAAGGCCTTGTTTGAAAGCCAGGGATGTGGCAGAGGAATGAAACTAGAGTGACACAGCTGGGGAAGACAGCTCTGTGGAGGAATGGAGGCCTCTCATAATGACAGCAAAAGAGACGGACCAAATTGAGGAACCCCAGTAGCAGACTGGACTTGGGAGCGGAGCAGTGAGAAGTCCAGGAGGGAGATGCTAAGATGGCCTTCACTTGCCCTGATAGATTGGCCAGTTCTGCTGCTGGCTGGGGACTGACAGACCCCAGGTTGGATGAGTTATAGCAGGGGCGGGCAATTATTTTGGGTGGAGGGCTGCATACTAAGTTTTGGCAAGCCATCATGGGCTGCATGACAGGTAGCTTGGGGCAGATAAATATTAATTTTCTAAATTTTTTAGGGGTCCTGTAGGCCGGATAGAATGGCCTGGCGGGCCACACCTGGCCCACAGGCCGCATTTTAGCCACCCCTGAGTTAGAGACACAGTATATGTTTTGTCACCACAAGGCAGGATGCATTGTGTTAAGGTGGGAGCCAGATCTTCAGTTTGTTTTCTAACCGGTGGTTTGGGTTTGGGACTATTAGGGGTTGGCAAAGGTCCCAGTAGTGTCTCAGGGCATGAAGGTAATGGGCTTTGCACCAAAGCAGGCTCATAGCTCAGGACTGGACAGAGCCTCCTGCTAGTGGCTCAGGCAGGAGCAGCCAAAGCAGACCTTTGCCCAGAGGTGGGCAAGGAAGCCCAGCAGCCCAGAGGCCCAGCAGCCCAGGAAGGCAGAGACAAGGGGCCAGAGGTCTAGTAGCCTAAAAAGGGCAGAGACCAGTGCCAGGTCCAGCAGCCTGAGAAGGGGCAGAGACTGGGGCCAGGGGCCCAGGGTAAGAGAGAAAGGGGCTTGAGGTCCAGGGACACTTCTCCATGTGTTATTATAAGAGAATGAGATGCTTGGTCATCAGGACTAAGTGCAGACATTCAAAAAGCCCTGGCACAAGCACTCTATCATACTTCATTGCCCGCATCCCACTCCCCTCTTGCCTTAGCTGGGCAAGTGGCAGCAGGGCATATCCCCTGCTCCCAGCACTCCTCACCGGCATTAGCACGGCGGCTCTGCCCTGCCACTGCTTGCTGGGGTGTGGGGGGACATGGGATGTGGGTGCTGCCACTCCTTGCCCAGCAGAGGGGGATGGGATGTGGCTGTGGCAGTGCTGGGAGCAGGGCCTATGTCATGCTGCTGCTTGCCCCCTTCCACCCAGAACAAGCCGTGCCCGCATCCTGCCCCCCAACCCTGACTGGGCAAGCGGCCTCCCCGAGTCCCAAGCCCTGGCTAGGTAGCTTGCCCCAGCCCCAATCCCTCCCTCCCCCATTCCCCTTCCCTTCCCACTACGCCCACCACAACAGACCTACCAGCTGGAGGCAGCTGTGCCAAGTGTGGTGACTAAGGCTGTCTGTTTAATCTATGGCTGAATCTCTGAAGTGGCACCGAATCTTCACATTTGATTCAGCTGAATTGAATCGGGACAGTGATTCAAATATCTGAATTGAATCACTGTCCCTCCAAACCTGAATTCGAGCAAATACTTGCCGTTTCGCATAGGCCTAATATTTATTGCACTTGACTAATTAGCTCCACATTAAATGTTTCAGCATCCAAATATGCAGTCCCATTAGGATGGAGTAAACTAGTTAACTCCACAGTAGGTTAGTACTTGTAAACACAAGTACTATCCTATGGTGGAGTTGTCTACTCCTCAGCAAGGCACATGTAGACACTGACCTGGCTGCCTGGGACATAAGGGTGCTTCAGTGCAGGGACTACCTGCCAGCTAGCCCCACACCATAGTACCCTTGTGCCCCAGCCAGCCCCTTGGCAGCACATTGAGCCAGTTCAGAGCAGCCCCAGGCTCACAGGCTGACTTCCTGGGCCTCCTGTCAGCCAGGACTGGTCTGCCCTGGCTAAAGATGTTGCAGTCCTGGTTGCACATGTTAATGTGGCCCCTGGGAGCATAAACTCCAGCGTGTTTATTGCTGCACATTAATTGTACATGTAGATGCACCCTAAGTATGTCAAAGTGCCACCTTAAGAGGAGTTGGTTGAAGGGAGCTGTTTTTCTGCTGTCCTTTTGTTGATAGTTGCACTTTTAGTAGTGGTTGAAGTTTCTTGACTCTCAGGGAACATTTTTGCTATTAGTGCAGAGGACAAGAGAATCACATTAACCACAGCAGATCTGGAGCCAGGAAAAATACCCTCCAAGATCCTTCCAATCTGAAATAACCAAGAAAATATCTTCTCTACGTTTCTGTCATCATAAATTTAGGCCTAGAGGACAGTTTACGGTTTCACAGTGTTTACTTCATGTGCATGCACATGCGCATACACATACAGGAAGTAATAGTTTCCTAAGTTTCAAAACTTTAGGTGGAATTCAACTTGTATAATTTCCTGTATTTATTCCCACAACATTTTAATTCAGGTCTGGATAGGGTACAGATGTTGCCTCTTAGATCATTAAATCACAGTGGGTAAAATGCCAAAGACCCAAAAGAAAACAGATGGACAAGAAGCCTTTCAAATTTCTGACTAAACAGACCTGTTTACTGGAACTAGCTAAGAGAAAAATGCCTTCATGATTTTTATTTGATTTGAAGTTCTTTAGAAAGTGTTACAAATGATGGGGGGAGAAGGACAAGGAGAGGGAAGGGAAAGGAAAGAGATGAATACCTATTCATGTGTTTATGTGCACAATATAATATTTTATATTAATAAGTGATAGAGACAGTAAGTTACAGTATTATTTCCATAATAACTCATTGCTATTTTCATACACATTGCAATCCCGATTAAATGCTGCTTTGAAATCTGCTATCCTTGGTGTCTGCTGCAAAGTGAATTTTTCTGGAAAGATTGTGCACGTGGGCACACAAAAACCCTTTGACTATTTGAACTCACTGAGTGGCAATAAGGTTTTTTTCCCCCCTCATTTAAAATATATTATATATTTTAAATATACTATATATATATATATATATAGTATATTTTAAATATATTATATATATATATAAAAATATATTTTAGACATAGCTAAAGCAAAAATAGCTGAAGCTTGAAATGTATTGTTACTTACTAATATTATTGAACTAGTATATAGGAACCCCAATTTTTGATTATGACTCAAAGTTATAAGTACTGTTTAAATGCAGAACAGAGACAGGAGCTTACAATCACAGGAAATTTGAAAAAAAAATTGGCATACTATGCATGACTGAGGACTTGTGCCTTGGCTTGGTTTAAAAAAAGGAGGGGGATGAATTTAAGAACGGAATGGACATTCAGATAGTAAATATGCACTCTGTGTGTGTGTGTGTGTGTGTGTGTGTGTGTGTGTGTGTGTGTGTGTGTGTGTGTACACACACATACATACATACACACACACACACACAGTATAGATAGATAGATAGATAGATATGTGTGATTTATATATCACACATGCAATTTTATTTATAGATATAGATATAATGTATAAAACTTCAGAGGAGATGAAGACTGAACTAGCGAAGTTAACTCTCAAATTTCCTATCTTTAAGGTACTTAACCATGTAAAGTTCTAGTGCTGCTCCACTTCTATCACTTGTCTTCTATCAATGGTCAGAAGCAGCAACACAGTTTTCCTATCAGCTTGGAGCATAGGGAAGGAGAGTAAGGCAAGAGCTTTTTCCCTTTCCCTCTCATTGGCAGCAGCCACTATCCACAAAATATCAGCACACAGCAGTAATAAGAAACGAACAATGAAAGGGGGGGCAGGGGAGTTCAGATTTTACACCACAGTATAAAAAGCCATTTTTATAGCAACAGTTATACCTCAGACATTAATGTTGCATCATGTACATTGTTCCTGTGAAAGACCAATTCAGGGCCATATCAGTGGGAGGAGGGCTGTGCACATAACCCAGGCAAAGTTTTACCATATATTTGATTTTCCTCCAATATGATGCCATCAGAACAACAAAATGTTCTGCTATCCAGTCAGTTTAACTTTTGTCTTTTGGATTTTAATTTCTTTGGAGATGCAACTATATTTCAAGTACATCTAGCATGTAATGTCACAGGGTCTCTAGATTTTTATGGTATAATTAATAAGCAACATAAATTCAACATCTAGTGTAACCAAGATGGTCCTAGATAGTAGATCCTATCACAGACATGAAAGTAGATAACAGCTTTTCTATAGCTCTAGGGCCCTATATTTCAACTGGCCCAGTTACTTTGTAAAGTACTCAGAAACCCATTCATCAATTTATAGAAGAAGCAACATTTGGCAACTCTTGGGCTGTGGTAGAAATATTCAGCACTGTAACATCTGGTAGTAGGTTGCTTGGAATGAGAGAGACTGTGAAATGCCAGCCCTATCTCCAGCCACTTAATCTTTCCTTGTCATGAATATCTACTTCAGCATCTCTAACTTCAGTGAATTCCCTTCAGATGTGGCTTGGTTTTCTAGTAAAGAAATGAGAGCCTTATACTTTAGAGATCTGGTGCAAGGAGTATGGAATTAAAAGGAAGTCAGTCTAACCAGCCCACGTCTTCTGCATGTTACACACCTTGGGATAGCCTCTCAGCTTAACCCTGACATGTTCTTCCCCTCAACACAAGCCCATTACCTTTTCCTCCCCACTCCTCTCCCTCGCCAGGCTTGTTACTAGATAGTGATCATGGACCACTGCCTGTTGTAACTTACAGCAGCTAAAAAATCAGGCAAGGAGCTGACATTCTGAATTGCAGCTAGCACTAGGCAGCTAGGCTGGGGATGTGGCAGCATAATAATACCTCTATTCAAAACTGCAATGATTTAGGCACATCCCAAAACTGTCTTAGGTACTGGCCATGTATAACTCTGGCCTGACTTTCAACCAAGTTTTCTAAAGTGCACTATGAGTGGGTGCAAGCATCACACACACATTCCCAGCATTGAGGGCTAATATTTTCCAATCATGTAAAAGTCTTCATTTCAGTTCAGGTTTCCAACTTTTGTATCATTTGCACACATGCTAACTCTTTGTGATGACTGTGGAGCGGTATAAGTGCTATGGTTCATCAAAAGATGACAGGCTTAAAAAAAATGAAAACCAAAAACTACAGCTTGATTACACTGACCTAAAACACTCCTAATATGTAATTCTTGCATTAAAATGTAACTGTGCAAGATCTCTCCTGCTGGGTTATAATGTTGTTATTTTTTAATTTTTTTTTATTCCCCACTTGTTAGGCACGAACCATGATGTGGATGTTTGAACATTATGAAAATGAATTCATAAGCCAAGTCTATCTGCCACTGGGTTCTTGCTAAATGCTGCATTGAGTGAGGAGACTCAGCATGTGGCCAGCCAAGACTGCCCTGTGGAATAAAGTTAAAAGCAAGGGAAAGAGGAGAAAGACGTTTTTGAAATCTATTTAATGATCATATGATTTTGTCTATGTAAAACCCTCAGGTCAAGAAAGGGTCCCTTGATTCAAATCATCCAGCTTGGTAAAGCAGAAACAAAAGAATTAATATTACTGTAGTATCCTTTCTCCACCTCTCTTCTCTACCCATCACTAATTATCAAAGTGCAAGGTTTTCAAACCTCCTGAGACCTCATTTAAGTAAATCAGATTGCAAGGGGGCAAATTTAGGCCTTCCAGTTACACCACCTATCAGTAAGATCCATCACTGCTAAATTAAAATTGCTTATCTCTGCATCTTCCGTCTGTAGTTTTTCTTATTTTGCTATCCAGGATCCAGTCAAAATTCTCATGTCCTATCCAAGCTATTTAATCTCTTATACTGAAAATGTCGATGTGTGTTCTGTTATCTCATTTCCACCACCACTACTAGTGTTTTCTTTTCCTTGTACACTGCAGTAAGCTTTTTTCCTTCAGAAACAACATGTAGCAGTAGTTGGCCACTTTCCTCACTTTTTCTTCCCATGAGGACCTCAGCACTGCCATTGTTACCTCATCCTGGTCACATTGAAGTCAGTATGAATAGGATTTCATCCATGATCCTGAGAC
>NW_017729004.1:64415385-64420098 GCF_001723915.1 Gavialis gangeticus | reverse complement strand
CCCCTGGCCACTTTCCTCACTTTTTCTTCCCATGAGGACCTCAGCACTGCCATTGTTACCTCATCCTGGTCACATTGAAGTCAGTATGAATAGGATTTCATCCATGATCCTGAGACTCAATCATTTTAGAAATCCTCTGTACCTGAATTTACATTCTGTCTTTTCTGTATTGATGAGCAGAACAACCAAACATACAGCACATTCATACATAGCATTTTAGTGAATCCCAATGTTGTACAGCTTGAGATGTAGCGAAAAGCGAGAGAGAATAGTTTAAAACCCCACACACCACATCGGTAACACTGAGGTTGATCCAATGTCTTGGCAAAGGCCTAGTATGAATACCCACAAGACTAATTTATAGGACACTGGCACATACATAGTAAGATTTATAATACCTTATAATGTACTGTGGCATGATTTATCAACTCTCATTGAGTGGGGAAAAAAAAAAAAAATCAAGAGAGTTACTTTAAAAACAACGGCTCATTTGGAAACAGGTTGAAAACAAAAAAGTGCTACAGAACACATGCAAGTGAAAATTTGATCATCAGATCTTTGGAAAAAGATCTGAAAAAACAGGAATGAGGCATTTTTTTAAAGTAAATACTGCAGATCTTTTATTTGATCTCTAAACTTCTGTGATATTTTAATTAGACAAGTTCTGTTCTAAACCCTTTCTTTAAAAAATGGATCAGTTTTTTTCCTTATGTTTTATCTGGCATTTTAGTAAACTTTTTGAGTTCTGCTGTTCCTACTGTACTTTCCTCACTGCATTTCCTAAAAAGAAGACAGTAGCATCTGGTTTACATTGGTCATATCAGAGAATTGTCCATTAGTCAATTTTCCAATGTTACAAGCTTTTTATAGGCCACCCGTCTGCCAACTAGCATTTTTAACCAAAGAAAGACCCTGGGCTGGTGTTTTTACATATTAAAAAAAAAAATTATAAAAACAAAGAGTTACCATAGCACTTTTCTGACTCACTGACGCAAAAACTAAAAGCTGGCTGTGCTGAAAGCCTGTCACCTCCCTATTTATTCCCACAGTCATGACACTACTGGTGAAAAACTTCCAACTCCATTATATGTTATTTCCACAGCAGTCATCCGAGGACCTAAAACATTTTATTTACATTACATATCACAATACCTCTTTGCAGTATGGGCTGCATCTCATTTTAACAAATGAAATAGAGGATCAAAAAGGTTAATTTGTTTGTTCAAAGTACAAAGAGAATCAGCAAGAGAGCTGAGAAGACCTATGTCCTAACCACAATACAATGCTTCCAAATAAATGCTCAGAACAAAGACTCTAGTCGTGCATTGAGCTCCAGACTACTGTACTAGCCTGTGTGTGGAGCTTATAGATGAGGGTCAAAGCTAGTCAATTTTGTGTGACCTTCTTACACAATTATATGGTCAAAGAGGAAAGCATATTTCCCACTGCTTAGATACTGGTGACATTTTATTACAGCAAAGCAGCTTCTCTTCTATAATTAAAGTTAAAAACCATTTTTTTCTTTAAAGGTCAATTTGTTTGAATGCTTGAAAATCTAAGAGCTTACTCAGGTTATGCTGAAAGTCGGTGTGCCTTAGGGAGATTCCACCTAGCGTTGTGGGACAAATTTGGGGTCAGCTGAGCTGGATGTTTTTAGATCCAGCCCTGCCAATAAATGCCATTTCTCAAGACAGTTACTCTGCCAACTCATTTTAGCATATTCATATGAGCAGAATCAAACCATGGCTCTAAGCCCCCTCTCCCCCCAAATTCTCAATCATTTGACATTTACCCCATGAAAACATGGCACCCACGGCCCCTTCTTGTACCAATACTAAGTGTGATATTAAAGAATTAAGCTCTACAGATAGGCACAAGTCCCTAAAGAGAGTCTTGGTAGCTGCGGGGTCTTCCTTTCCCTTTGTACGTCTGAGCCTCTCTTCCTACTTCCTGGATCTAAGGAAGCTCCATCCCTATGGTGGACTGACCCCATCCCATTCACGTCAGGAGCTGAATGACTTTCAGTTAATCCAAGCAATACAATATTAAGGTACACTCCACCTTAAAGTAGTAGTGAGGAATTGGACAGAGGTCAGGAGGAAGAGACAGATACTGAATGGAAGAAAGCTGCCTGCAAAGACCTGGGGAAGAATGGTTGAAGTACAATGCAAACCTGTTTGGGTGGCAGACATAGCAAGGGTACAAGGTTTGGTTCAGTGCGTAGCTAGGTGTATGCATCATGTATGCAAGCTACTGCTGTTGGCAGGAGCAGAGAGTATCAAACAGCAAAGAGAAATTTTATTTCTAACAGCTTCTAAAATGAACAGGCAATCTAGATCCCTCGGTGGACACATACAGCTCTTTCTTTTGCATTCACAAAGGTGCCAAACACTATCTTGCTTTCCAGGGGGGCACTGCCTTCCCAGAATGTCCATTATTACTAGGGACCTACCGAATTCATGGCAGAAGTGGGGTGCACTGTGTCTCCTTCAATCTTGAAGCCTCACCCCACCCCCGCCCTGCAGACTGGTGGAGGGGCCCTGCTTGCAGCTTGCAGGGATCAGCAGGGAGGTGAAAACTGCTGTTTTAAATATGGCGCCATTTTTGCCTCCCACCACTGATTGGCTGAGAGGCCCCAGACAGCCCTGCTGTTTGCTGCTGACTGGCAGACAGGCAAAAATGGAGCCATGTTTAAAACCACAATTTTAGCTTCCCTGATGATCAGGAGGGAGCCGTGGGGTCCTCCACTAATCAGGGGCAAAGGGGGGAGGGGGGACAAGGTGTGTGTGGGGCAACATGCAAGATTAAAGGATCCGCAGCGTACTCTACTTCTGCCACAAATTCAGTAGGTCCCTAATTATAACAATCACAATGGACCAAACTACTCCAACTAATCCCTTCATGGCTCAGACCTTACATAGTGAATGCAACTGGATGACTGCATTGTTACTGACAGTTCTGTATGGGCCAGTGTTAAGGCTACCTACAGGCAACCCCCCCCTTAATAGCACTAAGAGAAACAGCATTTCGCTATAATGCTCATTTTAAATTGATACCTGATTACACTTAGTGCTCAGCAAGTTGCACTATAACACTTGTGGTCACCATCTTGGGTCACTAAAAATACTTGTGGTCACCATCTTGGGTCTTCATATACTTTCAGTTTTGCTTGACGCTCATTTTACTTAACGCTCAGTTTTTCAGGTACCAATTAAGAGTGCTAAGCGGGGGTTTCCTGTAGTTGTATACCTTGACTTTTCCATTCCTGATTTTTAAAGTTTGGTTTTGCTGAACTTGATGTTCTGGAAGGGCATGTATTACCAATGAGTAACCTTAATTCCATGAAAATGAAATGTTGTCATAAGTAGTTACTATACTTCTTCCAGTTTGGTCATCAGCCTTTTTGTACTTTGTTTCATTACATAACCATTTTTATGTATTCTCTTCTTACTATTTCTTCAAAATTTCACATTAACTCATTATTAGTTTAACCCCCCCCCTAAATTATGCACTTAAAAAATATAGTTACCAGTACTCAACTTTGATTACAAGTAAAACAATATTAAAATATTTTTAATTTCTTCTGCATAGCTTAGTTAAGGGCCTTAAGCAGAACAATTTATCCATTGCATTGAGGGAAGAAGAGGTCATTAAAGAAACAAAGCTAATACATGACTCATGGGGTTTCCTTTAAAAAAAAAATCCTTGTGGTAACCTTTCACTTTGTCCAGTAATTTATCTAAAACAAATGTTCTTATAATTCGCTTTACAATGCTAATCACAGGAAATGAGTGTCCAGCTCTTGCAGGTTTACTCACATTAATTAAACATTTTATTTTCTTCTTCAGAATTTCTCCTTTCACTAATCATACTTAAAACAAAATACACCTCCACTGAGATGCACTTCTAGAAGGTCAAAAACAAACTTGTGCCATTTCCCTCACCTTCTATTAGAGATGTATCAAACTATCCATGAACATTCATACTGTATATCATTGAACATGAATGGGCCCAATGACCTGTAGAAAACAAGGGTATTGAGCAACCTATTAGACATGCTGACAAAAATACAATATTTGGGTCATATTATATAACATAAAAACAATTACTTTAAAAAGTTTCATCAGAGAATACAGCTTGCTAAAAACTGCAGTCTGGAGACAGAAACAAGAGAGTCCCCACTTTTATTCCTCATACATGCCATTTTTGTGTTAGAGGTGACATGCTTATATATTTTTGTTATGGGATTTAAAACATAGAGCACTAGTCCCCAAAGGGTTCATTGCTCAAGAGAGCTATTCACAAACTACACCCACACCTCCACCACATTTGGAACATTAAGTATACACAACAACAGCAAGTGTGCAAAGGGTGCCCCTGTGCCCCTGACACATTTTCTTTTTAATCTTAATAAAAGTAGGATGAGAAATCAAATCACCACATCCTACAAACATTGTTTTCTTGGGCAATTCATTAATAGGTAGATGAAATCTTAACATGAAAGAATTAGATTCTCCCTAAGAATTGGGAACAAATTCTTTCATTCTGACTTGGTAAGTGAAACATCTCTGTATCTGGGATCTCTTGAGTGTATATTGACAACCTTTTATAGAAGCAAGACATTGGCTGTCATGGATCCACTACTTCAGGGCTTTTCAACCTATTTAAATAAGTGTAAAAAAAGGCCAGACTGAAGCGGGGGGGGGGGGGGGG
>NW_017729004.1:64406954-64415340 GCF_001723915.1 Gavialis gangeticus | reverse complement strand
GGGGGGGGGGGGGGGGGGAGGAAGGGGTTGGCGCATGGCTACACGCAGAGTTGTGGCAGCGCGAGGTGGTGGGTGGCCCCAGCGGCCACTGTGTGGGAGCTTCCTTTTCATGTCCAGCCTGCCAGGTGGTGCCTGTGTGGCCTGCAGAGGGATGTTGCTGCCCTCCCTGCCCCCCAGCCCTACTCCTGGGAGGCTGTTGCACAGGGTAATGTGTGGCAGCACTCCATTCCTGCCTGCCCATTAATACTCCCTGGGGCCTTCCCGCATATCCTGGGTTGACAACCCCTGTCCTACTTTACCTGCAGCAGGTTAGGATGTTATGTCTGTGTTGTGAGAGGTCTATAGTATTCTTACATACAGTTTAGATTATGGATTGTGTAGGATGCTTTGAATAAGGATGATCCTGCCTCAATCAGGGTTGGAGTAGATGACCTCTGGAGGTTCCTTTCAGCCCTACTTCTCTATAACATGCACTGAACCCCGCTGCAAATGGGAGTCGGTGAACGAAAGCAAGCAAAAGGATCTCATTAAATTCTGAAAGCAGCTGCAAATCATGCTGCATTTTCCAAAAGAACATCCAATAATTATATTAAGTTTCCAGTAATGCCATTAAGTGTCTCTCATTACAACTAATTGAGAAAGGCCAACAGACTACTCTATCCAGGTATATTAGACACAGAAAATTTCACTCAGTCAGCCCTTCTGAAAGCTATTCTGTTGGAAAATGTAGCATGATTTGTAGGTGCTTGCAGGATGGATGCAGTCTGTGACACCAGGGCAGCAAGGAGCCAGCTGCACAGATGCTCTGAGAGGTTGGAGATTGGTCTCCAGGACCACGTCCTCCCTGCAGCAGTGAGCTCCATGGAAAGGCACTACTATACCTGCCACCCTAGAGCTGCCACGGAAGAGGTGCTCAGCCACCACTGCAGAAAGCCCAGACTGCAATCAGAACCAAAAACCTCATTCCAAAATATGAGACAAAAACTAGCCTTGCCTGTGCTCCTTTTCCCCAGCATTGTGCCCTTCCACCTACCCTGTACAATGAAACCAGTACCCTGCAGGTATATGGACACTTTTTTAAGCAGCATCCCAAGTGTGTGGATGTTACAGCACCAAAATATGTTTGATGAACTTTTGCTAGAAGACAAGCTTTAGTTTTCTAGTAAAGACTAGAATGATGATCCACTACTGAAGACATTTGAATAGCCAGCTTAGAAAGAGTTTGTCACATCTGTAGATATTGCCAACATGTTGTTTTTTATCTTGAACTTTTGAAATACTGAGCTTTGAACCAGACCATAAACCAACAATAACAGAAAAAAAAGTTAAGTTGCAATGAGCTAGGGAAGGAGGGTGAGGGAAGGCCACTTTTGAGGAAAGGGTACAAGGATCAAGGACTGAGGCCCCTACAAGATATGAAGTTGTCAAGGTATCAACACCATGAAGAAAAGCAATGGACATTGGGGAAAGTATGGAAAGGGATTTGCTCTCAGATAAATAAGCCTTAAGTCTCTCTTCCACGTACTGTTCTTTTCTGCTGTGGCAACAGCACTTGTACTGGTAATAGGTTGAAAAATTAGCTAATGCAACATGCTTAGGTAGAAACTTGTGAAGTGGACAAAGGAACATTGCCAACACTAACAATTAGAGATGTGTCCCCTTACTTTGGAACCACCAAATACTAACTGCGTTCCTATACATGATCAGTTACAAGTCTGGAAAGCATGTTACCTTAACAGTAACAGTAACATATGCATAGAATAAAATATAATTCAAAGAACATGTCTTCATTGAGAGACAGGAGGAATGGATAATCCAACACATTTTGGCTCCTTGTCTATAACTTCTGGCACAGGTTTCTTAAAGAGAACTTAAGATAAAGTAGTCAACATTAAAAAAATCAATATTGAAGAGACAGAATGAATGGTGATGGGTGTAATCTAGGCTGTATTGTTCAGAAATCGCTTAGGACCAAGGAGGTTGAAAATACTTGCTTCATTCCACATCTGAGCTCTAACGGATCAGTGTGTATCATGAGCCACTGCACAACATGACAACTAATTTCAAGTGGACAATGCCAAAGCCTCTGAAAGGTACAGTTCACCTATTCTCCTTTCCCAGACAAGAACAAGAATAATAATACCAAATTTCACATACTTATGATCAACATCTTAACTAAACTAATTACCAGAATTCAGTTATTTTCTGAGGTGTCCTGTAGTGTTGCATGAACCTGTGGGTCTCCCTTGTGATATCAGCAACTTTTGTAATTAAATGGTGAAAAGTCACTTACTCCTTTTTTCGTGATGTGTCCTGAAGATGATTCATCGCAACATGTAGTGGTTTTTGCCTGGGTGAAACTTTCTCAGTTGACTAATTCAGTGTCCCTTATCTCTCTCCATGCCTCCTAGGATTTGAAGGACACAATGTCTGTTTCTAAGCAACATGGGTCTGCTTGGGCTGACAACTTCACACAGCTGTAGGACTATCTTTTGTGATTGCCCTGATATTTATGATCATTGTTCCCCATCATAGATAACAACATATCAGCAGGTGACAATCCATGCTACAATTGTGCCAGTCTGTAATATTCTGTTCTAAATACAAATCAGAGTCTGGTACCAGAGCTTTTTTCAGTATGAGACAAGGATTTTTTGTAATATCTTTTACTGCACCACGTGCATAGTTGGGAGAGCTGTTGGACCTGAGGAAGGGCACTGGATGCCCAAAGCTTGTCCAACAACTCTCCCAAATATATACATTTGGCACAATAAAAGATAACACAAAAACTCTTTGCCTCCTGTAGACTTTCTGGACCATCACAACTACAATGACATTCATTCAAACTCCTTTTTTAGTAGATGTTTATTATTTTGATGCTGTTCTTAACACTACTGGATTTGGGACATGGAGTCTATAGGACTAAAACCTGTAGTCTGCTTAAACTGTGGCTTCTTGTTAGACATTACAATGCCAGATATACTATGTCTAGTAAAAATAGATTTGATATACACAACATGTTAAATTGTTATGCCTTCTAGTAAAGCTATCATAGGGAATTGAAAATAAAATCTACCTAACTTTTCTCTGCCCATGTAAACAAAGGTATAACTACCTAGCTTCAGGGGATATTTTTCCTATGCAATTTACAAAACCGCTTTTGCTCGACTTGGCCTGTGTTTTTGAATATACAGCAAGACTTAATACCTTCCCCAATGTCACCAAAGCTATCATAAATATCTCTAGCTTGTCTTGACTTTCATGTAGTCTTTTACATGTATTTTTCTGTAACACCTTAAGAATCACTACCCTGTTTATTCAGTTATTCCAAATGACATATAATATGGAAAACACTCTTTTAAATTGATTATGGGCTGCAAATATGCTGTCCTGGTTATTCTGGACCACCCTGTCTTCCTCCCTCACCTCCCATACACTAGTCTTAAACTTTAGTCTACTACACTTTCATCAAATATTCTCTCTCTTCAGCCATTGAGTCTGCCTCAGGTTTGTAGTTCTTTCTGCAAATCACACATTTATAGCACAAAAGATAATCTCTACATATTGTTGGAAGAAAAGAGGGCATTAACAAACCCTTTTTGGCAAATATATAAGCAAAGGCTGTGTATAAAACATATAAGGTTGGCAGGCAGCCTGTCATTTTCTATGACCTAGGTCATACTCAGCTCCTCACACTAGCAAGAGTACCAGTGAGACACAGAGGAGAGGAAGGTGTCAGATCATGGATTTGGAATGAAGGTAAATTTATTATACTTTGACTCAATCTAGCATCAAGTGAGGCACTCAGTACCACAGAGAGAGAACTGAGATAAAATTTCCCCTGGTTTAAACTGAAAATGGCAGAGTTTAAAATGTCTGAAGATTGAATTATTTTTCAACAATATTTTCAGACTGGTGTGTATGTCATCACAGTAAAAATCTGCTAGAGTGAAAGCTAGTTTAACAGTATGCTCACCAAACCCATATACATTTTATTAGTGCAACAATGGGAATAAAAATTAATACTGTACTGATTGATAAAGGGGAGCTATTGCTTTCCAATAAAGTAAACAGAATATTCCTGATCCCATGGCAATTTGGCATAAAGCAGGTTTTTCTGGTAACATGAAAAGGACAATGTATATGGAACCTCTTCTTATTGATTCATTTCTTCTTTTCAGGCACCAGTGCTGCTGGAAAAGATTGTCTCCTATAGTGTAAACCCAAGTGACATCTGATTCATCCACTGGCAGTCATCCAAACCTATCTGGACAAACAGACCTTATTGAACTGGGGACTTCAGTTTTTTCTCTCACAGTGTTTATCAGCAGTTTTCATGCTGCTGAAGTGATCTTGGCAGTACCATTCAGAGTAATCCCTCACTCTTTTTGTGCCACTGTCGTTTTGAAACACAGCTTTCCTTACTTCTTCTGGTTTGTTATCTCTCAAGGCTTCTGCCTAGGAAGTGTGTGTAAAGGATCAATTTAATTGCATTCCTTATACAAGCACCTCAAGACGTTGTACAAAATCAATACACTGTAAAAACTAATACAATTTTTAAAAACACAATTAAATTAATTAGCTGCCTATTTAACCTTAAAATTAAAATTCCTCTAAAGCCCTGAGTCTGCAAACAGTAAAGCATTGCATACATTACTAAGATAATTTGCCCAGGGGCCCCAATTCTGAAATTGGATCCAGAAAGTCATTCTAGTTGAGTTCATTACAGCTCCAAGTATGTTTAAGGGGCCACCTATTTGGGTTCAATTGCAGAATCAGATTTAAAATACTCAGTGAAGCCAGGCAGAAGGTTAGACACCTATTTTAATGGGTAATGGATCTGGGCCACAGCCGATAGAACTATTAAAGCTATATCATAACTGGAGAGATTTAACATTTCAATATGTGTTTCATACACAGAAGTAAATAAAAAACAGAGGGTGAATGAAAAGAAGTGCCCCTAAATATCTATAAATGAATGGGTGTGTCTACACATGTCTACACATGCACTGTAATGCACAGTATCCTATTTTACTGTTCATTAAAGCGTCATGTAAAAAACTGTGATTAAGCTAATGCTCAGTAAAATAAGGTACTTCACATTAAACATCACTTAAAACCATGCTCATTTGTTACTGTGCATTAAGGCAGCCTAATGCGCATTCATTTACTACCTCACACTGTAGGTACTAAAGGTAAAAGCACATTAGGAAAAGTGCCTTAATGCACAAATAGCTGTCACTCAACTTATTCCTTAAAGGAACAGCAAGAACAAAAACAGATCTATCAGGTGGTATCAGAACAGGAAGAATAAACTAAATGTTAGGGTCTTTAAGAAGAGGCTTGATGCCTACTTGGCTGGACTCATTTGAGTCCAGTTTTTCTCCTGCCCAAGTGGGGGGTCGGATTTGAAGATCTACAAGGTCCCTTCCGACCCTAATTCTATGATTCTATGGTTATTCAATGAAAGTTCCTAATAAAGCAAATTATCACCTCAAAAAGGAAATTTGGGGAGTCCCAGAAATAACTTCAGATGAAAGGGCTACCTATTTTTGCATTTATTAAATTGTTTTTATCACTTTGGTATTTAGCCACCCAACATAATTCCTTAACTAGATAGAAAAAACATGAGCCAGACTAAGTAGTACCAGACAAACCAAGTAGTACTAGACAAACTAATGCAAAGTTACAAAGACTAGAAAAACCATCATTATGGGTCAATGCAATGTCAAAAGCAGAAGAAAGATCTGATGAGAATATGCTCAAATATGTCAGTGCTTAAAGGATATCAAGAGATCATTGGAGCCTCAAACATCAGGGGTAGGGACAGAAGTTACACATGGACCAATTTAAGTCATCAGAAACTGCTTTAAACCTGTAACAGAACAGAAGTTCAGTGCACATAAACCAGTTTCAAAATGGCTGAAACTGGTTTAAGATAAACCTGGTTCAATGTAGTATCAGACTTAACTGATTTAAGAGCCCAAATCTATTCAGCCTCCACAAGAGAAGACTGAGAGGGGATCTGGTGGCCGTCTATAAACTCACCAGGGGGGACCAGTGAAAAATAGGTGAGGCTATGTTCCCCTGCACACCACCTGAGATAACAAGGAATAATGGCCACAAATTGATTGAGAGTAGGGTCAGGCTTGATATCAGGAGGCATTACTTTATAGTTAGGGCTGCCAGGCTCTAGAATGGGCTCCCAAGGGAGCTGGTGCCCTGGAATGGGTTCCCTTACCTTGGGAGTCTTCAACAGGAGGTTGGATGGATACGTGGCTGGGGTATTATGATACCAGCACTCGTTCCTGCCCAGGGCAGGGGGTCAGACTTGATGATCTGTTCAGGTCCCTTCCAACCCTCAAAACTATGATTTGGTTCAAAGCGATTTATGAAACTTCTGTCCCAGATCCCTTCCTGGTTTAAGTTAAATCACAGCCCCCCAGCATACTTTCCAGCCCTGGGATGGGCTGTGCTGCCTGCTCTAGCAAAGAAGGGCTGGGGGAGTGGGCAGTCTCTGCCCCCTCTGCCCAAGCAAACTCTGGCTGTGGTCTGGGGCCAGGGAAAGGGGGGGAGGGTGTTAAACCTCCTTTCCCCTCATTACAGAGATGCCCTGCCCCTGGGATGATGTAGTTTGGGATAGTCCTGCTTTCAGCAGGGGACTGGACAAGATGGCCTCCTGAGGTCTCTCACAACCCTAATTCTGTATGCTTCTATGATTCTATAATCATAGTACATGAACTCATAGTACATTGCCGTCTCATGAACATGAGTCGGCAATGTGGGGAGGCGGCTAGGAAGGCCAACTGCACCTTGTCGTGCATCCACAGATGCATCTCGAGCAGGTCCAAGGAGGTGATCCTCCCCCTCTATGCGGCACTGGTCAGGCCGCAGCTGGAGTACTGCGTCCAGTTCTGGGCGCCGCACTTTAAGAGGGATGTGGACAGCATCGAGAGGGTCCAGAGGAGGGCCACTCGTATGATCAAGGGACAGCAGGGTAGGTCCTATGAGGAAAGGTTGCGGGACCTGAACCTGTTCAGCCTTCAAAAGAGAAGGCTGAGGGGGGATCTTGTGGCCTGTTATAAACTGGTTAGGGGGGATCAGCAGGCGCTGGGGGAGTCCCTGTTCCCCCGAGCGCCGCAAGGAGTGACCAGGAACAATGGTCACAAGCTGGCGGAGGGAAGGTTTAAGTTGGACATCAGGAGGCGCTACTTCACGGTCAGGGCGGCTAGGGTCTGGAACCAGCTTCCATGTGAGGTGGTGCAGGCTCCCACCCTGGGGGTTTTTAAGAGGAGGTTGGATGACCACCTTATTGGGGTCATTTGACCCCAGTGCTCTTCCTGCCATGGCAGGGGGTTGGACTAGATGATCTGCTCAGGTCCCTTCTGACCCTAGAAACTATGAAACTATGAAACTATAACTTTGAATCGAAGACAACCTTCCCAATAATTAGATTCTACACATGGAATATTTATAGATTTGTTGTAATTTTCCACTTATAGAATGTAATTATTAGAGGATCATCATAAATTACACCCCCCTACCCATCGCTGCAACAAAGAAAGCAGTAGAAGCAGGGCCAACATTGGGGGTGGGGGGGTAGGGTGGTGGAGGAGTCAAGCAACCAACCCTTTTTCTCTGCCACCTGGCTCCCCCACCACTTAGCCCCCAATGCCTGCGTTTCCTGCCCCCCCCAGTGCTTGCCCTCCAAAGGTGCCTGCCCCCACTACTGCTTGCCCTGTTCCCCCTTTTTTATCCATGATGCCTGTGCCTGCCCCCCCACACTGCTGCCACTTATCCTGAGCTAGGGTAGGAGCTGCTGCTGCTTTCTAGCTGGCCATGGGCCAGAGCCAGCATGTGCCTCTGTGCCCCAGGCTGGACCCAAACCTGGAGTTTACTCAGGGTAAGCAGCAGACAGGAGGGAAAAAGGCAGCATGGGTGAGTTTAAGTGGTGCACAGTAGGCTAGAGGCGGTAGAGATGGCAGGAGAAACATGACGGGCCAGGACAGGGCCTGCAGCTCTGACTCTCAGGCCAGCAGTGGCAACACATAGGGGGTGCATGGGGGTGCACTTGCACCCCCTGAGAGTGCCAGTACACCCCCTGATCAGCCACGCTTGCCGCTTAGGAGATGGGTGGGGGGGGGCAAGCAGGAGCACTGGTGCCTACCCTGCAAACGCTAGCTGGGGAGTGATGATCCTGGAAGTGGCTGCAGTGGGGGGAGATTGCCGCACCCCTGATGGTGAGATTGGCTGCAGGTGCCTCCTCCCTGGTCAGCAAGATTGGCCAAGGGGGACCCACTGCAGTCAGCGAGATTGGCTATGGGGGGACTCCCTGCCCGGTCACTGACTGGTCGTTGGGGGGTGGGCACAGCCCCCCCCCCCCCCC
>NW_017729004.1:64371154-64406814 GCF_001723915.1 Gavialis gangeticus | reverse complement strand
CCCCCCCCCCCCCCCCCCACTAAGGTGGTACCAGTCACCCATGCAGTCCAGGTTGGGGTTAGAGCCAGAGCCAAAGCTGGAACTGGAACCATGACCTGCCAACCCCCCATCCCACCACACCCATGCAAGACAAGGGTCTTTTGTTCCCCATGTTAAATGCAGGGTTGGGGGGGGGGACACAAATCCTCTTGGATTTGAGCAAATATGGTAGGTATCACCAGTTTCATTTGTCTGACCTCCCTTTTCATATTTCCTTTCTATAATTTATCAAATACATATAAAAATAAATGGTAAATTGTCTGGGTTTGTATGAAGGCTGGCTTAAGAATCGAGTTCGTGATCCATCAAGCTTCTAGATGCTATAATAAAATAATATATACTAATAAATTTGTGTTCATTATGTATAACAACCTTTAAAGTTTAACATCTATCATAGTGTACCTTATGACATAAAGATTTTTTTTGGTGATTATGCATTATTACATATTTACTGCCACAAAACCTTAATTTCCCCTGAATTACATTAAATATATAGGCCCACATTTTCCTAATTGCATATATCCAGGCATAGCTACAGAATTTTGTGTGCAGTTACTGTGATTGTTCATGAGACTACATTAAGTGAACATGCAAATGACCAGTTGGATAGCCAAGTGGTTATTTTAATGTGCATTTTCTGTAATTACATGCATTCTCATTGTTCACAAAGTGTACGTGTGTGTGAGTGTGCACACATTCATAGTAGCACCTACGTATGCAAGAAGACAATGATGAAAACGTAGACTATAATTTACAAATTATCGGTGGAGAAATGTTTTCCTTATTTGTGCTTTCCTTTATAGTCAAGCTTTCTAACAGAAACTTCAGTCATGATAAGCTTCAGGGAAGTAGTACAGTAATTAGCAAGAACAAGAGCTGGTTCCTAAGGGATTTAAAAATAAGAACTTTTCCTGTTGAGATAAATAGCGGCAGTGTAGAAATCAACATGTTTTGGTAATGCTTGATGCTATTAAAATTACTCTTTACTGAATGTTATCACATGGCAATGAACATTCATTTGTGTAGTGACTGACATAACTAAGATATGTCTAATGCCAAATAGCAGCCTCAAAAACTGCCTTATATGAAGACTTAAAACCTCCCCAACAACAACGCAATATCATCCAAGCTAAAAGACACAGGCTATTTCATCCCTAAACTAACTCAACACACACATTTTTAAATCTCTCTCAATAAGTTAATTTCCGAAATAAACTATCAATTTGTAATATACTACCATCACGTAGAATACCTTTGGTCTACTGCTTTGTCATTTAACTCTTACATTTTTCCAGTTTTCTTTCAACCATTTTTAGAGTGCTAAATACAAATTGCCCTCATTTCTCATAGCAGTGACCCTATTATTCTGTAATGTGAATGTGGGCAGGGGTAATAAAAAATGCACACACAAATGATAACATGAGCTAGAACATTCTGCCCTTAATCTTCTGCATCTCTGTCTCCCTGTGCATAATTAGCACACCAAGATAAATTGTTTTTCAGTTTGTTTGATTTATTCAGTGTGGTATAATTATGAGTAAATTGAATCAACACATGCTGAATAAATCAGTAACTGTATGAGGAAGGAAATGAAAGCAGTGGCCTTTAATGCAAGAAAATCACTCTCTTGTTTATCTTTGGATAGCTATTAAAACTTTACTTTGTAAATATCTTTAAAAACAACACGACAATACAGAAATGTTTTTTTATGCCCTGTAAAAAACAAACAAACCATTTTTCTCAGTTCGTAAAGTTAGGTGGCTACACAATGAGACTTAGAAATTTACTGTTATGCTAAATGGAAATAATTGTGATTTGATTACAGTCCTATCATAGTGTAACTTAATTTATTATACAAATATAATTTGACTTTATCTTGAAGGAATTTTAATGTGAATACAGATTTGATAGAAAATTGTGAACCATTTTAATTTTTATCACTACTAGAAATATACATAATCACCTTCATGAGAGAGCAGTAGACTGTGAGACATTTTGTTATACCTATGGCTGCTTGCAGATGTTAAAAACAAAGAAACAAACAACACAAAAAGTGCTTTTGTTTTGTTAACATCTGCAAGTAGCCTATATTATAAATAGAGGCTACTAAAATAGGCAGCTAAGATGATTTTCAAAGACAAAATGGAAAGTTGGAGCTCCAGTTAGCATTGATTTTAAATGGGAGTTGTCCATTCAATCTCTTTTAGCATTTTTTTTTTTACATCTGTCCTTGGTAGAATATAACACGCTGGCCACCTGGGCTTATCTTCAAGAGGAGACTGGATAGGCACCTGGCCGGGGTCTTATGACCCCTCCCACCCCCAGTGCTCCTTCCTGCCCGTGGCAGGGGGTCGGACTAGATGATCTGTCTAGGTCCCTTCCGACTCATTGATTCTATGATTCTATGAACACAATAAAGACTTCTAATAATATATATAACTTACAGTATAATAATGAAACACAGCTTTCATATATAATATTTTGTAATGAGTAGTATGATGCAATAGACTTACTTTAGGTTCAGTTTCCACTTGGACCTCAAGTTGGCAAGTGTTTAATCAGGTCAGCCAAAGCCTTGTGGACAACTGTCATGCTTATAAACTATCCACCAATGTCCCACAAAATATTTTTAACCTCTGCTTTAAAGGAGCCCAGAAGACATTTTATAGCTTAGGACTGTGGTATTATGGCAGAGACCTGCATGATAGTTTCTATCAATCTATCTAGCACTTGTCTTCACTAAGCAAAGTGCTTAAACAGACATCTAGTATTAAATATTTCAATAAAACTATTGACATGGACTAATTACATGTGTAAAGTATCGTGACTTCAACAGGATAATCATATTTAATTATAGCAAATGGAACTTGCCTCTTAGAAAAGACACAGAGCTGAAAATAGTTAATAGCAACTGGTCCCTTTGGTTTCCTCTCAATATTCCTATTAGTTTGAACAAGACTATGCTCACAATCAATACTCCTTTAACAATGTTGAAAGCTACCCAACTGGACAGGGGGTCAAGGTCACCCATTGTGGACATCCCTGGTCACGAGACTGTTCAAAAGCATTATATTAACACAGAGAATGTAAATGAATTAACATTAAATAACTGTGAGAAATGAATGCATTGGAGTAGAACCTGGGTAGCCTCTATAGTCACCCTACATGTTTGAGATAAAGGAGCAGTTTGCTAGCTAAAGCCAGCAAAAAGACATACTACCCACAATTCCTTAGAACTGCTTTTCCTTGGTGATATACTTCTGGTGTCCCAATAAATCTGCTTGTTCACAAGGCACAGGTACAGAATAATTTAGTAAGGTAAAACAAAATACCTTGTATAATAATCTGTCGTCTGAATGGTTCTGTTGCTTGCCGTACCAGCATAGGCCGTACTTTGATGAGTGCACTGCTGCTCTGATTTTTCCCCTCTTTTTTATCACAGAGCTTTTCTGTGTCTTTTGTACTTTACCTTTGTACTTGGTTATCATAGTGTCTTTTGTACTTTACTTTCTTTGTGGCTCAATTTCCCTCCACCTCCACAGCTTCTATTACCTTTACCCACATAACTCACCAAGCCTTTGGCAGAAGGGGTAAAATGTACAGCTTCCTTCTCATGAGGTAATCAATAGCGCTACAAAGATAAGCTACCGAACAAAAGGTAGTAAATAAGTGTCAGCTCTGTCTTTAACAGCCCTGTGCATGTCACTTTTGCAATGCTTTTAGTCTTAATTCACCTGACACAGGACAAAGATGCCACGAAGTCCCAGCTGTAGCAGAGTTCACCAGGTTACCACTTGTAAAAGTTGCTATGATTGGTGTTCCGTTATCCCTTAAATACTAATAGCAGGCTGTATGAAGGTAAAGCAGTCCTCGGACTTATGATGCAATCAGTTCCTGCAAACCGGGTCTTAAGTCGAAATGTTCCAACTTGGAACCGATTTTCCCATATGAAACAATGTTATAAATGAGGGACTGGTTCCTGAACCAAGGCCTGATTACCTCATGAGAAGGAAGCTGTACATTTTACCCCTTCTGCCAAAGGCTTGGTGAGTTATGTGGGTAAAGGTAATAGAAGCTGTGGAGGTGGAGGGAAATTGAGCCACAAAGAAAGTAAAGAACAAAAGACACTATTTTCACCAAAAATAACCCAGAATTTTGTACTCAATCAATTATAGATGAATAATATAGTACATTAATTTATTTATATTGCAAATAGCAATCATATTGATTGGGAAGGACTTCTTTGAGGCGACTTTGCTGGACTCTTTGAAGCGTTCTTGGCTGGAGTCTTCTCAGGACTCTTGGCTACAGGTTCTTCTGGAGTCTTGTCTGCTTTCTTAAAGAAAGTGTCCAAGGAAGTTTGGAGAGAGGTCCTCCAGGGAGATGTGTGACACAGCAAACTTGTTTGTTGGCATGGTGTGGCATCAAATCAAATGTTGTAAAGTTGAAACTCATGTCAGAAAGTTGAAAGAGGGTGTCAATTTATAAATGTTGTAAGTGGAAACTTTGTAACTTGAAATGCTGTAAGTCAAGGACTGCCTGTCTTATGCCTGTTATGCCTCATAGTACATGATGTTACAGTCAGAACGCATCTGAAGTTTAAAAAAAAAGAGGAATAATTAGAATAGTTCCAGGAATCATTCAGAACACATACACGTCATTCAATGTTTATGAATGATCATTTTTCTAGTTTCTTGCTTCCTCAAGAACACAGGGTATTAATCTACAGGCACTTGCCAGGAAGGAGAAATAAGTGAGAAATGGACTTGAGTCAGTGTCACAGAGTGGGTTAGGTACGGGAACTATCAAAATGCACTAGCATTTGAAAAGTCTACATTGGCAATATGATGAGTATACCAAAGTGGATACCCAAACTTGAAGAAAATCAGTTTGACCAATATTATCTTCAGGGAAGAGGAGAGTGTAAAATCCCCTATGAAGAGAAAAACAAAGAAATAGAGGTGTTGGCGAACATTTTTTAAAAAAACAAGGCAGAAGGAAGCAAAAAGGATAAAGGCTTCTTGAGGGAGACTCTACTTTGCTGGTGGTGGGACCAGTCAAGCCAAAGAAAATTGGCTGGAGGAGGGAGAAAATAGTCTCCAAGGGGTTGTGACTTGGACTCCTAAAAGGACTCTTCTAAATCCTGAAAACACTCCAGAGTTACGAGGACACTGAGGCAGGGGATAGTTGGAAGCTGTTTTATTGCACTATCCAATTCTTGTCCTGTATAAAGAGTAATAAGTATCAGAAATCTCTGTAAAGCTTGCATCCTTTAACTTCAATTATAACCAGTCCCTGAAAGGAAAACCTGCAAACAAAATGTCCCACAGCATTCAGCCCTGGAAACATGTATTCCTAGGCTCCTAGAGAATCTGGGGGAGCTGGTACGAGAGTTTCAGAGTCTTGGCAGTTTGACAGTGGAGTCTTCAAGTCTCCGAAAGGTAGGCTAGATCATCTGTGCACGCAGAATGCATCCAGAAACCCAGGGGCAGTGCCTGGACTCTCATCAGCAGCAGAAAGCTTTAAGTATATGGTACAGTGCAGGAATCTAGTGAGTGTTCAGAAGCGAGAGCTCAAGTAGAGTTGTGACACCTCCTCATCCAAAGTGGAAAAACCCCACCAATTTTATTTGGAGATAACAGGCGACTGCCCTCATCTTCCATGGCTGTATATACAAGCTGTTAGGCACAGTGTTAATTAATTGATATCTATCATTTGGAAAACAGCTGGACATCAATTCAGAGGAGTTTGGATTTAAGGTGTCAAGAGACAGAGATCTTAAATGGGAATCTGTACTAAAATTAGAACTGTTTGTAAAAGAGGCAGATAAAGGTCAGCTTTGTTTCTCTGGGCTGTAGATAAAACAATGCTATTAAAAGCAACTGGAAAGTAATTCATAAGGGAGCCATAAGTCAGAGATGTTAAATTAATTTGTCTTTCTGATGGCACTGTGCTCATGATGAGAAAATAAATTTCCTTGAAAATAGAGATCTTCTGAAAGTAACAGTCCATCATGTCTTCTCTGCAAGGCCGCTTATGCAGGTTGCACTGCACTGCAACCAAAAGTGCTGTCTAATTATTGTATCCCAGCAACTCATCGTTGACAGCTTCTTTAAATGCGTCAAATTAACCATGGAATTTTTAGGGGCAATAGGCATGAAGTGCAGTGACATTTCTAATTGCATACTTGGGTATTTGGACTTTCTGATCTATCCCCATAAAGCTTCAAGTACAGCAGAGTTGCAATGCTATTGTAGTCACAGAAGCTGGACTCTTCCTCAGACCCTTCTTTTTCAACAGCATACTTTAATGCTAGAAAAGCACTTTCCCCCAGCCCACTGAACATAAATCACCCTGGCAACATTTGATCCAGAAATCAGTGCAAACACAGTATGTCAACTGTGTAAAAAAAGTCCCCATCAGGACATGTGGAGGCATAAACCCTGTCTATCATAATTCTCTTAATCTTGAAACAGGCTATCTTTCAATAGTAAGTAAGTTACCTAACAATACACAATAACAATACATGACATACAAATTAATTAACAATTAATGATATATATGAATTCATTAATACAATGTGCTTAACACCTTGTGTGTCTATCTAGATATCTATCATGTATTGTTAGATTTTTTTAAAATGTTATTTACCATGAGAATATTGAAAGGTAGCCTGTTTCAAGATTAAGAGAATTATGACAGACAGTGATTATGCCTAACATGTCTTAATAGGGACTTTTTTTACACCAGTGACATATTGTGTTTGCACTGATTTCTGGATCAAATGTTGCCAGGCTGATTTATGTTTAGTATATATACACACACATATATTTTGGACTCTGAACTGTCAGACTACAGTTAGCCTTTCATTTTCTTTCAAGGCATTATCCAGACACCTAAGTGGTCCCTCACCAGAAATGGGAGACTGGAGGCCCTATGCCCCCCTGCTGGAAGCAGCAGACTAGAGATAGAGAGGAGAGCAGGTATTCCTGCTCTCCACTCAGGGGCAGTCAAGAACACAGGAGAACATACACACTAGCTGCCTACCCTGCTGCCCTACCCATTCCCCCATGGGAGGAGCAGAGGCAGGAAGGAATAGAACCCAGTGTGAAGCTGTGTCCCACAAAGCGTATAGAAGTGCTTCAAAATGAAATGCCTCCAAATAGTTAGGGTAGCTCCTCACCCACATGGACTGGGACCCCCTCCCTGGATGAGTAGGGCTGGAAGGCTTTAAGTGCCCCCACCCTCGCACCAGGCCCTGGGTCTCCAGCCCCAGTATCTTCTGGCTCTGCATCATGCATGGGTACCACCACACCCATATCTTTCTCTTCCCTAGCCCCTACCAGGGTCACACATCAGGGCTGCAGGGAAATGCAGCCCAAGAGTCTTGTGTCATTTTAGCCAACTGGTGAAGCTGCCAAACTTTTAGTGTTTTATTAAACAAAAACTGTGAATGTTGCCTGCTTGGACTTGGACCCATCTTCTCAGTTAACATTAAGGAAGTGGGGAAAGACACTGACTGCACCAGGCAGTTATGACATTGGGGGTGGGGGAGAAGGGGCTGGGCAGTCGTGGGGACTCAGCTTAGCAAACATGAAACCTTGGGGCAGCAGAGGGAATGCTGCGCGGGAAACTGCTGCCCCTTTTCTAACTCAATCTTACCACTTTTAATTTAAAACAAAAATTCTGAAGACCTTGAATCGCAGCCAACTCTCTCCATGTATTCTTTCCTACTTAAAGGTCAGCAAACCTCACTGGACTATGAAAGAGGCACAGCAACATGTTCAAAAGCATTGTCTCTTCTCTAGGAGATTTAAACTCCAAAGTGACTAAGTTACTTTTGAAAATAGGATTTAGGCATCTCCGTTATTTAGGTGTTTCTGGAAATTTTTGAGCTTCTGAAAATATTGAACTCATGTTGTACATGCTAACATTGCTTTGTCTCTATCCCTCTACTGGTTCAGTTTTAATATATTGCTTTCATTATTTTTAAAGTAGATACACAGTGGATGTTCATGTTCAGAGATTTTTTAATAATAACTTCAATATTCCTTTCCTGTTCATAATACTACATTATGATTCCACTATCATGTGCTCTTTAGTTTGATCCCTTGCTTAAAACTTTCTGTTTTCCACTTATGTCTCAAAGTATTTTTCTTTTTCATTTTACTGATTTAACCCCTTCAGTGACCTAAATCTTCTTGAAGCTTGTGTAATGTTTATCTGTTGTATTTTCAGTATGCTTACAATGAGGGATCTCTGAAAGATTAAGACCAATCTTACAGGGTGCTGATCATCTTTAATTTCTGTTGCAGAATACAATTTTCAGTATCATATTCTTATTTAGAGCAGAAGTTTCCAAACTTGTTCTTATTGTGTACCCCTTCCACATTTACCAGCTGCCTGCATACCCCTATCAGAATTCATTTACTTTAACTCCTTATATGCCAATTATTATTATAATGAAAACGAAATCCGCCATTCCACAATTTCTCCTGCTTTTCCCCATGAGGTATCTAGTGTATCCCTAGGGGTACACGTACTACAGTTTGAGAACCCCTGACTTAGAGTATGGATATATTGTATGTTGAAATAAATCCTACCCCTTTTGAAAGAAAGAGGGGCCCAGTGGTGACGTGTAGGGGGCGCACAGGGATGTACATGCACCCCTGACAGCACTGGTGCACCCCCTGACAGCCAGTATTCCCTGCCTAAGTGACAGGCAGGAGTGCTGGTGTCCTCCCTGAGAGCACCAGCCGGGGAATGGGGGCACCAGGAGAAGCACTGCTGGCACTTCCAGACATGCCCCTGGCCCTTCCAGGCATGCTGCTGGTACTTCCAGGTTGGTGCAATCAGCCGCAGGGAGAATATATAATTAAATATATATATTTTAGATTTAAAATAATTTTAAAAGCCACCTATCCTGAGTTCTATGCATCTTAATACCTTGCTTAATAAAAAATCCCAATAGTATGAAAATAATCATTCCAACAAATTCAGCCAGCTGGTTATATACAGAAACTTGTTTTCACTCCATTATTATGGAAAGCACATCCTCAGCTCTCTCTCAACATGCTTCAAACACAACTTTTGTAGCATGGCTGGAAGGTCATCAAAATGAGGCAATTTAGCAACAAGGCAAGAAGCAAGTTTCAGCGTTGTGGAGTTTTAACAGAGAACACCCAAACAGCCATCCTGTGTCCTTTATAGTGAGGGAGGACTGAGATCAGGTGACCCTGCTGACTGCAACCATAGCAGTACTGTATCAGGAGGGAGGCAGTCCCTAGATAAGACAGCCCCAGGGTACATAGGATTTTTATAGGGTACAAACATATTAAATTCAATCTGGATGTCAGTGGCCAGCTATTGCAGATACTGGAATACTGATTTAAGTTGTTCTCTGGTCATTAAGTGAATCACTGGGTTCCTTCCTAGTCTCCAAATAATTTTGAATACAGTAGTAGTCACATGCAAAGTGCATCACAACACACTGCATGCACAAGTGGCAAAAATCTGTGCCCACAGGAATGGATTCAACCTCTGAGCCAAATGCAGAAGATAAAGTCGCCTGGTCACTGCTGTCATATGATTATTGATTAGCATTCAGAAGCCGAGTCTAAAATCACGTTACAAACCTTAAAAGTTAATGGCAAGTGTGATACCTGATTTCACTTAGCGCTCAGTGAATTTTGTTGTAACGCTCATGGTCACCATCTTAGATCCTTAAAAACAATTTCAGTCACTATCTTGGGCTGTCAAATACTTTCAGTTTCGCTTAACGCTCGTTTTGCTTAACACTAATTTTTTCAGGAATCAATTAAAAGTGCTAAGCAGGGGTTGCCTATATATGTGACTATTCAGCCTAAAAGAGAAGACTTTGGGGGGATTTGGTGGCAGCTTACAAATATATCGGGGTGAGCAGCAGGGTGAACAACTATTCACCAAAGAACCCCAGGGGAAAACCAGGAGCAATGGTTGTAAACTCCTAGAAGAAGGTTTCAGACTGGATATAAGGAAAAATATCTTCACAGTTTGCGTGACCAGACTTTGGAAGATTCCCAGCAGGGGTGGTACAGGCAACTACCCTGGCAGTCTTCAGAAGGAGACTGGACACACGCCTTGCTGGGGTGATTTGACTCCAGCAGTCTTTCCTTCCCAGAGCAGGGGGGCTGGACCCAATGATCTCACGTGGCTCCTTCCAGTCCTAAACTCCTCTAAATCCGTCTACTGCAGCCAGTCAACAGGTGAATCAGCCCCTCTTTGTGATCAATGGTACAACAGCTCTTTTCTCACATCTTTATGGCTTTCCATGTCAGTAAATTTGTGCATTAATTCTAGTGTGTAATGATGAACAGAGTCCCTTCTAGCATGTGAGATATAGTTTTAAAAGAATGTCTGCAGACATTGTCTTGGGAAGTGGTTGGCTTAGAATAAATTTATTGCTAAACTGTTGGCCCCGAAGGACTAAAGTTGCATCAGCTGAGACAGTGAAGTGCAAATCCCATCTCCTTGTTCCAGTCAGGTCTGTTGTGCCTCTGGAGTACTCAGCAGTGCAACATGCCTTTCCTTTGTTTTTCTAGCAGAGGCTCCAAAAAAAAGAAAAAAGAAAAGAATAACTCTGCAGAGACTACATAAGGATGTGTGACAAACCCTAACCATGCCTCTTCTCCAGCAAGCCCTGTATACTCTGGCTATATGCGTGCTGGCTATAGTGGAATGAAGTGTGCAGGGACAATACAATCCTCCTCTTGGAGATGCTCTGTCTGCCACTGTTGGCACTACAAAGACATCAGCACAGACCTCAGACGAAGCTGGTGTGAAACCCCCAGTTTCAAAGCAATTGAAAAGACTGCTCTGGAGTGTGACAGTTTCTCTGACTGTTCAAAAAGTAACCTTCAATTTACAATCAATTATTTATTTCTTAGAGAGAGTCTGTTGTACAAGCTGGTCTGAAAGACCTTAATTTTCAGCTATATTTACTACCAAGAGGGCTGAGATTGTTCAACGTTCTGGAGGCACTCAGAAGGAAAGAAGGGAAAAATGTCAAGCTGCCAGCTGAAATAGAGAGCCTAACTATTAGGAAAGAAACCTCAGCATTGTATCAGCTAAAAACAGAAGATAAAAAGTGTGAATCAGCAGTTTGGTTCTATAGCTAAAGAGGAATCTTAAAATTACTTAATAGGGTCTAGAGGAGGATTGTTAGCAATTAAATGAGCACATCCTTAAGATGATCAATGTGGGATAAAGAATAGTTGGTCTAAAAATTACCAATTATTTTCTGGATAATGCTTGGCTTGAGAGCAGGGCAGAAAATAAATGAAGGTCTAAGTAGGCATTTTTTCACATCAAGCCTTTATGTGATGTTTATAATAAAAAAAAAAGGTTTTTTTTTAAAAGGCCAATTCACTGAAGTGTGCTGTAGCTGGTTTTATCACTGAAACAGGAGAAAGAGAGGCTTGATGATATCTGAAGGAAATATGATTTCAATTAGTTTTTTTTTTATATATATTTTAATGTTATCATTTAAGTAAACACTGGAACAGTGACATTTAAATTATGAAAATTAAATGTTTTCCTTAACATCGATAACCAAAAAAAATTGGATATTGATTCTGAAAAGCTGCTCTTTAAAGAAAATGATGTTATACATTCAAAGTGGACCAATAGTTGCAATAAATTTAACAAGAAATGTCCCAAAGCCATTCTCCTGGGTAAGACCACTGCTAATTTGTTCTATCTTTTCACCAGCTAATTAGTGTTTTGTACTCCCCACAGATCTTAAGCTTTTGCTGAGTAGTGTCTCATGGAGCTCTTAAGAACTTTACACAACTTACTGCAGAATAAAGATCAAAGTCCTCTCAAACTTTTTTCCTTATCACTGGCAATAGCTGCTTCAGAGCTGACATATATTAAGGTCCGACGCATACAAACTGTATCATCACGTAAATTCTTCCACCACATTCTTCAAAGTAGGTTAAAGTAACCTAACTACGCTGATCCAATAGGCAGTTCAGGTTAAGGCAAACCAGTTACTGGAGTAACTGTACAGAAGCAACGTGTCAATCCACCTTTGACTCCCTAGCTGCACGGCAAGCTACCCACTTACAGCCAAGTTGAGTGGAGGCGGCCTTTGTCAAGAGTTCAAAATGGGACTTGTCACAGCCTGGGAGCCATAGCAAGATGACTTGACCCCTCAGACAATCATACCATCTTTAATTTACACAATTGGAAGTTCTACCAATGATCATGAGAATCATATTAATACCACAAAAACCAAGTAGGCGGATTATTCATCAGTCTAGATTTATACAGAGAGCAGCTGTTATACTGCTGTTTTCTACCAGAAAGAGACAGGTTAAGATTGCTGAGAGCTGAGAGAAAAAAAGTGCGAGAAAAAAGCCCATTTCTTATATAATTAGAGAGGACGTTTAATTCCAGTGGCAGCAAACAGAAAAATATTTTTTCTTTTATTGTATTCTCCTCTAACCACATTTTATTATGTGCACAGAATGGGTTTTGGATTCCTTTGTTCATTCAACAATGTAAACACTGAACAATGTTTTTAAAGGCATTCACCGCTGTAGCAAAAAAAGCACAATATTTATAAAAGCCACAGGCACAATACCCTCCTCCACTACATGCATCTAAATTTTCTATCTAGACCCTATTATAATAGCAATTCTATCTAGGTCCTCAAGTGACAGAAAATCCACCACATCCCTGGATAACATCTTCCAGAAGGAATAATTGCAGGTGCTTCATATGTCAAGTTTGCTAGTGAGATGGACTGCCTGTAAGCTCATCCTTCCTTCCTGGAAGAGTATTAGGTTTTATACTGGGAAGAACTGACTTGAGATGATCCTCACTGGATATTTCACAGGGGACTAGATAGCAACATTACTGTTTGATAGACATGGGAAAAGTACTTAATACGCTCATCTGGCCTGGTGTCAATTGCAAAACGTTTTCTGACCTCTAGCCCCTCCTATAGGTGGACAAAATAATTTTCTATAAGTTCAACAAGGCCAAAAGGAAAAGGCCCTGAAAATAGCAAGATTTCTTATTTTCAGGCATACCTCATTCCCCTGCTTGTGAAAAGTGAGATTGAGGTTTTATTTTAATTACTTACTTGCATACTCACTAGTATGAGCATGAGAGACAAGAAACTATTTTCATAGTGAGACTGCAGCTGGAGGCTGCAAGTGAGAGAGGAACAATAGATAAAGGAAGTGAGAGAGGAGCAATAAAACCCTGGCTATACCAAGTTCATGCTCCCTTTCAGTGTCCACTCTCTACCATTGTATGGCACAGGATACCGAGTAAGATAGACCTATAGTTTGACCCAGTAAAAATGGCATTTCTTATAATCTGTGCAGTAAATTTTTCTCAGTTAGGAATGAAAGTTCTGGCCAAACCTGACTTATTATCAAAGTATTACTATGAAAGACTTTCATGACTTTCTTTCCTTATCTGACCCTTACATATAAAGTTGTATGTTTTCTAATTCTATTGTCTAGTATTTCCACATTTTTGTTTCATTTTAAACCAATGCTCCCTCTTACCTTCTGTCTAGTTCAGGGTCAGCTTTATTGCCACCACCTCACTGAGTTCCCTCACACTCTCTCTCTCAATTCAGTAGGCAGCATCTCATCGCCAAGGCTTTTAATCTCTTCTCTGGAATGCACATATGTGGCTAGAGATGCACTTTAAAAAAACCCTGAGATTACTACTTATTCATGTGAATCCAGCAGTGGAAGCTTTAAAAAATACATCAAATATTGAATATAATCACAAAAGTTGGCACTCCTGTGACATTTATAGAAGGCAAGTAAAATAAAAGCAGATATAATACATACCCTGTTGGACTTACAAATGAGATCAAAACACATAGAAACAGATGATAGATTATGGTGCGAATCAGGAGGAAGAGACAATGATAGACCCTGGAAGCGAAGCATACTTTTAAGGGGATTCATTTCTTTTCTTCTCAAGAACATAGCATGTGTACATATGCGACAGCTGTGAAAACTGTACTTTAATTATTTCACAAATATGTTATGATGTATTATGCATTCATTGACGTATTTATTCAGGGATTGTCTCTATTTAAAAATTGCAAATTCTCTGATAAAAATCACAAATTTTGATTAAAAATCCCCAAATCTGCATTTTTCTGGGATTAAAATGAAACATCACTATATATTTAGATATCAGTTGAACATAGTATTTTATTGGTACATTTAGAATTTTAGGCAATTTGGAAGCCTACCAGTGCCTCAATCACTATAATAAAATAAATTCTAAATAATTATACATTTTGGCATTTGATTTTGGGGTTTTTTTATCATGGAAAATCAGAGCTCCCCCTGCCTCCTTCACTCACCTAGATGCAGGTCCAGCTGCAGCTGTCCCCCAACACACTGCTTTGTGGTGCTGACTAACTCTAATATGCCATTGCCACTCACTGCTAAGCCACAGCCCCCTCCCAACCCTGCTGGTGCCCCTCACTCCCCAACCACAGCCCCCCAGGACCTACTGGTGCTCCTCACTCCCCCCACCCACAGCCCCCTGGGCCCTGCTTGTGGACAGCAGCCCCAACTCCAGCCCTCTCCAACTCCCTCCCTCCCTCCCTATGGAGGCCTCAATTACTCCCCTCTTCCCCCAGTGCCAGAGACTTATCTGCAGGGAGCTGCTCTCCAGGCTGCCTGGCAGTCACATGGACGTGTACTTGTGCATGTGCACATGACACCCTCTACTGATCGCTCTCCTCCCACTCTTCCCAGCTCCTTGCAGGCTGGAACTCTGCCAGATGACCTCTGCGGCGATCAGAAAACCCAAATCCCTGTTTGTGATATACCAAAGTACACATTCATTTATATGCAAAGTTTTAGACAGTGGAATGCTACCTATTTTTTCTAACAGTCACCTTCACCAGTCCCAGAAATACTGTCCATAGTAAGTAAACTTTAAATATTAAATTTTAATTCACAAATTAAATTATTTTAAATTCACAAATTAAATAATTAGAGCAATATGTATGCAATGTACAGCACTGTCCTTTGTACATGAACCGGAATAAACTGTTGCTACTATTTTGTCACCTACCGCTGTATTCACAGTATCCTATTAATTCATTTATTGATACTAACTATGACTGTTCTTTGAAAATAAATGAGACCTGGCCAAAAAAAAAAGGATCAGGCATAAAACTAGTGTTTTTGGTTAAATTGCAGAAACCATAGTCCAATATAGGTAGTGTATGGCTTTTCTTTTCATTCAGCTGTTTAGTATGCAGTAGGTATAAAAGAAAGACTTAAACCAAGCATCAAAAGTGAACCTTTCAGACGTTAATGTGATGATAGCTGTGTTATTATGAGCCTAATGATATCTAGTGCACACAAGAATACATAGGTGTCATGCTGGGAAACCAATGATCTGGCTCTCATTTTGACTGCAGGCAAAGAATATCTCATCAAAGCTATAAATTTCATGAGTCTGTTCCCAAATTTAAAACCCTTAAGGAAATGGCTTTCATGGTTCAACAGTTTTAAAGGGTTGCTCTTACTTGGCTTTGTAACAAGGAAATTAATAGTTCTTCTAAAACAAATCAGAATTATGCCATAGTTGCATGCATTTTCATGCTGTTGCCTTCAGCATGTTACTTTCTTTTCCAGATAACATAACCATAGAATCCACATTGAACTCACCATGGGGAAACATTTATTACCTGCTACGATTGCACACTATAGTCTTTGATAGGTGATAGAAGTTGCTTGTTCATTGCTATGTAAAAATTGTTTTCTTTAGGTGATGTAAAATGGAGTCAGTTTCTAATCAACCTTCACGATTCATAGAGTGAAGCCTATTCAGCCTAATGTCAGGCAGAGTTAGTCTTTTCAGCCTGATGCAGGGCAAAAAACCAATTGGCAAGAGTCTTTATAGCATTGCAGTAGCCAAGAATACAGAAGGCAGCAGCAGCAAATAACTGAAATACTTTTATCTCGTACGTGTTCCTCCTCCACAAAAGCTGTGTATAAAGGTTTAGTTGTTTGTATTGTTTTACCTTATATTAAGGTATAAACCTATATAATTATTAGCAGAAAGTAAAAATTTTAGGTATTGTATAAATTGTTAATCTGTATTTCTGAAGCTACCACTTTTGCGACAATGCACAGTAAATATACAGAGTAATACAGATTCATGAGTATCACAGTCTGAGACATTATTAACAGGGTAATGGACAGTGTAAACTACTGTATATTCTCAGCATAATGCATAGGATATTGCACATGCATGGTTATTAATATACTGAAAAAGCCAAATACCTTTTGATGTAGATACGAATGACCAGTGGAAGACTTTCACAAATACATTTGCAGTGGTTATGGGGCTAGACACCTGATGTCAACAGCTTCAAAGTAGAATTAATTTGTTTAAAACAATTGTACAGGTAACTTTAAATTTAGAATATCACTTTGACTAATAGGTTAGACAATAGATTTGTTAAGATGGTTTGGATAGATTTGCCTCAAGCAGGGAGTTGATTAGATGATATCTGGAGGTCCCCTCCAGCCCTACTTCTCTATGATTCTACCACCTTAACATGAGCATTTTTAACTATGATTGTAATGTATGACAATACAAGATGCAAGGATTTCTTAGGGCATTATCTTTTATTGGACCAACTGTATAGTTGGAATAAACTCAGACAAGTTTTTGAATGCAACACATTTTTTCTCAGGACCTGAGAAAGCATGTCTTATATTCAGAAGCTTGTCTGACTTTGTCCCAACTACACAGTTGGTCTAATAAAGGATATTGCCCTAAAAAATCCTTGCCTCTTGCATAATTTCTGAACCATATTGTCCAGAATATCACTTTTACACTATCGCATATATAACAATAACTAGAGACCTACTGAAATCGAGCAGGCAGGTGACTGATTTTGCTGGCCAACTGCAGCGCTGGTTACTGTTTTTGCAAGTTTATTGCAGTACCAACCCCTTCTTCCCCACCACATGCTGCTGATTGGCTGAGGGGTCCTGGTGGCTGTCCATTGCAGCTGATTGGTAAAGAGAGTTGTTTATCATGCGGCCCATTCATCGCTGCTCATTGGTTGAGAGGGGCAGTGCTGATCAATGGGCAACCTACTCTAGTCAGTAGTAAGGGACAGAGCCAGCCACCATCTTGACTGTTTCCCTTCGTGCTGGCATCTCCCCATCTCCCACTGGGGAGCCAGCATTTTATTTTTAGTAATTTTTTTTGTTGCTTTTTTTTTTCCCCCTATGGATTTCATGGACATTGCTCGATTTTGTAATTTCCATGAAATCCACAAAATTGCAAATTAAGTAGGTCCTAAACAATAACATGAATCACATATTGTATATGTATAGATTATACATTATAATAAATATAATTTATAATTATACAGTTCTAATTAATTATATCTGAATATGTTTTAATTGAATATTCTGTTCAATTAAACACGGGCTCATTAAAATTAAATCCCATGCTAAGAATTTTTACACCATCCTACAGAATTCTTTTAAAGATGCAATTATCTATTAAATTCTAAAACAGGAATTGTCAAACTTATTGACCCCAAGGGCCAGATCTGGCCTATGGGGCTTCTTGCGGGCTAGATGATTTACTTCTAGCACTGGGTCAGCAGCTAGTCAGTGTGGCTATCCAACCTACTGCATTGGAGTGGTACGCATAAGGTATTTCATGTTGAGAAGTATACATTTATTATCTGATCACTGAGGCTGCCTATAATGGAAGTCAAGCAGAAAAAGTATATGCAGTTTACAGATATGGCTAGGATTGAACCTTAAAATGTACTGTCCATGGTGGGGGAAGTACGTCTCTGACAGAATTCTCATAGTTCAAATTACTGACCCTGTTATCCAAGATTCAAGCAAGTGGCACATACCTGCTAGGAGACAAAGTTCAGAAATTGCCTATAACTATCAGTGGCCTCTTACAGATAACTGATAAAATGAATACAATCAATATATTCCTAGTTCTTCCTAGAGAGATCGATATTGAGAAATATTTTAATTAACCAGTTTCTGAAAAGATAACTTACTGTAATTGAATAAATAATTTACTTTTCTCTGAATTTAAGTAATCATGTATAATAATCTCAAAGTTTTGGTGTCTAAAAATGTTTCCTGTGTTTTTTTAAATTGCTAAATAATGGGGGTGGGAAGGAGGAATAACATCAGTAACAAAAATAAATACAAATCCAGTACAAGCAACAGAGAAAGCTGCATGGTCGCTGTAATATGAAGGGTGGAACAGCCCCTTCTCAAGCAGAGAAAAATAACATCCCCCTACCTCAAAATAGCTGTTGCTCTACAGAACAAGACAAATGTGTTATTTTCAGCAGGATAATGCCACCGTACTGACTTGCCTGGTGAAGACTGAAGATGGGAAATAGCAGTCCTGCATCCAGATTTTTACAGCAACCTAGTTCATTATGAAATGACATAACTGCATATGATGGAAAGTGAATAAAAATAAACAGGACAAATTAAGGTAGGCTCAAAACACATGTGCAGAATAGGTCCCTAAAGACAAATAGCTTTGACCAGCTGAATGAAAGCAGTCTCAGTTGCTTCCCCATCTCCCTCTTCCAGTCTAGTCAAAAATATTATTCTTTTTGGATATGTTTCAAGTACACGTGGGATGGACTTCAAGTATATATAGGATGGACTTCAAAGGCTTTAACTCTCTCGAGATAAAAGCCAAGTCCCAGCTAATGAAGAACACTTCATCTTGTGGATATGAGGAAATATGCACACAAGATGTGAAGAAGGTAGAATTCACGCCTCTTTTCTGGGAAGAATTTTGGATGTAACAATATTTTATCCCTACGAAACTTAAGGTATAGTAAATCAATCAAGACAGCCTGAGAGGCTTGTTCAGACAACTGAAATCATTCGCACCAAAAACGAAACTTAGATGTGACAATAATAGTCTCTCTATTTTAAACTGACCTGTATCAAAGAATGTTGTATGTAGTAAAGATATCAAAGCAGAGATCTTTATCATTCTTCCCTTTTCCTGGAAAGGATGAAGCTAGGATTGAATTCTGACCAATGCTCCTGGCCATTGTTATATTTTCTTCTCAAATCCAGCTAATTATTTCCTTTGTAGTTGAAATCTTTTATTTATGATTTATTACTATGTTTTAAATTAAACAGTTTGAGTCTTTAGTCTGATTCCTATCTGGTTATCAGCTCTAATTGTTTATGTTTTTCAGTGGCCTTTAATATGTGTCTGCTGGGTTTCTGGTGAATTCTGGTACCGATTCTATTTTGTATATAATTATAATGTAATAATTTTTAGAAAAATTACTTAAAAAGATACATATATACACCAGCTCACCAGTTTTTAATGTGTAAAAAGGAGTTTTCAATGGCTTATTAATGTCTATAAATGATGCATAGTCTGAGTGTATATCTGAGAACTCCATGTAAGATTTTTCAGGCAAATGGGAAGTTCACCGGAAATACAACCCTTAAGAGCTCTAAAAACAAATACAGCCATACACAGACAAGTAATAGTATCAATTCATTTCAATGGGTCCAAGTTGAAACATTATTTTACAGGACTGGGGCTATAGTTACTAAATAGCACTGCGGTATACGAGGATGAAACCCATCCTTTAGCTTCTTGGGACTTCAGAAGCAGACATCCACACTCCCTTTCAGCAAATAACCATCCCTTTCTGAAAGAAACCTCCAGCCTTTCCATCATGTATTGCAACCGTATTAAGACCATGCACATACTCCTTAAAGGGGCCTAATTTTCTCAGCTTACTATTTCTCAAGAGTCCTCGATCTTGCTCTTCACCATGACACTGCTCTGGGTTCTTTGTCAGAAAATTTCTGCTGTTTCTTTCTACTGTCTGTAAGAATCACACTGTTAGAACTGGCTTTGACATTTTGGGGTTGACTTGTAAAAAAGAATATTTATTCCACCCTTCCGTTCTTTTCTACAGAGGACTGGTGACAGGATTTTGGAAAGAGCCACTGAGGTGATCTTGTGTCCTTTCTATAAACCTTTGGAGCTGCACCTACGTCTTCTGGTGCAGCTGTGCTGAAACTATTTAACACTTTTTTCTGGAGAGGCGAAAATGGAAGCAGGTCTCATCAGACAGAGTAGCTGACAGAAATGAAGCTTTGTATAGATGAGGTTTTGTACAGAGAAATCATACTCTCTGACTCTTAAAAGATGGTCTGTCCTACTGCCAGAAACTGCTTTTTTTCTTCACCAGCTTTCAGCTGTAGTAGGGCTAACTTTTCCTAAGTCTCCCCAGTCTCCTACGAAGTCCTCTAAATTCCATATTTATGTCCCATTCACTCTTCAAACTTGGCTGATGTTCATTCATCACTACCAGTTACTTTTTCAAAGGTGCTGATTTTCACAGTTCTCAAAAATTCATTATCATTGTGATAGATGCTATAGAAAAAAGATGAGTCTGATAGGCTAGAACAGGGATTCTCAATCGCTGGACTGTAGTGGGTTGGCTGCCAGACCGGAAGTGGCCGTGGACCAGCAAACTGCAGCTCCCCAGAGCCAGGCAGAGAGACCGTGGCTCCTCATGCAGGGCCCATGGCCGTGCAACGTTTGGCCCATCCCCTGCCCGAGGATGGGGGTATCCTTACCTGTCTTTCGGCCAGAAATTCAAGCCATGGTCGGGTGCGACTGCTGGGCTGTGGTTTGCCAGGCTGCGGCCACTTCTGGGCCGTGGTTTGCCGGGCTGCCGCACAAAATTTTTGGGAACCCTTGGGCTAGAAGAATGGCTCTGTGAGACATTCTCTCGAATTCAACAATTTAAATGGAAGGTTTTTTGTTATTGATATGGATGGGAGTAAATAAATACACCAACAACACGTAACACATTGACAGAAATGCAAGTTAGTGAGAAAATACAAATATCAATTTAAAGCCTGATTCTAGCAGAGCACAATACAAGTAAACCCCACATGACTTCAATAGTGTTACTCATATCCTGATGTAGGTTTTAATACCATCATGCAAGAAACCCCAATTTGGAGTTTTTATATTAGTTTTTTATTGGCTGACAGTCTAAAGAAAAAATGTAAAGCAATATGCACAGCCCTCGAACAGGAAGTTTTCTGCAGATACCTGTGAAGGAGCAGGGACAAGGGGAAGAAGGAAGATTAATTTATTTGGATTGGCAGAATGTTTACAGACAAGTTAAATCTGTGTGAGCATATGCAATGGGAAATAATGGGATCAGCTCAACATTCTGTCACAGATCTTGTGATCACCCAAGGGAAAATTTTCTCTGGCAATGCAACACAGAAAAATTTCAAATAGTATGCAATAAAAACATAAAATTATTGCCAGATGAAAATTCTTGAAAGATGGACCTGAATGCTTTTACCAACTATTTTTGATTTCAGTGGCTGGTAAGATGAGAAGTTCATGTACTCATTTAATTGGTCATACTTTTAACAAACTCTTAAGTGTCAAATGCAAATAACTATGCATCTGTGCTCAGAGATACTTGAATGAGCGTGAGTTACTACTGCCCTTTCCAGAATGTGCACTGTTGGCCATTGTGAAAAACATTTAATAAATTTGTAGATCAAGTGTTGCCAAGAAAGTATCTAACATTGCTTTTCTGCATTTTCTTCTAAAACCATCTATAATTTTACAGATCTTTACCTCCAATCTTAAAAATTCAATTTTAACATAATCATAAATGTCACCAAGAACCATTTAAACAATTCCCGAGTGCATCATGACTTTTAATTTTCAATGACTTTATTGAGAATGTTCTCTTAATTTTACAATGAGAAACTTTAACCACTGATACACAACTTGCAAATATTTCATACATGACAGTTATCTTTATTTTTTTGAATTTTTCTGTTCCATGTTCAGCTCCTGAGATAGATTTCCTTCCTCAGCTTCATTTTCATCCTCCTATAAAACAAAACAACACAAAAAAAATCTGATTTACTGAAGAGACTTATATGCTGCAGGGATACCAGTATGTATAAAAGCCTACCCTTTCAATATTTTGTCATTCTTTGACAGAAAATAAGTGTAAGATTTTAATTATTAGAAACCTGATTTTAGTTTACAGACAAAAGAGAAATCGGTAAAGAAAAACTGCTTAGATTTCAAATAGTTCTAACCACTTATCTTCTTAGCAAAATAGCAATTTATTAGGTAACCCCAATTTATTAGATTACCTAGGCAGGGTCAATTGATTTATTAGCTATTTTGAGATGTGTTAAATAAAGGAGGCCAGTAAAACATAGAAGTGAAGTTCAGTGATATTTAAACTTTGTACGAAAAGGTATTTCCCATATCTTTGTTCTTGGTTCTCAGCTAGAGGTTTCCATTAATTTCCATTTAATATGTAAAAAACTTTCACTGGTGTCATAAAAATTACTTTTGAAAAGCATCTGCCATTGAAAAATGCTTCATTTTTTTGAGACCCGATACGTTTACTTCACCATTTGATAAAAGACAATAAATTTAACTTCAGAGACACTTTATGTGCTGCAGCAACGTATTTTTGTCCCATCTAGCATATTTTCTTGACAGGTCTGCCAATTTTCCAATTACTTGTACCACCATATGTTATCTGAAGATCAGTCAGGTCTAAAATAGGAAACATGAGCATGTCAGGCAGCAGCATGCTTACAATGTTCTACAGCTTCAGCTCTAAGACCTGGGCTCATAATTCACAGTAGGCTCCTCTGGATCACACTGAATAAATGAAGTGACATCATAATGCTTGTTTCTATAGAAATGAATGTGTCCAATACTAAATGGTGACCTCCAAAGTATAAATTATGGAAGCTTTAAGAAATATTTCATAGGACAATTTGTAACCCTTTTCATTATAAATAGGCCTTTGAATACATTCAAAATGCATACTAACTTCTTACAGATTGCATTTTGCTTTACAAAACCAGAAATCCTTGTCAGTCTCAATACAAAGATAGGAACACTGCACTGAAATTTTAGGTGTTAAGAAGTGCTCTGAACACACTTTTCCAAGGTCAGTAGTACAGAGCTATTGCCACAAAAAGGAAGAAGGGTTGGGATGCTAGCCTGGGACTCAGGAAAATTGGTTTCAGTTCCACCTACTACACCAAAACCTTTCTGCTTCTCCTTGGGCCAGTGCTGCCAAACACATGACCCATGAGCCAGATCCAGCTTATTGAATTGTATGATCCATCCCATGGGTTTCTGGACTGACCCCACATGCCAGCCCTGGCCCTGTGTGCTGTGTATAGGTTAGACCTGGCACTGTATGCTCTGCACACAGTACAGAGGGCCCTGCTTGACCAGCCCTCCATACTGGCTCCAGGGCTGGTCTGGATCAGACCTTGCCAGAGACAGCGTGCGCCTGATGCTGTCCCCCATACTGTGTGCAGTGCACATGCCCAGTCTAGCCACTGGCCGAGGCGCTTGCTAGCACGTGGCCCTGGTGCAGGGCGCATGCTGCCCATGGCACACAGTCTGATCCCAGAGCTCCATGTGACACAGGGGGTCCAGGGTGCAGGCTGCATCTGGCAGCCCAGACCATTCCTGGGCTACATGCGGCATTGGATCCAGCTTACATGCTGTGGGCAGTGTACATCTGTGCTGGCTGCTGTGCTATGTGCACAGCAAGCCCCAGGCCAGCGCATGCTGTGTGCTCGCTGGACCTGATGCTGCAGTTACGGCAAAAGGAGTTGGTCTTGGTCCTGCAGGGCCAGATGATTTCGATACCCCTGCCTTAGGCAACTCACTGCAGACCATATCCAGATTGCTATTAGGCACATAAATGGAACATAGGCAAGATTTAGGCACCTACCACATCACTAAAAGCAATCTAGATCAACAGCATGATAGATAGAACAAGCTGCTTAGGTGCTGAAAATCACTGAGTCTTCATTTTGGCTAGAAAATTCCTGAACACACAGATTGAGGCTTCTAAGCATGCTCAGAAACAATCTAAATCAAGAACCTAGGCACCTAACTCCGAGTTAACCTTCCTTTGTGATGCTGATTGCAGCTGGGAGGAGTGTAGGTCCCTGATCCATTAGGTGTTCAGAAAGCATTTTTAACTCACATTGACAACACAGAGTGCAAACTGCAGCGCCCACAGTCATTCATTCAAGAAACCGGTTCCTACCCTTTGCACAATACAGCAGTTGTTACAGTACCTATCCAGAAAGTGGGAGGCTTTGGCTCTAGGTCCTCCTCAGTTTAAAGGAATTTAAACTCTCATCTCCTACCTTCAAGGAGAGGGGTATAGCTACTAAACTATAAAATAATCTGGCCGGAGGCACCCTCACCCCTTGCTATTAAAGATGAATCACTGGACAGCTAAGAGTTTAGAAAATTTATGGGGAGAAAATGAGAGCAAGCAAGTAGGATTATGAATATCAAGTGATACTGGCACTTTTTTGGCAGGGGGAGAGGGAAAGGTGGAGACCTGATGTTTTGACATGCCTCTGCCTAGTGTTTCCTAATAGCTGATTCTAGGCATCTCCCTGCTTAGCTCTCAGGTGCTCTGGTCCTCTGGAAGCATGCAAAACCTTTCCATTGACTCCAGGAGCCCAAATGTCTAACCATGTCAATTTAAGTATTCCTTCTAGGGCAGAATGCCTATTTTTTGATATGACAATGTCTAAGGAGATATAAAACCAATCTGGCTTTTCCTTTCTCTCTAATTCAGCTTCAATCTGAAAGGATGCTGAAAGATGATTACATTAAGTGAGTTGCTCCATTTCTGGGGTTATGGGGGCCACATACACACAAAAGCCAATAGAAAATACCTAGTTAAGAAAACGTGTAGCATTTCTTGCTCTGTGCTATTACCATAAACTCAAAGTTTAGCATATGAAATACAGTCTGGCAAGAAATGTTCAGGCATACATTGACCACTAAGGGTCATATGCAGGTCCATTCACTTTCTTCTGTATTTTTGCAGCATTATCGTCACTGCATTAATAGTGGCGTTCATGATGCCTTATAACCTTAAAGTCACAAACAAGCTGTTGCTTAGATGGGATTTCTTGTAGGTTTCCACATAATGATCAAAACAAGGAAGATAATTTGTGAACAGGATGTGTAAGTCTCTCTCGTACATTTGACTCAGTTAACTTAAGAAATAGTCTTCTAAAGTGGTGTGCTAGTAGAAATATCTATTTTAGATAAGTTAAGTTACCTGTAATGCTCTACTATGTTATTAATTTCTTGACCTGGTGGGTGTGTTATTTTTTTGTCTTTAGAGCCAAAGGAACCAGTAGCATAGGAGGATGAAGTACCATAGCTTATTTAATCTGCTGAAATGATAAAAAAAAAATCGTTTCTATTGAAAAGAATGAACACTTCCAAAGCCTAACCCCAGGCTGAAAATAAGAGATAATATGAGGCCAGAAAGCCCATGAAAAGTCCACAACTTCATACTGCCAAGTATCTTAAAGCTAATATGCAAGAGGAATCATCTACATGAGACAATGAATCTTGGGATATTCAAACAAAACTCTAGCAGAAGCTATGTTAGTTCTTCGGGGGGAGGTGAAAATCTTCCTTAATGGGTGACTCATCTACAGGGGGATTGGTAAAGCTAGGTTCTTCAGGAATTGTTCAGGAGTTACCCCATTTTGCCTGGTGCAAGTGACCTTCACCCCATTCAGCCAATCTCCCCTATTCAATAATCTTTCCTGGACCATGTCCAAGTGTTTCTATTTTTACTAGGAGAATCACTATTCTCCTGGTAGAAATCACAAGTGTACAAATGTTCATGCTGTTTCTCCTGAACCAAAAATGGCAGTTTCCAGAGAAAAGGAACTCCAAGGAACTCAACACTAACCTGATAAAAGTCCTTGCTCCCCACTGGCTCTACACATACCAGGGACTCTGGGGCTGTTCCCTTTGCTCGGCTCCTGTGGGAGTTGTGTTGCAAGCCACTGACCCATTTCTCATACCAGAGTCCCCAATATGAGGAGTGGATAGGGGCTTTGCTTCACTGTTTCCCATGCTTGTCCCAGACCAGGATCACCCCAGTCTTTGGGGGGCATATAGAACGGGGACTGCTGGAGGCTGAATGCCTGCACTGCTCCCTCTCCCAGAATCTTCTGTAGCAGTGGAATTTTTTCACTGCTAGAAATGAATGCTTGCACACAGCTCTCACCACCAGCTCTCAACGTAATTACTTCTGCTTCCTCACATATACCCTCCAACTCCTACATAGTTACTCCTCTCTCAGCTCATTTCCCTTGTAATCTGGATTCTGGGCTTCTGCCTATCTAAAGAAAAAAACTCATACACTGATAGTCAAGCCCAAGGGAATTTCACTCTCCTTCTTCTGTGTGCCCCAGGGAAAGGAAAGGAAGCTGGGGATCTTTATTTTCCTTAAAGATAAAGAAGAACTGGGGAAGGGATATTAATGAACATACTAAACAATAGCTGCAGGCTTTTCCTTCCTCCACAGATATTTCTTCCTAGATGCTTCTCCCTCAGCTGTGAGTGGGCAGGTTCTCAGGACTTACAATTAGACCTGTGTGACCACACTTTTTGCATACCCCAAGATCAGCTCTGAAAAGGGGCTGCAAAATGGCATTATTTGTTGTATAACTTTTGGAGAGGTTGAAGGAAATATGCATGTTCATCTTATAGAAAAAGTACTTACAAGGGGACACAATAGGTTAGACTGATACAGACTGACGTTTTTTGCCTTACTTTGGAGTAGGAGACATGGCATTCTTCCCGGGATCTCTCAAGTGTATTTTAACAACCCCTGCAGCAGCAGGATATTGCCCAAGAGTTTGCTTGGGATTGTTTAAAATAGGCAGGGGTTGGGCTAGATGACCTCTAGAGATCCCTTCTAGTCCTATTTGTCAATGATTCATTATTTCTCCTCCTCTCCCAGCTTGTTGTCATGCTTTCATTTTCAGGCAGAACTACTTTTGAAGTTGGGATTGGATGAATGTAATGTGGCCGCACCACCTTTCTTAGATTGTGATGTAGCAGGTATCCTGAAGAGGCTAGTTCCCTTATTATTGAATTGTTGATGTTATTTGATTGAATACTAATGTCTTTAATGATACCGAGGTATTTATTATAAAGCCTTGCATTCCTCAGCATATGACTATGCCTCTGACTGTGGACCATTGCTGATTCAATTTTTGTGGTGAAGGCGGTAGTATAATGCAGTGTTTGCTTGATACTGAGTATTATGCCTCTTGGGTGCTACTTTACTTGGGCAAAGACATGTAGTATCAGACACTACAGGGATTAGGTAGGCTTGAAATGTTTGAATTGTATGCTCAAGGGGATTGTGTTTGTTGCCTCCACAACTGCCTAGCTGCAACAGCAGCATTCAGTGATGTTTTATATGGATCTGGAAGAACGATTCCTCAATGGGAAATGCAAATATAGAAGTTGCTCTGAGTAAAGAGGAATGCACCTTTTTAATTGCTTTTATTTTTATTTATTCTTTGTGTCCTTACTGACTTTAATGAGGGTAAAACAGAAACAAATTCCTTGCATTAAAACCCTATTGATCAATCCAAATAGAATATAAAAAATGGGCTTTTGCATGTAAAATTGTGGACAGAAAAAATTGTGCCCTCACCATACTCTTTCATATCTTTAGTTTGCTATTTTTTTAACTTCATCAAATTCTAAACACTTACATTAATGTTGAGTGCCATTTTATAGCAGAATCAATGGGGAATTGCCAAGCTTGTATAAACAATTTACACCTCTCTTTTCTATCACATTCCAAGCAGAAATTTTCCAGACTTAGTATCTCAGGTGAATCTTGTAGAAAGACTGATTAAAAATAGTACTCAATCTGTGTTGAGTAGAAAGCCACCCATGCCACCAAGTAGCACGGGGGAAAAAATCTACCCTTTTCTGCAATAGAAAAGGAATTCCCAGCCACACCCCCATTTGTTTTTGAATGGATGTAGTTGCTGAATATCATAGAGCATAACATTTAAATATGATCTGGAAATAGACTTCTCTGAGGAGGCCTGCACCTGAATGAGATGATAAAAACAATTTTGGTCTGACAGTAGTCTGAATTTCTGAAAATTGCATGTTAGGTATATACAGTACACACATACATATGTTTAGTTAAGAGTTAAAACACTGCAGCAATGAGTCTTGCTTTGTGCAAACTTCCTTTTATTGCCTCAAAGCGCTTCAACCTTAAACTGGAGGAAACACTTTTATTAGGTAGCTACTACCATTCAGTTCTTGTTCTCCCCATCCTCGCTTTCCCCCACTTCTGCCCTAAGAATAAAACAATATTCATGACTACTTATTGCAATTGATGTGATGTGCATTCCTATTAATTAGAAAGTAGCATGCGACTGCCCATTTACTTGGGAAAGATTTGGACTAGCATTCCAGATAATTTATAGTATCATCCTCCGAGTTGGCAAATTTCAATATTCCTTCAGGTTCTAAACAGGCTGTTACAATAATCCTGTAAAGATTCAACATAATATTTGAAAACACATTTTCTTGTACCTCAGGAGGCATCCTTATTGTATAGAGAATAGTTAACTGGCTGTAGTTTCTAATGTCATTCATAATGTTTGAATTTTCAGTTAAATGGACTATTTAGCTTAATTATCATGGAATGATGTTGAATAGACTGAAGATTAAACAAGTTTAATGTATTTGCTTTACTAATTACCACCTACAGTTATACAGTTTCTTATCCTGAAGAAACTCATGCTATACGGAGTACACATACAGAATTCACTCACCCACACATGGGACATAACAGCTATTTTATGTCAGAGATACTAGATTTTTTTTGAGAGAAGTAAAAAGAATTTTTTGAAAGGAAATTTTAGGTGGGAAAATAATTACCCAGTAGAGAGCTTTTCATTTTGTTATCAATTCAAAATCAGTCCAGAGTAGAAAGGCTGCTCTTATTGGGGACTGTTTAAAGCAATGATTCTCAATCAGGGTGCTGTGGCAACTTGAGGTACCTTGAGAGCCTTTTAAGGGTGTCACAGTGTGCCAGGCCGTGTTAGCACTGTTAGATGTGCAAACATTATTTATAAGACAAACTTAGAAATTTCAAATATGAATCCACAGCATTAAAAACATTCTGACTTGTTCCAGTTTTTCTGAGTTCTCTGAAACAGAAAAATTGCTTCTTTATTTTTCCATAGCCAAAAGATGAGGAAAAAACTAAGGGGCGCCTTGAGTCGAGAAAGGTTAAGAATTACTGGTTTAGAGGCTTATGTGAAAATGGCAATATCCTAGTTTTCCAAAACTTAATCACTGCAATTGGAAAAATTCACACCTGGCAGTACTGACACTCATTTCCATTTTATATTCTTTTGCTCAGAGTCTGCTATAGTCTGATTTATTTTTTTGCACTGTTAAATCTTAGAAAAATTTGAATCGATTAACATTTTAAATATGCACCCAAATATGACAAAGATTCAATTAACTGTTGTTAGTAGATGGTGCACAGAGACGTAGCTAGCATGTTTAGTGTTCTGGATAAAACCATGCTGGAGAGGAGAGGGGAAGGGTGCCAAGCACTGGGGAGTGGAGGAGGAAGTGGTGAGGAGACCGACCAGTCTTACCTGCCTTGGGGACTCAAAGTCTCCAGTCTGCTTGCACCAGTTGCTGCTGCTACAGCAGCAGGGCAGTGTCCCTGACTGTATCTGGTTAAAGGAGTGGCACAGGGTTGTTGTTTCTGCCATGGGATGGACAACTCACAGACTGTCTTTCTGGTTCCACATATAAGTTAATGTGCAGGCCTACTGATGTGCTTGCCCACCCCTAGCTAGGCCCAGCTTAAACCCATCCCAATTTCTTTCATTTTTACTTAATAACAATCACAGATTCAAATTATGGAGAAGTGCGTCTTACAAATAATCTCCTAAAAATATCCCCCAATATGCAACCAATACATATTTACATTTTACAGACCAAGAATATCACCGTCCTAGAATAGCTGTTCTTTTAAAGTTGCAGTAATAATAGATCAGAAACCTTTGTCTAAACCTGGGAATTTGGATCTGATGGCTTATACCGGCTAATAAGCACCAAGAATTTAAAAAATGAGGTTGTAAAGTTTAGTACCTAAACAAGTGGTGTGGTTTATTTTAAAAGTACTGAGCATGTCATTTTGCCCCAAACACTATACAGAAAGGGGTGAGGTAACGAAGAGTTGCTTATCTTAGGACACGCCTAAAGGGATAAGCTATTTCGGAGCAAGATAGACTGTGAACTTAAAAGCAGAACAACTATTATGGATTAGTTCCCTAAGTGGATATTTATTTAAAAATATAGGTGCCTTTCCCAGTTTTAATTAATTGACTTTGGAAGCAAGTTAACTTTAACCAGAAACCGGTGCTTTTAGTGCAGAACAAGATTGTCCATATGGAAAGTTGCTCACTAGCTGTTCTGCACTGTTTCATGCAGAGAAAGCCTGAGATAAGAGATGAACTACACACTGGGTTTAAGTGTTCTTTTTTTATCCCTTTCAGTCAAAAACTTCTGTGTCTGCCTTTATAGTCCATCAACTAATTACATGAAGTCTTAAAGAAAACGTGAATCAGACAATTAATAACTCTAGAGGGGATTTGAGATAATTCTATATATAGAACTTATTATACATCATCCATCAATTCACTGCACTAGGAAAGACACAATTTTTAGATTTGTGCACTAAACCATAGCTATAATTTGTCCTTCTGTACGTTATATGTAAGAAAAAAAATATGAAAAAGCTTGAAGCCTACAGTTACAGGACCAAAAATAGCAAGATACCTGTCATATGTCAAGATGAAGAAACAGACATCTAAGTAACATTTACTACAAAGAAACATTTGATTAAGATACTAAGATAGTTATTTTGTGATTCATAAAATTTAAGGTAAAAGACTGACATGGAGCTAGTGGTATAATGTTATGAAAATCCAAGTAAAGAAGAGAATAAGCAAAAAACTAGTACTCCCAAGATTGACTAAAAGTTTCTCTGGGATATGGCATATCCTAGGATTTGATACAGAAAGAACTACCGTCTCAGACATGCTCATACTCATGTTGCATTCTACCTTGCTCCAGGAGGAGATATACTGATTTCTGTCAAATGATTTATGAAGTGAGGCACTAAATTTTTGTAAAGATGATCATTACACTTAAAGCCCAGAGATATAAAAAGAGAGGGCACTTCTACCTTAACCATAAAATCTTGAAAATTAAATAGCAAGAAACCAACCAAAAACAAGAAAATATTATTTTCTATCATCAAGAGCAAGCATAATAATTATAGGGTATATGCCAAGAATATATAATATGATACATGAATAGAAAATGTGTCTCTCTATCTTGACAGTTCATCTGACCTGGATAGTCTAGAGTCTAGTTATATGCTATTTTCAAAAGTATTGTGAAGCTCACCGATCTGCCCATAAATTACCCTTAATGCATAACATGCCAATGTATGACTGGAGACAGAACTGGTAGATGTTACAGGCTACTTAAAAGCATAACAGCTTTATGCATTGTTGTATGTTGAAGAGAGTCACTCTAAATACTTGCTGAATTTGCATGTTGTTCTCACAGAAAGATAATATATGACATCACTTAATGCAGTTGAGTTCCATGGGAACCTTGCTCTGATATGCTACTTTTGTGGTGCTGGCACACTGAATGCCTAGAGGCACTAAATAAAGCCTATGGCAAGGTAGATGCCTTGAGTTTTAAATTCTTGAAATTAAATGTTGTTTCAAGGAAACAGTTTGAGTGACTTGAAAAATGTGTGGCAAGATATTGGCAAGTGCTTGTCTCAAGGTATGAGAGCCTCATCTGCACTGAGATTGTGCAGAAGGATGTATTCCCTTTCCAGTTAGGAGGTACCTAGCTTCTAAAATTTTGATGCACTAGAACTTGATAATACTCTAATACATTAACTCACTAACCCTATAGAAATATTTATATAAACTATGCACATGAGCAACACCGAATGCTATTAAAATCTTTTCAGCTCTCCCATCTTGTTTTGTTTTTCCCTTAACTTTTCCACTGTCTAGGGTTTTTCAGAACAGTGTGATTATATGAAAACTTCCCTAAAATATGAGGTTTAATATTTGTACTATTCAAGTCTGAACCAGAAAGCAGTTATTATAGCAATCACATCACACAGATTCTGGTTAAAAAAAATAAGTTAGAAGCAGGAAAATATAGCAAATGTTTTCAAGAAGCCTCCAAGAAGGAATCTTGAAATCTCAGGAAGGGATTTCAGGAGGTACCACTGCTTTTCTGTATTAATTCTTACCTGTTTTCCAACATAATAGGTCAAGTTTCAGGGCAAATGGGCTCAAAAGGCTATAGATTCCATTATAAATCATGCTATCTGTTAAAGCAATATAAATGGTGCTTTAGTAACCTGTGCTGCAGTGCTTGGTATTTTTCTTTCAAACTCACATGTCTATCTTCCTAAAATGTGTTTCTGACAAACCTTATAATGAAGAGTCATACAAGAATACAGAGTACAACTGGAAAAGCTCTTTACCAGTGGATATTAGAAGCAGATATAAATTCCTTATGATAGATGACAGGTTTCTGTCACTGCACCTATGCAGTGATAAGATAGCTGTTTGTTTCCCAAGGAAAGAAGACCCTTGCTACATGGATCATTTTCATAGTGACAGCCTCAACAAGTTTGACATTTGCTTCACAAAGTATTCTGAAGCAGCCATCAAGAAAATGCATCCTCTGGGACCACTGGAAAGCTGACAGTCATACCTTTTAGTATACATCTCCATTAATTCTTGCTCTCCAAACCCACCAATTTCCTACAGAAAGCTCCGCATCTGATATATTAAAAATGGACGCTATGAATGAACTAAACATTGTATTGCAAAGTAAACATGACATCAATTAACTGGTTGTGCTTCTCCACCCTCATTTTGTTCAGTTTGAAGAACAATGCTGAAGTGAGTATTTTTTTCCAAAGAACAGCTTACATTATGTAGTAAATGGCTCTGTACTCTAGGTGGCAATGCAAGACCAGGAAAAATCTTTTTCTAACAAAGAACCTCTCAGTGTCTAAAAGCAGCTGCATGTTTATTACAAAACAAACCCCTTGAACTTGTACTGATTCAAGAACTTGAAGGCGTTTTAAAATGTTTGCCAGTAATTCTGTATTTTCTATCTACTGGTTTCTAATTCTGATTAGATGGATAAATGTACTATTGCAAGATTCCTTATAACCACATTTCACTTAATACTCACTACAGCAGCAGGATTTTATGCCAGCTTTCAAACCCTCCATCTGTTTCTTCTTCTTCTTAGGAGGCAGCCCTTGCACTGACTGGCCCCTCTGGCTGACTGCCACTGTAGTTGGGATTTTCTGCTGGGCAGGTGGTACTTGGAACCAAACAGTTGCTTTACAAGTTCAGCTGATTCTATTTTGTGTAAAACACTGAGGAAATGTTTGTCCTTTACCAGTTCGAGCCTGGTTTTTAATTTGTGGAGGCATTGGACGGATATGTTTCACACCTGATGAGCAAATGCTTAAACAGTTTTTCAGATCTTAATGTCAAGTATTAAATAAATGTAAATCAAGCAAAATTGCCCTGTGCATGTAGAAGGGTAGGCTCTATTATTATTTGTTTTAATTTTATAAATAAGAAACCATTTTACCTTTAAGTTACCGACCCTACCGCTGCATCTATACACTTAAAGAGGGCTGTGGAGCTGGAGGCATGAACCCAACCAAGACTCTCCACCTGGGTGAGCTGGAAACCTCCTACATTAACTGCTGCTGCCCTAGGTGACAGGGTGCAGCCAAAAGATACTGGCCACTTCGTAAGCCTGAACTATTTTAGTTCTGATTTGGTGTGCCTTTATATATTGCTAATATATGTAACCTAGAGTTAAAATATTCTTTATCTGATTGTGCAGGAATTGGCTCTTTCTTAGTTGGTTTGTTAAGATCCAGGGTGTTTAGGGAATGAATTCCTACATCTGAATAACTGAGAGCCCTGACCACTGTATACAGTATTTGATCACTAGTCCACCCATAATAGAAGCACCCATTGTTTCTACACCCTTGCTGTCAGTAAACAGAGATCTTTCTACAGTTGAAAATGATAAAATCTATGGTTAAAAAAGAACCTCTTTCTTCCAACCCAGTAATAGGGTACAATTTAGATAATTTGAGGTATCAGAAGAAAAGATCAATGGAAAAAAGAAAATGTTCTTTTACCATATTACCAACTACAGGTACCATGGGAAACAGAAATTTTAACATAGATTTATCAAATGCACAACTATCCCCTAACTCTTGATTCTAATAAGAAACAGAGTTTTAACTTTAATCGGCGACCTAACAATCGATGGGAAGCTGGGTGACAGTGACCATGAGCGGATCACCTTCACTATCTGCTGTAAAGCTGGCAAGACAGACAGCAATACAGAAGTCATCAACTTCAGGAAAGCTGACTTTGACAAGCTCAGAAGACTTGTTGGTGAGGCCCTAAGGGACAATGACCCAAAGGGGAGGGGAGTTCAGGAAGAGTGGTTGCTCCTCAAGGGAGCGATCCTTGATGTACAAACTAATACTATTCTGTCTTGGAGGAAAGGCAGTAAACGGGCACAGCAGCCCCCTTGGCTCTCCAGGAAATTAGCAGACCTCCTGGGGCTAAAAAGAAAGACCTACAAAGGATGGAGGATGGGATCCATCTCCAAGAAGGAATATTCCGCAATGGTCTGGACCTGCAGGGAGCGAACCAGGAAAGCCAAGGCTGCGACTGAACTCCAACTGGCTACTAGGATCAAGGATAATAAAAAGTCCTTTTTTAGATACATGAGGAGCTGGAGGAAAAGCAAGGGCAACATTGGACCCCTGCTAAGCCAGAAGGGGCAACTGATGCCCAGGAAAAAGCCAACCTACTAAATGGGTAGTTTGTGTCAGTCCTTCATCAATCCCACGGGACGCCCCTGCCCATTATGGGACAGGGAGGCAATTCCTTGTTCTCCATCAATGCTGAGCTTGTGAAGGAACACCTTGAGAGGCTGGACATCTTTAAGTCAGCCAGCCCTGACTGTTTACACCACAGGGTACTCAAGAAGCTGGCTAGCATCATAGCTCAGCCCTTGGCACGGATCTTCAAGAACTCCTGGCACTCTGGTGAAATGCCCAAAGACTGGAAGAAGGCCAAGGTGATGCCTATCTTCAAGAAAGGGAGGAAAGTGGATCTGGCAAACTACAGGCCCATCAACCTGACCTCTAACCCAGGGAAGGTCTTAGAAAAAATCAAAGAGGCCATTCTCAATGGACTGGCTGATGGCAACATCCTGAGGGATAGCTAGCATGGGTTTGTTGTGGATAGGTCTTGCTTGACCAATCTCATTTCCTTTTATGACCAGGTGACCTATCACCTGCACAAGGGAGAGGAGATTGATGTTGTATATCAAAAAAGCCTTTGTTGTGGTATCCCATGATCACCTCTTGGCAAAACTGGGCTCACCACGATGTGCTGGCTGGGGAATTGGTTCCGTGGTCGGACCCAGAGGGTGGTGGTTGATGGAAGTCAATCGTCATGGTGCTCTGTGACCAGTGGGGTCCCTCGAGGCTC
>NW_017729004.1:64358898-64366154 GCF_001723915.1 Gavialis gangeticus | reverse complement strand
CTGCCTGGCTCTGTTCTTCCAGGAGAGAAGACCTGGATACAGAAACATGAAGCCTGGATAAATGAAATAGGTCTAATAAAAAACAAAGTTCTGAAGACTGAGGATTTTATTACAATTGATGAACTGACAGAATCAGTCCCTGACCAACCAAAAACTTCCTCTATTTTATTAAGCATAACTCCATTACAAATTGAAACAAAAGATTGAGCATGCAAAGTATTTTATTATTTTTTATCTACAGAGATATTTTTTTTAGTCTGAGATAGAGATTTGCACAATTTTTATCCAGAAGATTTTACATTATTTTTTGGTTTTTGGAAAGCTAGTATTTATAAATCCAGGTTGCAGTCCTTAAGAGGATCAGCTAGGTATCCCCTTCCCCTCACCAAAAGTTGGTTTTAGCAGTTTAAAAATTTAGGCATCTGGGAATAATTAGGGTAACAAATTCTTCTCTTTAGGGAATGGAAACTAAAGAACTACTCCCAAGTAAGAATATATGGTAGACAGCTAAGGGCCTCAGCTCCTACCAATCACTGTCCTACTTATCTGTCTGTGGATTTAAGAGCTGGACTAGACCTGCAGGGAGCTAACGAAGATGATATATGGAGAATTCCATTCTCCCCCTTCCTCTCAGGAATCTTATGCGAAAAGATACTAAATGAAGGAGGGCGAAGCTTCTTGAAACGTATTGCAGAGGATAATTTTATAATGCTTAATGAACAAACTGGAAATAGTATACCTGGGGCATTCACCTTTGTTACAACTAAAGGAGCAAGCATTAGAGACTATATATTAACAGAAATACATATGTTGTATAAGTACAAAATATTTGACATTACGCCACATATGGAGACCACTTCTCCCTCTCCCTAAAAATTCAATTAGAGTTTTATGAAGAGTCTTCCTTACAAACTATACAACTAGCTCCCTTGTTTAAAAGTAATCAATAAGAAGAGAATTAAATGGAACAATGAGCTAAGAGAGAAATGTGGTGCTCTTTTCAAAGATACTGTCTCGGGCCACTCATCTTACATTCTTGAAGAAAAAGAATCCTAAGAAGCAATTACTCAATATGAAATAGTTGCTCAATAGCTGGAAAATGTTCTCACAAAAAAGAGTGTATTTGTAGGGAATCTGCAATGGTGGCACAAACTATGGTTTGCAAGGACTGCTCTAAAGCTAAGGAGTCTTGCAATAGTTAGAAAGAAGAAACAGTATCAAATGAAGCCATGTGAGGAACTGGAAGCCACAGGAAAAAATAAAGATAATAGATATTTTTGTCAGATTATAGCCAAAGGGACAACATTTTTTTAGCTTAATCCCTGATGCATATACTCCTGAAGCAGCACATGGGTTTTGTTTTGAAAAAAAAATAAGTTTAACAACTTACTCACAGCTGCTGAGGGATGTAAGGACTGTATCCTGAAGGAAATTTTATCTGTTAAATCAGAAGCAGATCACTACCACACCTCTGAAACTCAAGTAAGATCATAAATATCCTTACTGAGTAATGGAAAGGCCCCTGGGCTTTGATTTTCTTCCTCTAATCTTCAAAGACTTTACCAATTGGTGGTCTTCAATTCTGACAAAAAAATTTAATAGAACCGTTTTAGGAGACATCTATCCTAATTATTACAATGAAAATATAGTAGTCCTCATCTTTAAAAATGTTGATAAGAGAGATCCTGCAATATATCATCCATTTAGGCTTGTGTACTCCAGCCAAAATATTTGGGAGACACTTACTCTTTCAACTGCAAAGATGGATCTCTGAAAATAACGTTCTGGGAGAAAAGCAGGCTCGTTTCAGAGAAAGCTAGTTTTGCATGGGCACTGCTTTGTGTGGCAACAAAATATGTGAAAAGACAAAATCATTTATAGCTTTCATAGATCTCAAGAGAGCTTCTGACTCCACAGAATGATTAAAATTATGGAAGTATCTGGCAATAATAGCAATTAACAAACCTTTCCTACAAGCATTCATCACTTACAATTCATATGCAGCGTCTAGAGTGCATTATGAAATTAGTGGTGCCCTGTCCAATAATTTCCCTGCTAAAACAGGTTACAACAAGGATGTCTAGTTTCTCCACTAATATTTAATCTATTCCTAAATGATCTAAAGCATGTGCTAACAGGGAATCGATTCCATTCACCCACAATATTGAATGACTCTATGTCAGTCCTGCTATATGCAGATGATGTGCTATTAATCTCACAATCCCAAATAGGTCTCCAAAGCTTACTTAGATGTTTTTCAATATTATTGTGTTGCATACAGCTTGGAAATCAACACTGATAAATCCAGGTATTGGAGTTTGGAAACGAAAGGAAGAAATGATTAAGGATTTTTAATTCAATATAAATTAGAAGTACTGTTCTCATTTAAATAACTGCATTTATTTTAATAAACATCTGAGTAGAAATAAACACCTCAAAAATGTAAGCATTAAAGCAAAAAAAGCCTCAGATAAAATTTTATCTATTTACAATAAGATTGGTAGAAGGGCAATTCTGGCACCACTAAATATCTATGGATCTAAGGCAGACTCCATTTTTATTGTACGGAGTGGAACTATAAGGTGCTGACCCCATGGTTCATTTTAAAATGGAAAAAAAAAATCTAATTACTTTTAAAGGCAGATTTTATCTCTACCAAATTCTGCAATGAGGCAGCTTATGTGAGTTGAAATGGAGCTGCTTAATGTGAGCACTTTAGTTCAATTAAGAAATTTAAATTATTGGATAAAAATTAGAGCTCGTACCCCTATCAGATATGCTAAGAAGCACATTATTAGAAGCCTCTTTCCTCCAAATAAACCCTGATGTCAATGGTTAAATCACATTTATACTTTCCTGCAGATAAATTTAGTTTAGGAAAATGTGTTTACAATAACTCATCCAATATTATCTTTATATTTAAAACGGATATCAATCTAAGAATGAAAGATGCCAGCACATAGCAAGGTATGAAAGCAGTGCGATTCTCTAAAACTTCCTCTTTTTTGAGCTTAATAACACATTCTTTTGGCTTAGAAACCTCTCTCTCCAAAGTACAAAATTACAAATGAGAGGCCATTACTAGACTGCAATTCACTCTAATAAGATCTGCATTGTCATGGGCAGGTGGTGTCAAACCCCATATTAGTACAGGATATGTTCTTGTGGGAAGAATGAAACAGATGACTCAAATCACTATTTGTGGTCTTGTTCATTCTGTGAAGAAATTAGTGGGAAATGGATCTTTTAATAAGTGCTGAGCAATGAAAAGACAATTTGGCTCCTCTCTAACTAAAGTCTGTCCTATGCTCCTCAGGGGTATTTGCATTACTTGCACAAAGTATAAGGGCCAAAATCAAATAGAATGGACTCAAATACACCTTAACACCTTTATTTACGTCAGTTACACACTTGTCATATCTACGTTGTACACAGCAAATCTTTAACTTGCCCGTAGTCTAACAGTAAGGGTAAGTACAGATATCTGATAAGCTCAGAATATCTAAGATGACAAAATTGCTAAATCATAACACTAAGGGGTTAACTCTTTCAAGCAATTTCAGTTTTAAAAGTCACATTTAAACAAAATCTTAAGAGGCTACTTTCAAAATGTTAAGTTGCAACTGAATATTCACTAAATATTTACTCACTAATTAATAAAACGATAGTTGAAGGCCTTGTTCATGTTTTAACTACTTTCACAAATGGGCCTAGATAAACAAGCTTTTACCAAGAAGTCTGACCATGCCATTTCAGCTTAAAATGAAACTGTATAACAGAGTATGTGCAGAAAGGTAATACAGCTATGATTAAGAAGTTTATGCACCTAAGGCAGATGAAAGGCATCACCTAAATACCAGTGAAATGCATGGCTTAAACTGCAAGAGATGTTACGACTGTATGAAAAGGATAAATTTATCTCAATAACTGGGAAAATATGGACCATAATGAACATGTTTTAGGGAAAATGAGTGCACTGCATGCTTCTGACCAAAATTAATTAGAGTTTTAATGTTTTACAATTCCACCATAATTCTTTAAATGGTGCATTTATTTCATAGTAATAAACACTCGGTTCATTAAGTAAAGTTCAAAATCTGTGTTATGCGCTACATTTAACAACCTTTGGCCCTTTTCTTCTGTATTTCAATTCAGTTTTCCAATGCATTGAATAAGCAATTGAGGAACACAATTAAACTTCATGACTCTGCATATTTGGAATTCTTATTTCATCTAAGACAAAAGGCAATTAATCTACCGTTCTACACTGAATTCCAACTTTAGTGGGCCATGATAGATACTGAAATGAACTTACAGGAAATGCTTAATTAAATTACTGTAAAAAGCCAAATGAACGCTTTCCTTATGACAGGAGAAAATGCATATTTAATTAGAAAAAGTCAAAAGCTGTATTATAAATTTAAAATAACTTGGGAATTCTTAGCAAAGCCAGCTGAAGTGTGTGTAATAAGTGTGACACTTAACAGCATATAAATTCTTCAAGAAAGATTTTGTTTTATCTCATCTCTTGCATTTAACCACAATACTTCACTTGTGTACTGCAGTGATATTTTTTTTTTTTTTTTTTTTTTTTTTTTTTTTTACACACATGTGAGGGTATAAAAGATGGATCTTATTATGTAGTGAATGCTGCAACATAGGACTCAATACAGTTCTGTGTCCTGCTACTTTCCAAAAGTGATGTTGGAAAATTCCATAATAAAAGCTTTCGTATCTTATGGAATATAAACTATTCATATACTTTAAATCATGCTATTAAGTTATAAGTGAAGAATGAGAAAAGAACCAGAAACTTGTGGAGGTAGAGGGAATGGAAAAGATATGGAAACAGGCTAAGCCTATCCTGTTGTAAAGGACAAGGGATAGAAAATGAACCACAGAGCAGGAACATTTTTTTTTTTTTAAAATATATGTAGTACATGAAACTCCCATAGCCAAATACATATGAATAAAAACCATTATTACATCTTCAGGTGACACAAACAAATCAGTCTAGCCTTGTTCTATTTTATGATGTTACAAGAAACCTCAAGGCAGCTTTATTGTATGCCAAATACTGTAAGCCAAGTCCTATTCCAGCCAGTTAAGCGGCAAGTGGCACTCAGACATCTAAAGATATGCCTACACAGTGTTGATAGTGTCCTGACATGCAGACATGCATGCCACCAACCATATCTTGTCCACCCACTCCTGCATAGGTGGCTGGTAGGGGGGCACGTGCCCCCCAGAGATTGGCCAAGGCCGATGCTGGCTTCTGCAGGAAGTCATCACTTGCTCCCCTGCAATGCCATTGCTGGCTTCTGCAAGCAGTTGCTGCTCGCCACCCTGCAGCTGCTGCTGCTGCTCACAAACTGTGCCCCCTCAGTCTTAGGAGGCACCAGTCACCCATGCACTCCTGCATGCAGACATCAAACCCCAAAATGCCTGGGGCATACTGGGGTAGTACCAAGCATCTGTTCTCAAGTTCATTGCAGACCGAAGTCACAAAAGCAGCCATAAAAGGAACATCTCCAAGTGGCCTCATGAGCACATTTCTAGATTTGAATGGTAATAGGGAAGCAGGACTTGCCTGAGAGTGCCCCTTCTGGGACATGCTGCTACTGTGTAGGACATATGGTAAGTACAAACATGTTCCATTTGATCCTCATGATTTTGCATGACTTAATGCTAAGGCTAAGATGAAGACTATGGAATGAAGCCCATTAACTATTTTTCAGGGACTAGAGCAGGTGGAATAGGATGATATTTGGACTCCAAATAGGAGATACAATCTGGCTTCTTGTGTCTCATAACTACTAGCAGCACTTCTTTAAGTCAGTGGTTCTCAACCTGTTAGCTTCAAGGTACCCCTCTATAACTTCACTGAATTTCACAAAACCTCAGTTGAGAATTACTGAGCTAGAATCTAAATTCAGAAAAGATATGGAGGGGAAGCCCTGAGGCTAAAAACGTTGAGAACTACTGGTTTAGCTGGTGCCAGGTGAGGGCAGTGTAGGCAGGATGTAACCTTGCCAAGTGCTAGCCACTCTTTTCACTGTCTGTCCCCTGCCCATCCACCAGGGCACTTGAGTAGGCAAGAAGCCCCAGCTGCTGAAGCTCCTTCTGAAGTGTCTAAAGCATGGGCAACTCTCCTTATGGCCCTGGGAGTGTGAGAGAAGCAGAGGGCCAAGTCAGGCTGCAAAGTGCGACTCCAGCAGGAAGTGTGGAAGCCAGCACAGGGGCAGAGGGCTGGGGGTGGTAGCAGAGGCCAAACTTCTCAGAGAAGCAGCCACAGGCAATACCGGAGTAGTTGGGGCAAGCACATGGTGCTTTATAGGGGGAAGAGAAAATTTACCTCCCTTCACAGGGACCACAGCACCCCAGCTAAGAATCACTGCTTTAGGTAGAAGTTACACTTGCAAATTAATTGTGAGAGCATAGGGCAAATTTTGAATGCCAAATGCTGAAAATTCCCATTTTTCTTCCACCCTTGTTTCAATTTCTGCATAGTAAACTAATGGGGGCACTTTACCCTTTGTCTGCCACAGGAGCTACTAGGATCAAACTCAGTGCCTGACCACCAGTGTCACTGGGTCTTTCCAATGATTTCAATGTGTATTGGATCAGCCCCAAAAGAGCATCCTAGAGCAAAGACTTGGTCCAAAACTTTATGTTTAGAGATCTCCAATCTTGCAGTGAAAGATAGGCAGAACTTTCTTGTCCCATATAAATTATTCACAGTTCTAACAGAGGGTGGTGTAGGGAATAGCCAGAATATTGATATACATGTTCAGTATTTAAGTGGCTCTAGGGATATAGAATTTGGCTCTTCATGTGCAGACTTAAAAAACAAATATTTCACATTTAGAAGGAAACCTACACTTATCTTTTAGAGTTCAGGGGTCTATTTTCTACCTAAAAATGTTGCAGTATCACATTAATGCAAAATTGAAATATCTAATACTTAAAATGTATAAATGATCACATATACTTTCTTTGAATATTAATTATTTACAACAAGAAAACAAACACCTCTGCTACAATACGTTCCACAAACTGTGAAAAGCATTCCTGGGCTCAAACAACCTAAATATTAAACAGATATCTATTATTATTAAACTTTAGAAGTTACAAGAGAAAAGGAATATTGATTGTAATGAGACTACTCCCAAATACAGTGTTAGGCATGCAGGTCAGTATGAGCTAAGAGTGAGATCTTACATAGTTTTTTTTTTTTTTTTTTTTTTTTTTTTTTT
>NW_017729004.1:64351298-64358819 GCF_001723915.1 Gavialis gangeticus | reverse complement strand
TTTTTTTTTAATTAAAATGCTCTCACATCTATAATCTGTAAAATCCACAGAAAAAACAGGAAATTCTATGCTATAGCCAGAATTACATTTGTGTTGCAATGTCCTTAAAAGTTTTATGAATACTTCTGAGTGTTTTATTCACAGAATGACTGTTTTAGGCATTTAGGATTCTGAGCTAGTTAAAGATTGCCATGTTTAAAAATCAGGACACATCTGTCCCTGTAGTTGATTTTACAAGATATGCAGCAATGTTCAATTATGGCTCTGAAATAAAAAGCAATTCTTTTAGTATAGGTACTGCTGCAATTAATGAGCAGCGTGGACTACAGCATCCAATTCTCAAACAGCATACACAACACAATATATGACTCAAAAACTAATGCTAAATTCAAATGAATTAAAAATTGAGTGTAGTACGAGTATTTTACTGTAGATTCCTATACTGTATTGTTAGGCTTTATTTTAAAGCTTTCAGAAAATATACAGCTCCCAGGAAATCTGGAATATTTTATTTGCTTAAAGCAGTGGTTCTCAACCAGCTCTTAGTTTTCACTCATTTCTTGACTATGGGAAGATAATAGAGCAATTCGTTTTTGGAAAGAACTCAGACCGTGACAGGTCAGAAATGTTTTGACACTATGACTTCCGATTTGAAATCTCTGGTTTACTTTGTGAATCATGTGTAGGTGTTTGCTAATACTGTGCAACACCCTTAAAACAATCTTTAGTCACCCTAAAGTGGTGTAACACCCTGGTTAAGAAACACTGGCTTGAGAGCATTCCATACAATTCATAGATTAAAAATACAACCTTTTGATTTCAATGATTCAGTTAAAACAAGAAATGAGGGACTGGATATACACACACCAAGATGAAGGGACCTTCAATTTACTCAAATGAACTATGCTTATGAAAACAAAGAATGGTTGTATGTGGTGCCTAATATGAAATATACCATATTGTTCCAATAAGTTTGCTCTTTTCCCTTCAAAAAGAACCATAAATATTATGATTCACTTATACTCAGAGCAACCCTGTATTAATACCCCAAGCAACTGACCCTGTGAAACTTTGAAAGCCAGACACCTGGGTTATCTGTTCCACTGTCCTTGGGTCATCTATTCTGTCGTCTCATGAAGAAGATTATTCTGCATAGTAACGTGGAGGCTGATGGAAAATCTGATCTTACAGATCTGTAGATTCTGTAAGAGACAGTGTGGGGTCATCTGCTCTGCTACGCTTGAGCATCCTACACAGGTTCTTGTGCTACGCTAACTCTTCAGGATGCTGAGCAGGGTGATCCATTTCATCATGGTAGCAATGGGCTCAGATCACAATAGGAACTGCCACAATGGTTGGGTGCCCTCCAGTTCTGCTCCAGTGGAATGGGAGGCAAGATTTTAAAGGGAACAGAGAGGTAGAAAGTCTTGGGTCACCAATGGAGCTACAGAGCCAGGAAACAGCTCACAAAGTAAGCCAGCAAAAGACCACATGGGGTAGGTACACATGTACTAACTTTCTGACAGTTAAGCTGACATATATGGAACAGAGTAAACTTAAATGCAGCGCATGATGATACACCTCCGAGGTGTATTATCTTGAATTGCATCAGTTAAATCAACTTAGCTCACAAGATGACTACCACCATGTCAAGGAGCTGGATGTGTGTACACTCTGACGTGGGTTAACTTAAGTTGACTTAGTTAAGTCACCATGGGCATTTATAGACATGATCCAGGAGGTGGGGGGGAGGGCGCTTTAATTAGTGCAGCACCAAGAGGCATGCTAATTAAAAGCACCCAGAGCATCACATGCATCAGCATCCCCACGCTGAAAAATGGTGATGGGGTGCATTGAACTAAAACGTGTTGCACAAGCTTCAGTTTAAAGCACTCCGTTGCCATCAGCAATGCTGATACACGACACTGGAGTCTGCTGGATTAATCGAGTCTGTTCTGATGTGTTGTAGTTCTTTTCAGTCAACTTAGTATGTGTGTATGCGCCCACTGAGAGTTGGATACACTTCAGAAGTGCAGATGTTGAAAATACAAAAAAACAAACCAAACGTGGGGTTTAAATACATTCAACAGTGTTTGTTACTTGGAAAAGACAAATGATCCTGAAGACTTTTTGCATACAACTGAAAACAAATGTAAGCTTAAGTTCAAAATATATAATAGACAACATTTTTCCTTCTTCCAAAATACAAATTAGCTGAATGCACTTTATTTATACTTTCAGGAGTGGTTGTATCTGAGCTGCATATAACCATTATGTAAATATAACCACACACTTGTTCAAAGGATCAAGAAAATTTGGCCTCTGAACTGCTAAAATCAAAGCTGTTTGGATCCATGTCATTAGAAGGCTGAATCCAGAATTTCAAATCAAATTTGGCCTTTCAATAAGGGCCTGCCTTTGTTGAAACCTGTAAGCAGCTTCCATTTAACTATTTGTCTTGCTGTGTATTGACATGGAATTTTAGGAAAAGATAATATGGTGAACTTTATGATTAAAGGCCTGGAAACCAAGATGTATGAAGAGAGGCTGAGGGACTTGGGACTGGTCAGCCTGGAGAAGACAAGACTCAGGGAAGGCTTGGTTGAAGCCTATATCAGGGGCGTACATCAGGGTTTGGGGGAGTATCTATTCACCAAGGTCCCCCAGGGGAGGACAAGAAATAATGGGCACAAGCTGATTAAAGATCGCTTCAGGCTAGACATAAGGAAAAACTTCTTTATAAGCTGAGTGCCAAGGCTTTGGAACAAGCTCCCCACAGAAGACAAGATCCACCCTGGAGATTTTCAAAAAAGATCTTAATGCCCATCTTCCTGGGATTATTTGATCCCAGCAGTCTTTCCTGCTTGTAACAGGGGCTCAGGCAGGAGCCCCATTACTAGTTAGCCATGGGAGTGGGTAGCTGTAGAAGGCATCTAGCACCTTTGGAGGGAACTGCACATTGGGTGAAGATAAGAGTTATTAACTCCGTGGCTGGAATAAATGTGGCAGCGAGGGGGCACTCTTCGGGCACTGGAGGAAGAACCATGAGAGAGAGAGAGAGAGAGAAGGAGAAGAGGACCTGACTGGTAAACCCAGAGAACTCAGGATGGCAAGACCAAAGAAGAATACGGGGTACCCACCCTAGAATCCTGAAGGGAAGCAGGATCCAGGGAGATCATCTTGACAAGGAGAATCCGGAGGCAGAGGGCTCCAGGCCAGCGGGGCCCACACAGAGGCGATGTGGGATTACCCGCACCACTGGACAGGCTTAAAGAAGAGTCTACCAGATGACTCATCAGGACGGGTATGGTGGAAGCAGCCCCGGCTTGGAACAAGCGGAGGTGAGGAGAACATGCCCCACTAAAGAGTTAATTGACAGGGGAGATTGCAACTGGCTGGAAGCATACCTAAAGTACCCTGAGGCAATCTCAGGCACTTAGAGAGACTATAGCTCTTACATTGAATTTCCCTGCTAATAAGGTAATTAGCAAGGTGAGTGTATCTGTGTAACCTCAAGCTCTGAATAAACTTGCACCGGGTAATTCACCTTCTGGGTGGTCTGTGGTGTTTCAGCCTCCTTTAAATAACACTGAACATCTTTTTTTAATCCAAGTCATGGCAGGCGAGTCAAAAAGGGGGAAACTGAAGCAGACCCAGACACACACTCACAAAAATGGTGTGTTAGCCAGGAAGCTTAGAAGACCTGAAGAACCATGGAATCTATGGATACGCAAGCCCTGGCTTTCATGTGCAGGGCAGACACACCCTCAGTTAGACCACGTGGACTCCAATAACTTTCAAAGGGTTGGACATAAAGGCTAGGGACAAAAATTACACATAAACCGGTGTAAGTGATTGGAAACCCATTCAAATCTGTAACATAACAAAAGTTCAGTACATATAAACCACTTTCAAAATGGCCAAAACCAGTTTAAGATAATCCTGGATTGATGAAGTATCAGGGTTAACTGATTTTGGTTAAATCAGCTTATTGAACTTCTGTCCTAGATCCCCTCCAGATTAAAGTTAACTCACAATCCCCCAGCATTCCAGAATGCTTTGCACCTCCCCTTCAAGCCTCCCCCCGCCCCACCTCACAGGGTGGGCAGGGAGGTGTGCTCTAATTCTAGAATAGGCTACTGCAGGCATGTGGCTGCATTTCCAGAATCAAAAGTGAATGTCTGTTCACATCCTTATCAGTTCAATACATGCAGTTTACACTAACCTGCAAAGATTGAATCAATTCAGCCTTGGGCTTTTTGACTGTCTGTACTTAATCAAAAAAGTGAGGAAAGCTGCAAGAGTTGGCACCGAATTTTTTTTCAGGGAAAGGAAAGATTGTGAAGGTTTTGCACATGTTTTAATGTGTTTTTATTTTAACGCAGGTTTTGTTTTGTTTTTGTATAACTAGCACATCTGGCAATTGACTGATGAACTGATAATTATTTGACCATGATCTATTTTTCCACAAGACCAAGAATATCCTTGTGTAGGTTAGCTAGGGCAGTAATGAGGACTCTTTTACCTCCAGTACTTCAGAAGTCAAGATTCATTCTCCCACTCCTTGGGAGCGGGCAACCCCTATCCAGCTCCTCTCTCCCGAGTGCCTCCAACCTCCTTTCCTTTCCCTTAAATTGAAATGAAAGTCTCTCTTTATTGTACTAATACATTAATACTTAAATTATTTAAGAGGCAAGTCCACCACAGCTATAGTACCACTCTAACTCTACTAAAATACTTGACCAAGTATTTTTTGACTAATTAAATACTCAATCCTTTACCCAAACTTTATCTGAAGATATGACTTACTGCCCTAATCTAGGAAAGGTGTCACTTGTATTCCTTAGTAGTCCACAGAGTTCAACAGAGCCTCTCACATATTTGTAGGAAGAGGGACTATGGCAGGTGGTAGGCAAATGGACATATTTGTGTTAAACTATTATGCTTAATGTACTAAAGCTTGACTGTTAATCAACACAAAATTTTAAGAATGAATGCATTATATATTAAAATATGACTAATTAACTTGAACATTCCTTCCAGCTCTTGGTATTTTCTAGTCAAATATTCTTGTATGCCATTTTATTCCTTGGGTACATTTAGGATGAGTTAATAATTGGGGAGTGAATATATTTGGGAAGACAGTAATTATGACTATCATTTTATGTCTTATAAAAACTGACACACTTTTTAATGCATATATTATTTATGTTTTGTGCTGTTATTACTTTGTACACTGCAATAAAAAAATGTTTAATAGTCACAAATATGAGCTAACTTTTTGTTATACCAAAATAACTATATGCTTGTTGGAACCAGTACAACTCCTAATCATTTAAAGTACTATTATACTTAAAATATACTTTGGGGCATCTCTGTTAATCTTCAGAAAAAATGATCTAAATTAACATTTTTTAGTTAATCTAGACCCCCTCTATACATTATAGGTATTGTACAATTAACTAACTACGCAGTTACATTGAGACCAGTTACACGTGCAAAGTAGCTATCATGATAAAAAGCTCGAACCAGCTATAAAGTTAGACTTTGAAAACGTGTACTAACTTTATAGCTGATTGCTATTGAGCTTTAATTTGCACGTGTAGCAGGGTCTCCCCTGAGGCTGCGAGTCCTGTCAGCTGCCATGTTTCCCAGCTACAGGGGTGCACCTTGACCAGCTGTGGCTGGGGATCCTGTGACTGCTGGGGCTAAGAGTCCTCTTAGCCCTGGCAGCTGCAGACTGTGGCTCCTGGCAGCACCTCACAGCTGCTGAGATGCAGAGTCCCAAAGCTGTGGGTGATGGGTCCTTGCAGTGTGCCTCCCAGCAAACTCCTAGGGCAGGAAAATTGCTGCAGGGGCAATCCCCTCATCTCAGAGGTGTGGGGAAACCTATGGGGTTGAAGGATCATTGCAGGGCAATACCGCCCTTCCCCAAGGGTGCGGGAAACCCCTAGGGCCAGAAAATCACCTTGGGGGGGAGTCTGGATATGGGAACATCAGGTCTGTAGAATCACTGCAGGATCACGATCCCCCTGTACAAGGGGTACGTGGGGTACCCCTTCAGGTGGGGACTCCTCTCCTGGATTGCATGGGTGAATTGACCCCACTGAGCCTTACCTCCATGTGTAGAGGGGGTCATAGAAGAAGACAGAAAACCCATCAATATGTCAAATCTAATGCAACAGCAGATTCTGTCCCAGTTTGGACAACCAGGATGAACAGGGCTGCTGACATACAATTTGGATGCACCTACTTGTGATAAATCTCAAAGCTATTCTTCAACAAAGCAGAATGAAGAGTGTCTAGCAGTTTGAGATGAGTGCATGTACAGGCACTCAGCAATACACACAGCCTTGTATCTTCTGACTTAGGCCAGGGACACACAAACAGGATAAGCCAGCAGTCCTGAAGAGAAAATAAAGTTTTAAGCATATGATACAAACCCTCAAATTGAGGTAAATCTGCCCCAGCAAGAACAATTTTACTCCATTTATAAGCCAAGGTAATTCCTTCACAAGACAAGGTAGGTTCTTTCTGGGACAGCTGTTAGAGTCACAGTAACCTCCAGGCTTTTGCTTTGAGATGCCCTCTATCTGGGCATCTCTGCTCAGGTAGCCATTGCCTCAGGGGAAGACACTTTGATGGGATTCAATTACAGTAAAGCTACGATCAGACAGATTCCCAAAGCTAGGCGCAATTTACCGATAACTAATTAGAGTTCTGCATTTGTATGGTAGGTCAGCTCCTTACAGAGCTCACACTATAAATCACTATTTACGTACCCTATCCTGAAATACTACAGCCATTTAATAACGTTAGTTGAAAGTCTTTATGCAATGTGATCATTTTCATACTTTCACTATCACTCAGAAGTTTTTTTGCCTGACAAGTTCCAACAATATTATATCTCAGTGCCACTGAACCAATTCATTCCTCCTTGCATCAGTTTCAGTACCATATCACATAAACATGTAAGTGTATATTTAGGAATATGGAAAAACATACAACTTTAGCAACCTGAAAAGAAGAAAAGGAGGTGCTCAGGAGTGTACAACAGTTTTTACACTGTACCTGTTACATCTGCATGACATATTAGCAAATTGCCCTAACTCTGCTGCACTTGTATCGTAAGGGGTTGTATTTGTATCCTTTGATAAGTGATAAAGTTTTTAGGCTTGTCTATATCATTAGATATGATGCTGTTCTTACTGAACTCAGATGAAACCTGTAGTGACTTATCTCACTAGCACTACTAATTTGAGAAAAGTTATTTCTACAAGTATCTGCAGAACCAGGACCTAGCTACACTGAATACCCGACCTGTATAAACTTATAAAGCTATCGACAGTATTCCAGATTTCTTATTAACAGGGAGACGGTTTATAAAACCTTTCATACAACTAAACATTAATTTGGAGTTATTTTAAAATATTTTTCACTATTCATCAGTTTGTTTCACATAATTGCCACCATTTTCCTCAATTTTTTGCTATAATGTTGAACTTACGTGATTCTTTTTTG
>NW_017729004.1:64332934-64346298 GCF_001723915.1 Gavialis gangeticus | reverse complement strand
AGAATTGCCACCATTTTCCTCAATTTTTTGCTATAATGTTGAACTTACGTGATTCTTTTTTGCATAGATACATTGTAACTTATTTGCCCACAATGCCTATTTACTCAAATTACTTATGGTCCCTCTAGACCAGGGTAGGCAATGTTTTTTGGCTGGAGTGCCAAAAAACACCATAATGCCTACCTCGGAAGGTGCCGGAGTGCCGGCATGGCAGAAAAACAAAATGAGGGCAAGGGGTACATGGCAGGATGCCCTGCTTGTGCCCCTTGCCCCCAACCCAAAGCCTCTGCCCCCAGCCCTACTGCCCCTTGCCCCCCAGCCCACAAACAGCTGCACCAGGCTCATCACCTTCGAGCCAGGAGCAGGGGAGAGACCAGGGCTGCACTGTCTCACACCCTGCCCCCACCGCCCGCTCCGAGGCATGCCTGCTCGTGCCAATGCGGAGCTGGTGTCGGAGCCTGGCACAGCTGTTTGGAGCCTCCCGGCTGCAGCCGCCCTGGCTCTGGGGAGCTGCTGCCTGCCGGGATCCTGGGCTGCTCCCAGCAGGCAGCTGGGACACTGCAAGCCCTGCTCAGAGCAGCCCGGGCTCCGTTGCCGGCAGCAGCTTCCCGGAGCCAGCCGCGGAGTGCCAAACAAAATGGTCTCGCGTGCCACATTCAGCACACGTGCCAGGGGTTGCCGACCCCTGCTCTAGACATTCAGGGAAAGGTGTGGTAGGATCTAATGCATAATCCACATAACTGCACCTACTGCCATGCCATATATGCCCTGGCAGGGGGAGGGTGGTCAGCAGCCTAGCCCCAATCCAGCTGCATAGGGGAAAAGGGGCATGGGAACTTGGCAGTGGTGGGGGAGGGTGGCAGTATTAATGGCCCTTCTTGCCCACCACCAAATTTCCCAATCCATGGGGAGTCCTGTGGGCCAGGTGCAATAGCTCTGCAGGTCATGTCTGGCTTGCAGGCTGGAGATTGAGCACCCCTACCCTATAGTGATAAAAGTGTAGCAAAACCCTGCTTCACCCAGTGTCAAAGCTGGTGACTTAGCTTACTTGTAGCACATGAGGCTTATGCACATGCAACAGTTACAGCATAACAGCTGCTGCATGCTCCCTAGCAGCAGCTCTCCCTCTCCTTTTAAAGCCACTACAAATGAATGTTCAGCCATACGTACCATTACTCTACCACTACAGCCACAGTCGTCAAAACTCCATGCTTCTAGTAAAGACTGTTACCCACTACTGAGAAAACCCTTGCTACTCATGTTTCTCTCTTACATACTCATACCATGGACAGCATGATAGAAACAAATATTTAATACAAGCTTTTCAAGGCTTCATATCTACTGCATTTAAATTTAGAAATAAGCCTGATACTGGTGGAATTACTGAAATAACAATTTTAAAAAACTGATTAGAATAAAAACACAATACATGCTATCATGCAACATTTGCTATTGCACTGAATTTTACTCTGCCTCCAAAAACTCCAGATTTCCCTAATCCTCTGGTGATCTCTTTCCTTACTTAAGTGACATGAGTGAGGGTGGCACATTAATCATTTCTGACTAGCCCTGCGATAAACTATTTAAAACTCACTTCATATACAAAAAATTAGGAAGACTGTGTCAAAGAAAGAATAAACATTTTTTTGGATCTTCTTTCTCCTGTTGACCTAATAACAGAACAACTATTCAAGATCTGTGCCTTGGAAGGATTGTAGCTCCCTCCAAAACATGACTAATCTGGTAAATCTCCAGCACCCAAATGGCGTATATTGGTCTGGTAGCATCCTTCTAGATGACTCCAACTAGCCACTGGTACCAAATGAAGCCATATTAAACTCTAAAATGATTTCCAAAGGAGTCTAAGCATAGCACAATACTTTCTAAATTTTATCATGTAAACATTTCAATAAATATATCTCCTCCCCTTACGACCATTGCAATGTAGACTGAGAAATATTAAGTTATCAATAGAGCAAGAGGCTGAATGCCAAGAGACCCAAGTTCTGTTTCCATAACTGTAACTATGTATATGAATCTGGCATCTTCATTTGCAGTTTAAGAGTTCACAGGAGCCCAGGAAAGTAGGGCTGGGAGGGACATCACAAAGCCATCTGGTACAGCCCCCTGCTCAACCTTTTGTTTAACTTGCTTTTGAAAATTTCCAGGGATGGGGATTTCACAACTTCTCTAGGTAGTCTAAGTGCTTGACCACCCACATAGTCAGAAACTTCTTCCTGATCTCCAACCTAAATTTCCTGAGATGCAGCTTGAGGCCACTGCTCCTAGTCCTGTTGCCTACAGTCACAGAGAGAAATGGCTATTCTCCTTATAAATTTCCCTTCAGGCATTTGGAGACTATCATCAAAATCAGTATTTTCTTCAGATTAAATGGTCCTAATTCCTTCAGCCTTTCCTTATAAATCATGTTTCCCAGGCTCTGGATAATTTTTATCACTCTCTCCTGGCCTCTTTCCAATCTGTCCACATCCTTCTTGAAGTATAAGCCCAAAACTAGACACAATACTCCAGATTAGATATCATCAGTGGCAAAGAGAGTAGAAGAATCACTTCCCTTGATTTGCAAGACACTCTCTTTTAGAGAGAGTTGTCACAGTAGCCCCTGGGACCCTGGCATGGTTGTCACAGCAGCCCCTGGGACCCTGACATGCTACAGAAAGGTAAATAACATAAAAGCAAAGTGATCAGGATAGCAATGGGCACATGTCTCATCCATTCTTTGTATTCCTTTTTTTTTTTCTTTAGGGGACAAGGAGAAGTGAGATGTAAAGTAATAATGAAGAATGTCATCAAAATGTGTACAACATTCTATACAGATTAAAGATCTCTTTATAGATGGCAGCCATACCCGAAAATCCTTCATTATCAGTTGACTAATTCACTGTAGATGTCATAGCAGGGTACTAAGGAATGTTAACACAGAGAGGAAATGGGCTTATGAATGAGATCAAGGAGAGCTTTGCATTCACAAAGGGTAGAGTGGAAAGTATTAAACTGTTCTGTGAGAGGTTAATAAATGGATAGGGAGGCAACCAGCCAAGATACAGGAAGAGGAAGAGGTGGCTGAGAGGGGCATGGTAAATTTTCTAATCTAAAAAAATGCTAGCAGCACTGGTATCAAAACAAATAGCATATTTTCTTGCATATAACATATACCTCTTTCCCAAAAACAGCTATTAGAAATTGTAGTGTGCATTATATGTGAGGAAATATGGTAACAGCAGATTTCACTGCTTAAGTCTCTGTTCATAGAATCATAGAAGTAGGGTTGGGCAAAAACTAAAGTAACTCTGTATGCTGTGCTTCACAGGGAACAGAACAATGAGCAAACTGGGCTCCCTAGATGCTACTACTTGGTTATCACTACAAGAAAAAGTTTTTCTTTGATCTCAAAAACGAGATCCATATCTTATTTTGGGATGCATTCATAGATGGTTAGGGCCTGGAAGGGACCTTGCAGATCACTGGGTCCAGCCCCCCAGCTCTAGGCAGGAAGACAACTGGGGTCAAGTGACTGTCCAGTCTCCTCTTGAAAACCTCCAGGGTAGGTGACTGCACCACATCTAGAGGTAGTTTATTCCACAGTGTGGACACCGTGACTGTGAAGGAGTTTTTCCTGGCATTAAGCCTGAAGCAGCCTTCCAGTTTATATCCACTGGTACTGGTCTTTCCCAAGGGTGCCGTAGTAAACTGCTGTTCACTGAGCTCCTGATGCACTCTTTTGATATAGCAGTAAGCTGCTATCAAGTCCCCTCCCAACCTTCTCGCCTTTAGGCTAAAGAGGCCCAGGTCCCTCAGCTTTTCCTCATATAGCTTGCCTTGCAGTACCTGATCATACGGGTGGCTCTTCTCTGGATCCTCTCAAGTTTTTCCATGTCCTTATTGAAATGTGGCACCCAGAACTGGATGCAGTACTCCAACTGCGGTCCCACCAGTGCTGAGTACAGCCGCAGTATCACTTCCTTAGTTTTACATGAGATGCATCGGTTGATGCATGCCAGTGCGTTGTCTGCCCTGCCGGCCACTGCATCTCACTGACAGCTCACGTTCATGCGATGGTCAATCATCACAGCCTAGGTCCCTTTCAGCTGTGGTGTAAGTCAGGCTGTTACCTCTGAGCCTGTATATATGTTGAGAGTTATTTGCTCCTAGATGGAGCACCTTACACTTGGAAATGTTAAACTTCATCTGGTTCTGGTCTGCCCAACTCTCTAGCCTGTCCAGGTCTGCCTGCAAGCAACCTTCTGGCATGGCCACATTGTCCCATAACTTGGTGTTTTTCACTCCCCCATCCAAAACATTGATAAAGATGTAAAAAAGCACCAGTCCAAGTATGGACCCCTGAGGGACACCACTGGCCACTTCACGCCAGGATGACACAGATCCATTCAAGAGAACTCTCTGGGTCCTACCCTGTAGCCAGTTTCTCATCTGCTGAACTGTCGAGCAGCTGAGCCCACAATCTTCTAGTTTTCCCACAAGGATATTGTGGGATACTAGAGCAAAAGCCTTTTGGAAAGCTAGGTATATAATGTCTACCTCATTTCCTATGTTGTGGTGGCAAGAGACTTGGTCATAGAAGGAGATGAGTTTGGTAAGACAAGACCTATCCGCGACAAAGTCATGCTGGCTGTCATTCAGAATCTTACCTTCTGGGAGCGTATCGCACATAGATCCTTTAATGAGCTTTTCCAGGATTTTCCCTGGGATAGAGGTTAGGCTGACTGGCTTATAATTGCCTGGGTCCTGCCTCTTCCCCTTCTTCAAGATGGGCACAATGTTGGCCCTCTTCCAGTCCTCAGGGATCTCCCATGTGCCACAAATTCTGAAAGAGCTTTGCTAGGGGTCCGCAATGACCTCAGCCATCTCCTTCAGCACTCTTGGACAGAGTCCACCTGGTCCTGCTGACTTGTAAATGTCTAGCTTTTCTAGTTGGTATTGCATCTGCTCAGCATCCACAGTGGGGAGGCTGTCAGTCATAGTTTCATAGTTCATAGTTAGTAGGGTCAGAAGGGACCAGAGCAGATTATCAAGTCCGACCCCCTGCCATGGGCAGGAAAGGATGCTGGGGTCAAACGACCCTGGCTAAGTCATTATCTAGCCTCCTTTTGAAGACTCCCAGGGTAGAAGTGAGCGCCACTTCCCTTGGAAGCTGGTTCCAGATCCTAGCTGCCCTGACTGTGAAGTAGTGCCTCCTGATATCTAGCCTGAATCTACTCTCAGTCAACTTATGGCTACTATTCCTTGTTAATCCCGGTAGTGCTCCTGGGAACAGGGACTCGCCCATTGCCTGCTGGTCCCCCTTGGCCCATTTATAGACAGCCACCAGATCCCCTCTCAGCCTTCTGTTGTGAGGCTGAATAGGTTCAGGTCCCATAGCCTCTCCTCATAGGGCCTGCCCTGCTGCTCCCTGATCATGTGAGTGGCCCTCCTCTGAACCCTCTAGATGCTGGCCACATCCCTCCTGAAGTTCAGTGCCCAGAACTAGACACAGTACTCCAACTGTGGCCTGACCAATGTCACATAGAGGGGGAGGATCACCTCCTTGGTCCTGGCATGCCCCCTTATCTCACTTGACTTTCCTCATGGTCTGGTGAAATACTGAAGCAAAGTAGGCATCCAGGAATTCATTGTGTGCAAGAAAATATGGTATGAGTTTAGAGAGGTATGGACTGACTTAGATCTGGCAGGACTTGGGCTATGAATGTTTGAGCTCTCATCTCAGCTCTGTCTTTTGTCCCCTTTTGTACTCTGTTTTTGGTCCTCGGAAAAAGCTGGACTCACTGCTTCAGTTAAGCACTTATCTATTAAGAATGGATAATAATACCTACCAAACCCAGTAACGAATTTCATGGATAAAAAGCTTTATAAAGTGTGAAGTATACTTATTATTATATTCAGAAAATACAGAAGGCTTTAAAGGTATTAATGTTTTCAGTGCAAACCTTCACCTGTTCCATCTCAACCTAGTAAAAGAATAGATAAAATAAATGGAGTTATTGCAGAAAATTGCATGGCTCTAATTTCTGAAGCACTAGACATATGCCCCAGACCAATCAGAACAAGAAGGCAAAAGTTGTCTGGCCTGGTGCGACATTCGGGGATCTCTATAACCTACTTGTGTAAATCAGACACTGTGAAAGAATATAGAAGTCTGTCCTTTCTTTCACATTTGCATTTTGCACAGGACATGATTGTTATGAGTTGCTGAACATCCATAACTCTCCACGACTTCTGTGGATATGGTCAACATTTCTTGAATTGGATATCAAACTTCTGGTGATTTGCATTTGCTTTCATATTCCAGGATTCCATTGTATTCCATTCCAGCTGTGGTTATACAATCTGGTCTTAAAAAATATTAATGTATTCACCCAAATCCAAAACAATTTTGAATTTCAAATGACCCCCTAATAATTAGATTCTAGACATGGAAAAATGTATCAATTTGTAAATTTCCATGTACAGAATCTTACTATTGGATGGTTGTATTAAATTTGTCCCCTCCACTGTTTTGGCAGGACAAGCTAGTGTAAGGGGTCAAGTGGTAGTGGGGTAGGCAGCAGGGAAGTCAAGTGGCCTGCTCCCTGCCCCCCTCCTACTTTCCTCTGCATGCCTGCCCCTGAACTTGCCTCTGTGCCTGTACCAGTCATGATGCCAGAAACCCCTGGCATCTGCCTCCCACCACTTGTCAACGGAAAAAAAACCCTTACCTTGGAGTACAAGGTGGTAGGTAAAGCAGTAGCTGCAGTGTCAAGCTCTGGTAGGGGGCACAGTTGGAACTGCAGCAGCCATCTGCACTGCCTTGTACTTGAATCCAAGATGAGGGGCACTCTGCCATGTTAAGCAGGGAATAAACCTCATATTGGATTTGATTAAATACAGTAGTAGGATCATGCCATTTAGGCTGGTTATTTTATTGTTTTATGAAAAATAATTATAACATAAAAAAAATAAAAATTTATAAAAATAAATCTGATCCAATCTTCTGCTTATGCTTTACACCAACAGACAGGAGACTTTTCATATACAGACATCTTTTCATCCATAAACAATAATCTACTTGCCCTGATGCCACAAAATGTCAAGGTGCAGTAGAGATTACTTTTACTTTTATTACTTTTTTAAGAGTTAGATTTTTCTTTAAAACCATGTACTCAGCTAACAAAAATAAAAGGGCAACATTTTCTTTTGAATATTTAAAACTTCAATTAGACTATGCCAAGTACTGTTTTGCTTTAACAGGTTAAAATACCAGCTCTGAAGAGAGCTGTCAGAATATGTATTTTTGCAAAGTGATTTCTGCCTGAATGGGATTGTTCCAGACTGAAGACAACATTTTTAATAGTTTGAACAGACAAGAGATGAATGCACAAAAAACAATTGTTTAACAGGGTTTTATGAACCCCTTGTGCATAGCCTCTGGAAACTGAGCCTTTAAACTGAAAGGCTCAAGGGCTCTCTGTGGATTAGGAGAAAGACCTGGAGTCTCTTCAGTGGCAGCCATTCAGAAGAAATTTGGCACTAAAATTTTGTTTGCCTGGGCAAAAAAGACTTCATGCTTGGTTCCTTCTAATCCAATTTCTACCTCAATATATGCTAAAATGGAGGGAACAATCCTGGAAGAGAACAGATAGAAATTAATTGTACTACAAATCTCATTTAGTCAGTAGTCCAATCCTACAGTCATACCCCAGGAGTTTAACCAAAAAACGGCCTTACACAGATTAGCAAACGATAGGTTCTAACAGAAGGGGTGATTCTCACAAATCAGGAGGGCCCTCATGACCCAGGGGAGCAGATGGTAAGTTGGGTCTACATAAAAAACAGTGGAGGGTCAGACACTCTTTTGTACATAATTTGGGAAAAACAGAAACTTGTTTGTCCATATTTAAGTAAACCACATCTCCAGAACACCATGGCATCAAAGCATTTTGCAAGTGTGTACCACATCACTATCCATAAGCTTCCCTGGATGGATCGTGCTTCTATACCATAACATACATGTGTACCATCAACAACTCCAGAGAAGCAGAAAACCTCTACCAGAATCCGCCAGAAACGTCATGGAGGAAGCAGGAGACACCATACTGTCATCATGGTGCCAGAGAAGGTTGGAAGAGCAATGGAATAATAACCATACCCCACTACACAACTACATACATCTACCATCCTCACACCCTTCTGGTCAAAAACTCCAATGTAAGGCATAGGTAAACCTGAATCAACTTTGATCAGGCTTTGGAGCCTTCAATAAAATCAAACATAAAATGGGCCTTATAAGCTTGCCATTGTGCCCATGTGGCAAAGGAGACAGCTCATACTAACTGACTGCTCTATATGGTCCACCGGAGGGAGCGAACAGTCTGAAAGATTGCAGCAACATTGATAGATCTGCTCTTAAATGGTTGGAGGAGTCGACTTTCTGAAGTCATATGCAAGAAGAAGAACAATTCCACAACAGTAGGATGCGGAAACCCATTTGCCAAAACTATTATTACTAAGAGGAATTGTCCATTGCCAGCACCCAAAATGAAACAAATCAATTTTTCAGGCAACACAGCCTGCAAGAAGCAACAGCTAAGCTGTCAACACTGAGCTAATTAGCAACAGATAAGTAATACATTTGGACTGGTTAGCTTCCAGAGCAGAATAATGTACTGCTGGTAGCAGAAGACCAGAGCAAGCATCTCACACAACACAAGAATGTGACATCGCAGACAGAAAGCTCATGCCACAAAGAGAAAGCTTGTGCCACTTACTGCAGGTTTACTGGCCTCCTCAGAACTGCGGAGGGATTCAATTAGCCAGTCATTGAAAGCTGCATCAGCTTTCTCCACTTTTCTAATTCTGCACAAGGCTTGAATGCACTCTCATAAAAAAACTCTTTACTGCTTTCTCATGGCATCAAGTCACTTTTGAAATACCCATCAACATCCCCCATATCATCCTTTTGCCAAAATAAGACCTATACCCATGACAACATTTAGTTCAGGTCATTGCTCTTAGTTGGACCCATGCCTTGACACTAACTGGAATAAAGGCATCAGGCAGAAGTTTGAAACGTGACAAGCCAGAAATAATTAATGTTAATGAGTTGCTGGGTTCATACAGTTTTCACTCAGGATCCCCAAGGCTCAATATACTGAAAAAATATTCATAGAAAGACATAGCTTATGGAAATGCTATTAACTATGGGATGTGCCCCAGAAGTCATAGTGCTACACACGAGTATGTAAAGTTACAATGTACTCAGCAGGACAGTATAACACTCGATTACTATGTTGTAGTGTGGTTATTCTCCTTTGATAGGCTAACTAACAGGGTATGAGTTAATTCTGTAGTAGGGACAAACTCATTATGTACTCAGCATTAATCACCATTACAGCTTTTCATGAAACTATTTTCCTTATAAAACTTCCTTTCAATAGCACAATTTTAGACAGTTTTCTACTTAAAAATAAATTGTTGCTTATCTTGTAGTTGTACAGCTGAGAAATTCTTAGGAAGATACATTAGGAACAAAAATCCTTCTTTAAGATTTGGACTTTTAAACTGCTAAAACATAAGAGACTTCCTTACCAACATTTAGGACATAGTTACTCACTTGAGTAACTTTCCTTCCCTGGAACTGTTTGAGGGGCTGCAAGAGTTGGCAACAATGATCTCAACAGAAACCTGCCCAAAGGGGACACCACAGCTGCAGAGGGAAGCACCAGGCAGGCAAGCTCCAGGAGAAGAGAAAAAAAGATCAGGCTCACCACTTTTTTCCTTGGGTGGAGCCTGCCTTCCCAGGCTGCTGCCAGGCTGCCTGAGTGGCTTCCTGCAGAGCCCCTGAGCTGTGAGGAGTCCAGTGCTTCGCTCCACAGCTGTAGGGCAGCAAACTAAAACTCCTCCAAGGAGTTTTAGTTTGCTGCACCCCAAGTCATTTAAGGCATATTACATCGCCAAATTTACTACAGCAGCTGAAATTACTGTGCTACATGCAGCCGATGCACGCAAACACCAACACCATTAAAGTGGTGCAAAGGCATTTAACCCACTTTAAGCTGCCATGCACACATGCCCCTCATTTTGTCTACACACAACCCGAGATCGCTTCCTTTGGTTACTTTTACAGCATATCTAAATCTCTTTCAAAGTTTTAACAAGTAGCCTTTCACTCCATTAAACAACTTATGCCCCTCATAAATTCTTTCCTCCCCTGTATTTTCAAGCTTTTTTTTACTTTAGACCTTCACAGGCCACTTCACAGGTTTCCAACCAGAAGAACCATTCTTAGTCTTGCCTTATCCGTGGTCTCATTTAGAGACTCTAGCCCTTTTCCTAGTTTCTTAGGATTCCCAAATCCCATTCCATCTTCTTAACTATGCCTTGTTCCAGCCTATAGACACACAAATCCTGGACTTTAGCTCCAAAATTAATCCTAGACTTTGGATTGATTTGAGATCAGGGCAGAAACTGGTCAGCATGCTCCAATATCTTAGAAACAAGAGTACAATAGCATGTTGAGTTTTATATTTGAATACGGAATTGTTGAAGCAAAGCTATACATTTAGAACCATTTTGTTTTTTATGAATGAAACTGCAATTGTCTTGATGAATTAACTTAAGAAATAAACCTTTATGAACAGTTTGACAGGAAATAGATCCATACATTTGCAAGGTGGCCACGTGAGGGGCAGATGGATGAGGGAAAAATTTGATATGGGGAATATATGATGGGCATCATTTCCAATTTGAAAAGTGTAAGTGTTCTTAGGAATATTGAAAATTACTCATGGTAACTTAGCAACTGAAGGACTAAATCCTGTAACACCTTCAAGAATGAAGCTTGGCCTGGTTTGTATAGGACTTAGGTTCCAATTCTGTTCTTGTATGCAATCCAGTTTGAATTCCAAGGTTTCTAGTACTGAGTTGATTACCCACATGACCTAAAATTAAAGGTAAAGAATGTATCTACACTGTAGTGATTATGGTGAGAACATTTCTGAGATATTTCAACTGTAAAATCAAGAACGTTCTCTAGTACCAGGTCATCTTTTGGAAACTACCAGGGTGGTTAGCAATGCAAAGAATGGATCAAGGACCTTAGAGGTTAACAGCATGCTGCCCAAAAAAGTTAAGTTCCAAGGTGGCTGTCAAGTAGGAGGAAAAAAATAAATTTGCAAGCACTCTTCAAAGTCCCATCATTGCTATGTTAACCATGATAAATGGGTTGCATGTCTAGCTAGCATAGTTGTTTATTTGCAAAAATTTGCTTTTGGGAAAGGGGCTCTACCAATATACACACCAAAATGCTATATAAGAACTTACCATGGATTCTATTATACATTATTAATAATTTGTTCTATTTTCCATTTTGTGAACTCCTGTTTGCAATCAGCATTCTCTGCACTCAGTCTGTACAATGGAAGATGCTCCAGCAGTTGGCATTTTTTGTGAAGGTGCTATTGTAATCAATCCTCTTTATATCAGCTCTACCAGAGTAAAAGCCCTGGAACAAAATTGATAAATTCCTCAGTGACTAATTTCCTAGATCTTCCTAGAGCACCCACTGAATCTGAAAGTTAAATAACATGCAGAGTAGATAAAAATGAAAACAGCAGGTGCCTCAATCAAGTTAATCAAAAAAGCAGCACATGTATTCCCAGTCAATTACTCATAAACAGTGCCTTGCGTAGTTAAAATGTTGGCACAGATAGCGCTCCCTTGTGTATGCCTTGCCTTCCTTGAGCCTACACTAGTTCTTTATGGGTGCAGTTCAGTTCCAGAAGCCTTTAGTGTCCCAAGACGTATCATGCAAATTTTTTGCCTTGAGCTCTGCAGATATTGTGCAGAATAGAACAGGCCACTATTATACACATGACATTTATGAGACTGGCATCCAAATAGTTTTGTAGGGAGCATCAGTTTGCTTTCATCCTGTTAAATACATTCTACCACAATCCAAGATCTGGAAGACACTATGGGTACCTATACACATGCTTGGAAGTGGGACAGGGAAGGCATTTTAATTAGAATGGTTCCTGGAAAGCTGCTTTAATTAAAACACTGCAGCGCCACATGTATTAAGCCCCCACATGTTTAAATATGGCCACAGATGCTTTAACTAAAGCTTATTTGAAAAACTTTAGTTAAAGTGCCCCAGCGGCCATTTTTAAACCCAGAGAGGCTTACACGCATGATGCTCTAGCTACAACATTCTAAACAGAACACTGAGTAGACTCATTTAATCATGTGAGTTGCATGTATAGGCAGCCTATGACCCCACCATGCTGTGGTAGTTCTGCTCCACAGAAGTACTCATGTATATATGGGATTGCTTAGCAACTGTGCCATTCAGCATGTCTGCTAACCTGCCTTGCCTTTATGCTTTAAGTTCAGCAACTTCACATATTTTAGAAAGATACCACTGAATATCAATTAGAGTGCATGCCTCATAGTCTAAATCACTGTAACTCAATCAGAAGCAACTCAACTAATGGATTAATGGCTTAGCCAAACAGTACAGATGCTACAGAAGGACCTTATAGAACCAGAAGAGCCTCAGCTAAAATCCCTCTCTCTCAAACCCATGAAGCAAAGAAACCATTTCACCATATTCCATGACAATCCCTAGACAGGGTCCACTCTGAATAGTGCTAGGAAACCAGGGATATACATGCACAAACCCTGTAACAGAAGCAACACTGGACACAGCCATACAGGATGTAACATATATATGGATGGCAATGCAATGTGGGGACTGCCAAAGATGGGTTTGCCTAGGCAAGCATTCACTGCACTCCAGAGATAGCAATACTGTTTGATAGGATCGCTCACCCAACTTGAGAGGAGATAAATAATCAAGGTAGGGGAAACAATGAATTCCCACAAAAAAGCAGAGTATACAATCCCCAGTATCAGATTTGAGCATGAATTTATCTGAATAGATGTGATGGGAAATGGAAAATTCAACTCTCTAAACCAGTGGTCTTTAACCTGTGGTCCACAGATCCCTGGGGATGTGCAGACTATATCTAAGGCGTCTGTGAAAGACGACTATGATAAATCAAAAGTATGTGAATACCCACACTTACAATTCAAAGGGGTCCGCACCTCTATTTGAATTTTTTTAGGGATCTGCAAATGAAAAAAAGGTTGAAAACCCTGCTCGAGACAGCTCTCTGGAAACAGATTAGTGAGAGCTGCTGTCAGACTAATGTTTTGGATGGAAAGGAGGTAGAATGTTATAGTTTCTAGACTGTGCTGATGCTTCCTGATTTGAAGACTTTAATTTTGAGTATAATGAAATTTTTCTTGTAACTAGAATATTTTTAAATGAAAATCTTCGTAGGAGA
>NW_017729004.1:64324688-64327934 GCF_001723915.1 Gavialis gangeticus | reverse complement strand
TATTTGAATTTTTTTAGGGATCTGCAAATGAAAAAAAGGTTGAAAACCCTGCTCGAGACAGCTCTCTGGAAACAGATTAGTGAGAGCTGCTGTCAGACTAATGTTTTGGATGGAAAGGAGGTAGAATGTTATAGTTTCTAGACTGTGCTGATGCTTCCTGATTTGAAGACTTTAATTTTGAGTATAATGAAATTTTTCTTGTAACTAGAATATTTTTAAATGAAAATCTTCGTAGGAGAGAATCTCCCTAGGTCTTTTTATAGAAGACTAGGAGACTGGTTCACTTCTGTTTCTCACTGTTAGCTTGTCACATTTTGCCTGTAATAGAGAGACCCCATCAATCCACAGGGGAACAAGTCATATTTGCTTGGTCATCTGCTAGCCAGGGTCCAAATTAAGCCAATATATTCCTATTCAGTTGGAGTTCATGGTTGTGCTGGTACCAGGAAAGAGTCCTGTATCCATAGATGTGGCTACTCCAAATGTCACTGCTGTTAGGATTTTTTCTAACAGACAAGAATCTACTGTGGGTGGAGGCTAAATTCCTTCAGCAGTTTTACAAGCACATAACTGCGCAGATTTCAAGTGATATGTATGTTAGGTAGCCCTTAAAGCAGATGAGAAATTTTCAGTTTCTTTTATGACAAAAACACCACATTCATAAAAAAGTTTCATACAAATTTGAGTTTATTACTTCAGTGATTGACATAAACTCTTTCTTACAGTTCTGTATGCAGAATTACAATTGATTACAACCGGAGGTTTTAATCACTCTGTGACTCTAGGATCATTCTATTAATGAAATTATTTAAAGAAAAATAAAATAGCATATAAAGCACAGAGAAATATTAGATACACTGTAATAACTTCACACTGTATCCTCCATGTGCATGCTTTTGGTCAAAAATTATATGATAGTTATGTTATAAATAGAGTCAGGCAACAATTTTTTCCTTGAATGCATTTGGGTCCTTTTCCTAATTGAAAATAAAATGTAAAATTAAAAAATGTAGAGTCCATAGGAACTGAACATATTTACAAAAGGAATCAAAACGTAAGCTGCAAGTTACTGATCATGCATCATTAAACAATTTTCATTCCCTTATCAAAGTAATTAATTTTTCATATCACATTAATGACATTCTTATCATCAGTAACATGCTAATGCAGTTTGAAAACAGAAAATATCACGATTGTTTAGTTTATTCATGTCACTTAAAAAGATCACATGTATTGCTTACATTGGGTGTCAAACCAATCTGGCCCTGCAGGCCGAATGGGGGCATGGGGCCAGCCAGCAGACTAGATGGGGCCTACAGACTGGCCCCGTGCTTTGGATCCAATGTGTGTGGACGATTTTGGATGGGTGCCATGTGCAGTGGGTGCCCTGGATGGGCCTGCCATGCTATGTGCAGTGTGCCCTGGTCCTGGCCATAAGTGCGGCATGTAGCATGCCCCGGCCCTACATGCCAGACTGGTGTGTGCATTACGTACAGGGTTGATCCAGTACATGCCACATATCAGTGTGCTGATTCAGTCCAAGACCCAGAGGCAGCACTCCAAACTGAATGATAAGAGTTCTGCAAGCTGGATCATGAACACTCTTAGCTTACATTCATTATTTTTGTAGGATACTGATAATCTCCAGAGTAAGGGCCAGATTCTATGGAATTATAAGATTTTTCCCTTGTATTTCTTTACTTTTCCTAACTTATTTTCAAGTTGAAAACATATTATTTCTACACCAAAATTTATCTGCACCTAAGAAAACCACATTTTAATATACACCTCAGAGTATATGGACAATGTTACAAAAAAACTGACTGACCAAGTCTTCTGGGTCACTTCAAGACTGATACTCTACTTCACTTTGTTCCTAGCTCGTCTCATAACTAATATTTAAATTTATTACACAGCAAACCTTCAGGGTAAAGTCCTGTCTCCACTGAAGTCAATAACTAAACTGTCATATAATTTAATATTTCATCTCAGTTTCCAATTTATCTGTAAAATATTTAAAAACTGCAGCATTCTGACAATCATGGCTAGGAAAGCTTCATGAGATTTCTTAAACCATCTTCTAATTTTATTGAATGCAATCAAAAACATAATATTATTGCAGGTTATAAGAGACTGATTAAGACACATATATTATTAGCAAATTAAATCATGTGGGATATTAGATGGTTAATTTCATAGAACTCACTGAAGAAAAATAAGAATGCTGCTTAATTTTCTGAGTTAGGAAAACAGTAAAGACATGGTAAAAAAGCATAAAAAAGCAATTGCTTTCAACACTCTATCTAGATTAGTAAACTATTTAGCAATCCAAGCTGGAGTCTCTACACAAAGGGCAACATGGCTTGACAACTGCTGTTCCAATAAAAAGAAAAAGAGAAAATGCTTCCTGGACCCAAGCCAACACTGACATATTACTGATAGAACCAAGGGACCACTGACATCACTATTTAAAAAATATATATAGTTAGCAAAATATAGTTAACATTACAATGGACCCAAGAACATCTGTCATTACTTATCCATATAAACATTGCTATCAAAGTTAATGTAAATAAATGTAAGAAATTACAGGATACTTCAATTACGCACTAAGATGTCAATTTTGTGCAACGTAATCCACAGGTGAAGTCCAAATGACTACTCATATTTAAACAATACTCACCTGCATTTAGATGTGTAGGGTTTGGACTGAGATGCTATGAAACACCTCTAAGAGGTACAGTACAAAACACTTAGAGCTTGGTGGTGGGGAAACTTGATAAAATGCCAGCCTTGTACCTTTCTGATCCTAGGCTTCTCTGAGGCCCCAAGAATAACTGAAACAGCTCTGGGGGTTGTTTAAATTACAGTAGTCCCAAACCACAAGGCTACCAGAAACCTCTGCAATGCTATATGCAGAGGCTGTGCCCCTAAAATGCCCACTGCTTGAAAAAGGACCTCAGCTGTCTGCCACAGTGCCTGCTCAGGATGAACCCTTGGTCAGCCAAATAAAAGGTTTCTAGGATCTCTTTAACCTAGCTCTTGTGCTTTTACATCGCTGGATCCAGGACCTACTAAATGAGGGTACGGCACTCTGCCCCACGGACCATGGGAGGATGGGGGAAGGCATCTTGAGGAGGGAGCTGGGAGCTGGGCATGACCAGGCACACAAAGTGGGGAGACCCACCCCCACCAACATCACTGACACTGTCCCTGGCTGCTCTGCACAGTGGGAGGAGGTGTGTG
>NW_017729004.1:64323000-64323844 GCF_001723915.1 Gavialis gangeticus | reverse complement strand
TGCTCCTGTCCTGTATCAGTTGGGATTGTTGGGAGCCAGCCTCAGCCAAGGACATTGGTGGCAGCACACAGTTTCCTCCTTTCAGCCCCAATCCCTGCCTATACCCCCCCACCCCACCTCCCTTTCTGGCATTCCCTGCTGGCAGGGAGCAGGGGCTGGAAGGAAAATCTGTGTGCTGCCGCTGCTGTCCCCAAATGAACTGCGCCTGCATAGCTGTTCTCTGCAGTATGGGGCTGAAGAGGGTCAGGAGCGCTCTGAGGTTCATGCGGGGGGGGAGAGGGAGAAAAGACAGGCAGAAGAGGGGTGGGAATGGAGGCAAGCACCAGAGTGTCTTTCCTGAGAGTGGCTGTCAAAACAAGTGCTGTACTCCCAGCTTAGCCGTGGCCTGAGCTCTCATGGCAGCTAGAGGAAACACTACAAGGACACATTGAAGGCATCCCTCAAGAAAACAGCTGACATCAAGAGCTGGGAGGAGCTGGCTGCTAACCAACTCCAGTGGTGCCGCAATCTCAACCAAGGGGCAGCCTGCTCCGAGGTAAAGTGTCTTGCCCTTAAAGCAGAAGAGAGAGAGCGGAGGAAGGAAAAAGAGAAATCCCAGCCTACGGCCTACTCTAGCTTGCAGAAAGATACGCAACCTCTGCAGATTCATTTGCAGCTCAGGGATTGGACTCAAGTCACCTCAAGACCCATCAAAGAGCCACGGCAGAGATCATCCTCAAATTGAGGGACTGCCAATGACACATGCTGCGGCTGCTGGAGCCAGCTCCTGCATGCTGCCTCACTGGCGCCAGGCCCAGTTCCATCTCCCTACAGCTGCTGAGGTGCGGTCTCCTTGGGGGCTGCT
>NW_017729004.1:64291499-64322707 GCF_001723915.1 Gavialis gangeticus | reverse complement strand
AGGAGGGTGGAGTGGGCAGACCGCAGGTGCTGGAAGGAGGAATCTGTGTGCTGCTGCTGCTGCCCCCTGCTGAGACTGGGACTCAGCACAGCCACATCTCACAGCTGGAGCAGCTCTGGAGTGGGGAGAGAAGCACCACTGTACCTCACACTGGTTCCATCTCTGTTTACAGATTTCATGCTTAGCCTCTAAGAAGTATAATAGGGATGCTTATCACAAAACAAAACAAACCATTAAAATATAGTGTTAACAATGATGCCAGTGTGGACAAACATAATAAGAAAAATAACTTATGAGTAGATTGCTTGCCCAGGAACTGGCATACTGCTGCATTAGCAATATTTGTATTACATAAGAATTTCCTTTTCTATTATTAAACTTCATCATGAATAGTACCAATCCTGATCACTAGAAAACTGTTGTACAATAAAATAATGTGCTGGAACAGAACAAAACAAATATGGAACATTCTTATAGTATTTGTGAAAATAATTCTTTATTACAAAAATGTTAAAAAGCTAATTATAATTCTGCTACATAAATTTAATTATCTACCTATTTAAAAAGTGAAAATATCTAATATTAGCATTTGTCGTATTGTCTGCATCATTAGTAAAACCAGTTCACCTTAAATTAATATTCAAGCACATTTAACTAAATAATGTCAATACTCTTGCAAATGTGTTGATACACTATATTGAAGTATAAAATAAATTTTTAATTTAAATAAATAAACAAATAGACTCAAATTACTATCTAAAAACTTCCTATTCCCAGACTTATTTGGTTAATCTAATTTTAAAGGGCTTTTTAACATTATTTTTTGTAGAATGAGCAGAAAGTTCATTTTAACTTTCACTTGACCTTCCTTCTAGATTACATTGGGTTTCTTACTCATACATAGGTTTCTGATGAAGATGGGGTTAAACTTGTCACAAGTATTTTAATAAAATACTGAAGACCTCCTTTAATTTATGGCAGATATATTTTCAAGAAGGAAAATGCTGATGTTATCTTGGTTATAAGCTTGCCACTGAAATGATTTAGATAGGTTTTTTTCCTTCCACACAATATCAGTATAAGGCCTTTCTTTGCAGGCAATGAATTATAGTTGACACTTCAGACCTATTCTATCTGTATCTTCTAGCTCAGAAAAATGAGAAAACATAAATATTTATTCTATATATACAGAAGAGACACAGGACTGATAAAAATGATCCATTATGGGATGATGAATAATTGTTATATGTGTCACTGTTAGAACAGCAAAGGGCATGAAACATTTGCCTTTTTTTTTTAATTTGAGGATTCCTAAGGTTATTGAGTAAATAAAAATGCAGTAATTTTATCACACTGGAGTGACGCGCGTTTAAGCCCAATGATTTTTATGACATTCACTTCAACCATACATAGATGATAGAGTTGTTTGATACAGATTGGGCATGATTTGATAACAATGTCTATTAATGAGAAACTTTACCATGGGGGCAAAGTGTTTATATAAACCAACTTTTGCTACTTCAGCTTTTATATACAATACTTCTCTAGCTTTAGTTTGTCGAGTTACTGAGAGTAGAAGCCTATTTGTTTTAGCAAGCAATTTATTCATTTCCCTTAATGTTGTTCTATTCATAACATAAATGTATAGTGACTATCATGGATTCCAGAGGTACAGAAGCTCTCAAGCAAAAATTCCAAATTTAAATAGGGCGTATCTTCCTACAGAAGAAAAAAGGAAGAAAACAAAGTCTAGTACAAGGAAAGCCAAAACCCCCCCCCCAAACACCTCAATCAATACTAACATCTTCACACACTCTTTTCCTTCTATTACAAATGGAAACGAAAAGGCATGGTATGCAAGCACTTACATAACATGCAAGAAAAGGTGAAATAAAATTTCAAAGTTTTACGTTTACATCTAAAAATAAATAAAAAAATAAGGGGAGGGGGCTTATACTGAGAATGAAAGTTCCTGGATACAAGGTTTGTCCTTCTGTTTTTTGTTTTAGGATATTTAGCCCTGACTGAAATTTAAGTACAATTATGATACCAATAAATAAATTAAAAACAAAGAATCAATATAATGGATCTAGTGTTTTTTATAAGATGACTACATTGAAAGTTTAATATAAAATTACAGACAGTTCATAATTCATGTAATAATCACTTCCTGACTTACTACTTAACAATTTTTCATATGCTATTCAAATTAAATGTTCAATGAAAAGAAAACTAGCATAAATACAAGGCTGTGATTAATAATGCATTATGTGAAAATTCCAAAGTTTGCACTGCTCTGGAAAAATTAATTAGGTTATTTTCTGAATTGACTATATGTTATATTATGCAATGACATACAAAGTATTTCAAAATTCATTGATAAGATACCAAGTAAAATGTATCAATGTTTACTTTTAATAGGAGAAGAAACAGTAATATTTAACATTAACTTTTAGGATACTGTAATGTCTGAGCGTTTAGTTTCTCAACTTTAAGATTAAAATCCTAAGTGTTTGTATGTAATATCCTACAGTTTTTAAAAAGGAATAATAAAAGGTGCATGTATGCATAAAGACAGAAGGAAACTAAATGGCCTCCCTCTAATCTGCCTTTATTCATGTATGGGAAAGTGTCGCGTTTTGTGTTTGGTTTTGGTTTTTTTTTTTTTTTTTTTTTTTTTTTTTTTATGTGTGTGCAAATTTGGTTCTTGTAAAGAAGGACGGGATGGCTTCCAACATTTATATTAGCTTTCGGCTGATACATGCATAAAAACACTTCTCTCTGGATCAGTAGTACTCAGTCTACAGCCCATGTAGTCCAGTGGTTCTCAACCATTTTTGTACCAGGACCCATTTGTAAACATTGATGGCCAGTCCTGACTCAGTAAATAGTTTAAGTAGAAAAAAAGCCCCCTGGCCCTGCTGGAGTCCCTCACTTCCAACCCACAGGTCTCCACTCCCCTAGCCCTGCTGTTACCCATCACTCCTGACTCACTCTTCTCAGGCCCCAGCCCATCAGTGTGTGGATGGGTATGTGGGGTGGGGGTGTGGTGGGGAAGGGGTATGGGGGGGGTCATGTGGGCCCCCAGATTTGTTCACCTACAGCAGACACGGGGATGCAGCCTAGCTGGACTGGCATGGGCTGACTCTACAGCCCAGGGGGCAAGACGTAGTGCAGGAGGGCAAAGCATAGCAGTGGGACTCATTACTGTCACTACCGCTAGGACTCCTGTGCCAGTCACAATGCATGAGTAGCAGACTGGGGTGGGGGGTGGGGGGAATAGAGCACCATGGCCTGGCTGTCATTCCCCTCAGGCCACAGAGCTCTACCCTGGAGCTGGAGAGGAGTTGGGGTGGTGGGCAGTGTCTTCACACTGCCTGTCACGTGCATGTGTGTGTACATACGTGAATGTGGAACCCCATCTGATCACACTCCTTCCACTCTCCTTATCCCCAAGCAGCCCCTTGTAGACTGGAACTCTGCTAGATTGCAAGGGGAAACCTGTGGTTTCCCATGCTTTTCTCCCTAAAAGAAGAATTCATTTTTAAACTTTGTTGATCAAGTTTTTAAAGTTTGTTCATGGCCCTTTCATATATTCTTGCGACCCACTTTCCGGTCACAACGCATGCGTTGAGAAATGCTGATCTAGTCCATGGGGTATTCCACAGGTCTAGAAACTGGGCAAAAGGGGAGCAGTGTTAACTGCCATGGCTCTGGGAGCAATTAAAACTGCTATTGCTACACTGCTACCTAATTTCTGGACCTGTGGGGAGCCCCATGTGCCAGATGACATGGCTAACATGTCAGATTCTGCCAGCACAGTCAATTTACAACTGGATCTGATGCATGGGGCTAGGCCAGTGTGCTGGATTTTACTTGTGCTGATTTTTGACAGGATCTGGCCTGCATGCTGGCACCAGGCCACTTATTTGGCCAGTGGATCCAGACAGGTTGAGCACTATTGTTCTGACTTATGATTAAATAATCATATGGTAGTGCCCAAAAGACATTCTACAATGCAAAGCACATGGAATAAAAAATGGATACCTCCCCCTACCCAACTGCTTACAATATCACTTCTTGCAGCATCAATACTTCAAATGCCAGCTATACAAATGTACAAAAATGTTCCAAAAGTGCCTGAGACACTCCAAATAGTATTCTTAAAAAAAGGTACTGTTTTGGAGCATTTCACTTTTTGTTTTGTTTGCAAAAAGGAGGGAGAACGGGTGTTGGTCCCACTACAGGTCCTGGGGTGCCTCCATGTCTCCACTGAAACCCATGTCAGACCCAGAGGCAGGATTAGGTCCCTCCCTGCTGCTGCCAGGTCACTGCTGACTCCTGGGGCCCCTAGAGCCACTGGAGCTGGCTCTTCCAGCCTCAGTCCCTCTACATCTCTGCTCAGCTGAAAGGGAAGAGGAAAAGCAAAGGGGATTGATGCAGGAGCAGCAGAATCTTACCTAGGGGAGTCCTCACCACCTCTCTTCGAATCTCTCCACTCTGGGTTCTCCGCTCTCTTCTACCTCCAATCCCTGTGAGGAAATGGGGGAATGGAGGAGTAAGCAGTGGAAAGTGTAGCCACTCTCCACCCCTTACTGGAGAACCTACTAGCACCACCTGGCTGGCACCAGAATAGGCTGCAAAATTTTAAAATCATGGGAATGGCACAAGGGCCGTACGCATGTGCCTTGGCTGAAATGTTTCAATTGTTATGTCTATCTGCACCATTAGGCCTGAGACAGACATAACAATTGTATCACTGTCGAAGGATACTGATGTGGGCTGTTACGATGCAACTATTACATCTACATGTTTCCATAATCATACATGTTGAACAAAATTGTTCCAACTTCAACCCCGCTTCATTCAGGGCTGAAGTCAGGGCAGTTTACCTAACTTTTATTGTTACAGGATCTCTCAGATGTACCAATTAAGTAACAGCTGATTCAAGCTCCCAAGCAGCAGTTTCCTTCCTTTGTTCTTACCACTTTTAAAGCACCAAAAATGTGCATTTGTCCAGACACTGAGACAGTAGGAGGGTTATGCAGAAGTTCCCGTACTCTGCCTTGCTCCAAACCTGAGGAAAAGGAGTGAATGGGGACAGTGCTAGGGGAAGAAGGAGACTTTTCTACTTACCCATTTTTCATCAATATTTTTTGGACGTGTTATCAGTGCCTCTGCTGAGATGTTTGCTTTCCCAGCATCAGCATGAAGATCTTAAAAAATGTCTGGCTATTTTTATTCTGCTGCTGCCTAGCTAAAATATGAGTAACCGAGGCTCTAGGTTGCCAACAATTTCTGGAAGACAACACTGAATCAGTTTACTTTGTTCCCATTTGGAAGATTATTTTCCAACCATAGGAATGTTTTTCAAAGCAAAATCTTAAATTGTCAAGAGACTCATACCTTAATGTCCTCACTCACTAGTGAAAGCTTCGTCTCTCTCCCCTCTTTGTTCCCACCTGCCTTTCATGCATCTCTCATTGCACTTCTCTCTAACAAAATTTCTCCAGCATTTTACTATCAATCACTTCAACACCCTTATAAAGTGGATATTATCTCTATATTACAGATGAAATGTCAGACAGAAATGTCAAGTGACTTGATCAAGGGCACAGAGAAAGTCAGAACCAGAGTTGGGTTAGAGAATATAAAACTCATACATGTTTAGTTCCCTGGATGCTTCTTTTTCCTCTCCTCTCTCTCTCTTGCACTGTGTAGCTGCCACTTTCTGTTTAATACAGACTGAAGGAAACTGCTTAACTGAAAATTTCAAGCCGCTGTCTGGCTGACTTGGGCAAGACCTCATCAGGGCTCTTTTTATTGTCAGTGGTAGCAACCTTCAATCCCACATATTGGCTTGGATACAAGGCCATGAATCTCCCTGTCCTCATAAACCACCCCCCTACACTGCCACTACTGGAATACTGTGTTGAGGATCCATAATTCCAGGATTTTAAAAAATTGGAGCGGTTTCAGAGAAAGGAAAGGAGAAAGATCAAAGAACTGTCAAATATATCTTTAGGAGCACAATCTTCAGAAGCTTAACCAAGAAAAAGTTAAGTAGTGACTTGCTCTTGTGGAAGTTAAACACCAAGCAATCTCCCACTGTGGAAGATGGTGGTGTGGTGAAGAATGAATTATAAGCTAAAGAGAGACATTCATTCCCACTGCTTGAGATGTGCCCTCAGAACAGTCAGTCACCTTATGTACTGGAGAGAAAAACCAGAAAGGATTTTTGGTTTGCAGGTTGGACTGCTCTTATCCAACAAAATCATGAAGTCCAAGACAAGGGGACACATTGACTGGTGACATATCTTGGCAGAATGTTATCTTGATATTCTCCACATTGTATATAGTCCTCTGTGCTGACTTCATTGACTTCAACAGTTTTACCTGATTAAAGACCTCAGAACTGACCCTTAGGTATTTCATTTATTTGAAAATATTAACATTTATTATATTCCTTCAAAGTCTCACTGAAGTCTGCTATGACAATGATGTTTCACATTTTTAAATAGAGTGAAAGATACAGTCACAATATGTAATTACAAGGGAAGGAGAAATGTTGAAAAATTAAATATTTAAGCAAAATCTTAAAAAGAAAACAAAATAGAAAAATATTTATTTAAAAATATTCTGCATCTGAAGTGGATTAAAAAGGGGGGAAACACAGGAAAGTCTAGAAGTGAGTCTTCAGAAGTTGTACATAGTTTTGCTGCTAAACTTAATTACAATTATGATTTTCTGAATAATAAAAGGATTTTTCACGACAAAGACAGCTATTCACATAAACAACATACGTATCTGCCTAAGTGACGTTATTTTTTTAAAGGATATTATGGATCATTCAATGCTGGTTAAATAGTTTATTTGAAAGCATCAGCATTTTAAATTCACATAAACAGCCTTGTGATAGTGTAGGGACTATGTTGCAGTTCAGAGATAATCCTGACACACTTGGGGGGAGAGGAAATCTATATAACGTACATTATTAATGACTACTGACTGACCTCTTCTTATCTCCACTAACTTAAAAGATGACATTGAAATTTTCAATAATACTTCAGCTCCATTGTTTGACACCTGTACTATAATGATTTAAAGGCACTTACAACATATTTGCAATGTATGACATTGAAAATAAAACCAAATTTGTTCAGATTATATATTGTCTATAAAAATGGACCATGGCTCTGATCTCACTATAAAATAGAAAGTCTTTGTCATACTGGGGTATGATGACCAAAGAACTTATGTGATTAAACTTTTTTTATTCAAATATGTCAGACAAGTGAGAAGACCAAAAAACAACATTTAAAAATTAGACTAAAATATGGACGTTAGTTTTTGAACACAGGCTCCAGATATACCTTTTGCCTGAAAAGGAAGCAAAACATAAACCAGGCCATTTGTTTTAAATCAAAGTGTGTTATAATAAGAGAATGGGGCATGGATAGTTGTCTAAAAGGGAAAAAAAATAAAAGAAGAAAATGAAAAATTTTTAATTACATGATAACTTTGACTTTTAAAAAACTGTACACTTACGTCAGAATGTCGGGTTGAATATGCTAATAAAACAGAAACAGTAGTATGCGGGAATAGAAAAGTATTTTCTTCTTCCTTGAAGAGTGGTTTTCCTACTTATTTGTAAACGTATTTTGTTTACAAGGCCTATACTTCTGAACAAATCTGGTTTCATATTGCAATTTTACTGGTTTTAGTGGTGTCACTGTGGCATACTAAAATGAGTGTATAGATACTTAACTCCTCATTGTTATCTAGAACACATATCATAGGGCATCTTTACATGTGCTCCAGGGGTGGGGGTAAGGTGAGTGCTTTAATTAATTAGAGTGGCTCCGAGAGCTGTGCTCATAAAAATGCCCACAGCTTCTCGTGTATTCAACATCCAGGCTTCAAAATGGTGGCAGGGGCACTTTAACTTCAACAAGCTTTAGTTGAAGTGCCCCACCACCATTTTGAAGTGCAGAGATGCTGAATACATGAGATGCAGAGGCTGCTGGAGCAAGCTAATTAACACACTCCAGCAGACTCTATTTAGTCTTATCCACCACGGTGTAATTACAGTGTGCTGGAGCAGTATCCCCACATGTCTACAGGCGCCCTTTTATCTAAAACCTCAAGGTTTCCATTGTGTTTACTTGGATAAAAATAATTATTTTTAACAATAGTAGGACAGAGTAAAATGATAGCTCGTATGATTTAACCCAAAATACTCATATACTAAAAAAAACACATATAAAAAAAAGAAATAAACATTACCCAGACAAGCAATTAATTGAAAACTGAAACTGCTGAAATTGGTAAAATTACTGATCCAGGAAATGCTCACTTGGCAACATAGCGGGCATATATTAGCACACATCTCCATTTTTCTATTATATATTTTGATTAATTACTTCTGGTTAGAACAGAATGTTTTCAGTGGTGACACTAATGTACAACCAAATCTGCATACATATGGCTGCATGTACGATACATATGTATAAAGACTGATGGAACACACTCTAAGATGTTCCAGTCATGTGGAATGTTTATTTACTGGATTCTTGCTACAAACTCAGACATTTCCCCCCTACGTATTTGTAGCTACCTCCCTTAATTGAAGTGTAATTCACCTTTTCTCTCCCAAGCATTAGACAAATACTCCTGCTCTGGAATGCACCAGTGTACTTCAGGGTTTAGGTTCTATCTGTCCCCCTGTCCTCACTCTTCCCAAGAAAAATAAATCTGGAATCAGGCTGTACCGATTGTAAATTTCCTCATGGGGTGTCCTTCTCTAGTTAATATATGGAATTAATTTTTAAATATAATTATTTGGTTATAAAAATTACTCTCTTATTTGCTGAACTTCTAGCACGTATTTTTCAAGATCTGCTTTGGGAAGTGAGTCTGAATATCAGTCAATAAAGTCACTCCAGGGATTCTTAGCTTTTAACATTTTTAATTGCTTGTACTTTGGTTATTACACAATAGATAGTTTCATCATCTAAATATAATGTATCTTTGTTAAAATCCTTTAAAATATGATTTCAAACCAATGAATGCCAATTTCTATTTGCCTTTAATTTCCTCTCAATAGTAAGTTCATCAGAGTGTGACAATTAATTAACTTAATTAAGCTAACTTAATTATGTTCTTTCATAGGTCAATATGTAGAGCTACTCAGATTAATAGCAGAGCTTGTAAAGTTAATCTTCTTGTATAATGCAAATGATGCCAAGTCATGTATTAAATACCTTCCCAAGTAACGGATGATATAGGACTGAATGTACTCTAAAGAAGGGCAGAGTCTGTGAAAAGGTTAAATAAAGACAAATGTCTTGGATTTGTAAAATTTTTACACAGAACTAATTCATTTTTAAACTAATAATGTTCTTTCAAGAGGTTTGGCTCAGTAAGGCTATTTACAGCTTAAACATACATAATAAATTACCTTCAAAAGCAACATTGTATGGCAACATTTCTGTAACCATTTCTTCTGACCTTTATGTTTTTGTTATTAAGGAGATTATCTAGAATATAACCATTTTAATAGATTCAGATGAAAATAGGAATGCTTAAATTATTTTCAGGTGATGCATATTCCAAACTACTGTACATTCCAGTTGTGCTCTATGAAAATACTCAATATACAAAATATAATACTCTAATTTTTATTAATATCTTATTACTTATAAGCGTTAAAAAAAAATCAAGACAACTGAAATAACATTTATGCTGTCACTAATATTTAATATACAGCTTACTGTCTCTCATGACAATTAAAAATGATTAATGGGAAACAGTAATCAGATTACAAGAAATACTTATATTAAAGAGACAAGGCACTATACTTATTTCTGGACAGGTGAATAACTTGTGCGTTAACTCAGGACACAGTTCATCTGGCCTTGCAACCTGAGATGTCCAGCTTGACTACAAGTAACTTTCAGATTAAAACATGGTTTGGTATGAATCATCTGAATTGTCTATATTCTCAGAAGATTATTTCAAATGCATGGCTATCACAGACTGGCTCTCTGTTACAACTGGTCATGAATGAAAAAAGAAAGACTATAACAACAATGTTCCATAGGAAGCTGGTGAACAGAGCACAGAACCAGAGGAAAAGACTCCCACATTGCTTAGAACTTTTAAAACCAGAGTAGATAAAACACTAGAATTTTTAATGGAAATAATCCTGCATTTCTAGGGAGATTACATGATCTAACATGCCTTTCCTTCCCTAAATCCTATAGCTATATATTGTATTTTACTATTCTTACTATGTGGTGTACACTGAAAACACCAATTTTCATAGTCATGGTAGATGTTCAAGGCAAATTTGTTTCTGTCCCAAAGCCTTAGGTCTCTAAATTTTGACTTAAGGGCAAATCTTCTTTGGCTGCCAGCACTATAACTTTGTGACAACCAGATCTGCACATTAATATAACAAAAAGCCATAGTAAACAAACACAGTAGCCAGTTTACTGCAGTACGTAGCATTACAAAAATAATGCAACATATATTCTTTAATAATGGTAAAAACAACTCATTCATAGGTCTTTGGAACAGTTTTCCGCACAGGATAGGTTTTACTGGGCCACATGGGATAAAATTAGAATTGTGACTAAGATAACATCAGAAACCGTGAATTGTGCAGGTACAATTTGGCTTGCAAAATTATACTGTTAGTGATGAAAAATAAGAAGGAAAGAACACAACTTGACTTTCAGATCAATTTTATGGGGAGCTGGCATTTAAAAAAAAATCACAGACCGAAGAAATTTAATATGAAATCACTGGGAGATCACAGACCAGAGTCTACAATCAACATGGAACTGTACAAATACTTTTCAAAGTAGAGCAGGATCTAAAAAAAGAAAGAGCACAACAAAAATATGATGCAAAAGAAAAACGCGTAGTTGAAGCCTTACTGTATGGATAACTGTTTTCAATTAACTTCATCTAGGAAATATCCACAACTTTTATAGCTGAAATGTCAACAACAGTCTGCCATAATTCTTCTCTTAGAGGCGTTTAAAGCTGGCAGCTCCAGGAAACAGAAAAAAAATATTGTACTATCTTTGAAGTTAGAAACAAGAAAGCTTTATGTCTCTTCATCAGAGCAAGAGGCATGGCGTTGTGTTCACTATTAAATATTTTCTTGCATCTCCCTGGGTGTGCGAATCATTTTTGACCATCACCATTGTTTATTCTACCCAGCCTTAAATTACCTTCAGATTGGTATATGTTTATCAAGGTAATCTAGTTATTTAATAGTTATGGATGAAGAATGCACTGGGAGGGCATTGCTATAGTCTTAGTCACAGAATCGTTTTGCTTCAATTTGTTCATGAATATGGCACATTATACTTTTTTTAAAAGCAAAAAGCCCCTGTGCTTTACAATAAAGTAAGATTAGAATGGAGACTCTGCTGATTATGTTTATGGGTTTGCTTTGTTAGAAGGCACTTTTAAAACACGTTTTTCAGTCTTACTGAATCTCAAAAGAGGCAGGAAGATTTGCAAAACAATGCTTTACTTAAAGAATAAAGAGTGAAGAGTATTGAAAAGCAAAAGAAAATGTCAGCTGCCAATTACGGTCACAAAAATGAAGGGACATTCCCTTTGCTCACATTTGAAATAATACAGAAGGCTCCATTAGTCCTTTTAAAAACTAATGCATTGATTTGAATGCCTAGTAAGATGCTTGCCAATGTCCACAATCCTTTTAAGCTGCCTGTAGAGTACTTATGACGAATAGCAGTTGACTTAAGTACAAGACACATTTTTCCCCATAAAGCAGAACACTATACTACAGCTGATAGAAAAAAGTCTGCACTTTATCCAGATATGCCGCAAGCAGTAAACGCCTAATAATTCAGAAACAGATTAATGGATACCTATTTTAAGCTCTTCTTAGCTCAGTATCTTGATATTTTGCACAGCTTTGGTAGTTTTACCACTGTACTCAGAAAGCAAAACAGAGAGAGGTAAAGAATTTTCAAACTTGACTGCTACAATGTCATCATTTATAGTTTACCTAAAGGCTCAAAAACATACTTTTTCATCAGAATTAAAAGTTATGAACTTATATATATTATTTTTATGCATAAATAAAGAATTTGTAAAACATACATGCAAGAGGAAAAGCTTGTGGGCCCACACTAGTAAAACATGATTAACTTGATATGAAAAGAAGTTGGTAAAAATAATGTGCATTTCTATCTTACTTCTATTTAAAGAATACGATGTTTAATATGGCTCTTCTGAGATGTGCTGCTATTATAGATAAAAGTGCCAAAAAGCCCTGCTGAAGCATACAAGCTATGTAGATGATGGGAAAGCTGTGTCAAACTGACGCAATTTCTCTGTGTCAAACTGACACGTGCTGTGCCTGTTGCAGGGGTGTGCTAAGCTGGAAGTAAAGTGCTGTTTTTTTCCCCCACCTCTGTAAGCACCCTGTGCGGGTTATTTCCAAAACAAAACCATTTTCAACCCTCAGCTATTTCAACAGAATAATTCTTAAAACAAAGCCTAAAAAGAGGCCATATTGCTCCAAAAGACAAAATTTTGCCAGTCAAACCACAGCCACTGGACTGTGGGGTAGTCACAAATATTTCTGATAATAGGAAAAGTATTTCCTTACTTTCCTTTCACTCAAAAGCAACTGATCTATAATTGTTAAAATAAAAATAAGAAAACTGTCATGCAGACACGAGGGGAAATTTCACCTCATGCGGCTCATGCAGTTCAGTTCCAAGTTCATAGTCAGCAAACATGGGACATGTTTATGCATGGGGTACAAGGGTGCTTCAGCGTGGGGCAGCCTCTGCACTGAAGCACCCTTGTGCCCAGGCTGCCCCATCAGTGTCTACACGTGTGCTGCAGCAGAGAAACAATAGGGCTGTGCGAAGCGTCGGTCCCTGATTCGATTCAGTGGAGAGTCAGCCCAATTCAGTGGCCAAATCTCTGAATCTGAATTGAATCAGGAGACCCTTTAATTTCTCTGAATCGAATCGGAACTCTCTGAATCAATTTGGAGAGATTCGACGACTTGGACACAGACACAGCTTTAAATGTTTTTTCTACACATCTCAAGGTACCAGGTGGCTTGCGAACGCCAAGATGGTGGGGTGGATAGAGCGTCCAACGGGAGTGCAGGGGGCCCCCCAGCATGCTCAGCAGCAGACCCATAAGTGGACCAGAAGCACTTCCGGAGCCACTGGGGAGCATGTTGGCCCCCCCCCGTCCACTTCTAGGTCTGCTGCCAAGCATGTGGGGGAACCCCCCCCCCCACAGCACACCTGTGGGACGCTCCATCCACCCCATCTTCACAGCATTCATGACCCGTCCCTGGTACTTTGAGGTACGTAGAAAAAATATTTAAAGCTGTATCTATGGCCGAATCGCTAATTCTCTGAATCAGCATCGAATCTTCAGATTCGGATTTGGCCGAATTGAATTGGGGACAGTGATCCAAATCAACGAATTTAATCACTGACCCTTATTCGGGCTTAATCTGAATCGAATACAGCGCATTTCGCACACCCCTAATAAATAAATCTGCTGTAGGATAATACTTGTGTCTGGCAGTACTATCCTAGAGGGAGTTCATTAGTTTATTCTGGCCTAATATCACTGCACATGTAGGTGCTACCATCTTACTGTGGAGTTAGTCAGCTCTGCAGTAAATGTCTTGTGTAGATGTGCCTACATAGCCTAATGTAGTGGTGTTCTAATAGAAACTTGTACAATCATCACCCTAGAAAATCCTCGTTATAAGAAGAAAAAAGTGAGTTTAACGTGGATTTTGAGAGTGACATGGTATACCAGTACAATCATTTATCATTTTGTTTAAATAAGGAATGCATAGTTGCTTAATAAAGTTTCAAATTTCCTTCTATTTTAAAATATGCTACAATTATTTTTCTTCACCTGCTGGGTTTCTAAAACTCATCTACACTAATCTATAACACTTCCCTTGGTCTTTCATGACCTATGACAACCAGGCAAAAACACCAAATAAAAGATTTTATTCTAATTATGTGTCTAAATCCCCAAACAAAATTCAGAGCTCTCTATACTCTATGTGCAGTAGTCACATAGGTAGAGATGGTCCTATGACATACAGATTATAATCTAATTTGAAACCAGATATTAAACCTGGTATTAACCTCCCTTAAACCAGGTTAAAGAGAGAAGGCTGTGATGACAGGGAGAGTCCCACTGATCCTCCCATTCATCTTGGATGAAATTTTCATATACACAGAGAGAAGTGAAAGCTACAAATTTACTTCTTATTGTATGTTACTTATATTAGCAAGAACAAAGCCTAACAGAATGACCTACGATGACTGTCCAAAAAACCCACAAATATCATCAACAGAAAAAAAAGTGGCAAACTTCAGACAACTCCCAAGAGCATTACATTTGTATTCATGTATCTTAGATAAGAAAACATCACTGTCAGGGGAAAATTTTAGTTTACAGTCACTAATACGTAGTTATTAGGATATTTCAAAGCATCTTCACTATGAACTGGTCTTCTGTAGCCAAAACTGAAATCTGTTTTGACCACTGATTTCATTCAGTCTTCCTTTTAGCATGCTTTGCAGTTTTGAGTCTTTCAGTCTACTACCCATTTAACTTCTGCATTCCTTCAGCTTTCATTGTTATATGCGTTTCTGAACAATGGCTCTCTCATCAACAACAAATTCACATGGGATACAAATTAAGTTATTAACTAGTTACTAGTAAACTAATACCGGTCAATCCAAGTGTTAGCTGGTTTAATTTTACACACAGACCGAGTAAAAGCATAGGGCTGGAGTTTGAAAATTGACTGAAAGGAGAATTTAAGAAGTTAAAACATTGGTCATCCATGTGTAGCTTAACTTAATTCCCCATCATGGTGATTTGCCAATATACTGGTACCATCTATGAATCTGGAAAAATACTATTGGTCCTCTTCTTACAGTGAAGGGTCCTACACCAAATACCCCACATAAATCCAGGCATAGAACTCTCTATTCTCATCTACACTAAAGCCACCATTTTTGGAGAAAGTGTTATTCCTTCAAAAACTACTTTAACAGACTTTCTTGAGGGCAAATTCTTAGTCATTCAAATTCCCTTCTTTCCAAGAATCTCCTTCTTACATTCAAGATGTATTGAATTGTTATTAGTACTAATCTGCATTATTCTGTAATATTTTTGACCTGCCTATGGGGAGGACTCTATCCTTTCTCACTAGATATAGAAACAAGATAGAGAATCAGAAGAGAGAAGAAATTCCAGAATAAAGAATATTTTTAACAACAAAGAGTTAATGTCCTTTTCTATGAATAGAACTGAAATTAGAGGAACTCTCAAAAAGGACTAGATAGGTTTTAATATAATGTCCAATTCATCTAGAAACATTTTTTGATAGGTCTGTCATAAGAAGAAAAATCTGTAAAATTGGCATAAGCTGGGGAGAGTGAATTTGAAGTATCAGGGCTTCTTCTCAGGAGCCGACAATTCCTGTTCTAAGCAGACATTTTGACTCTTGGGGTTGGGGGAGAGGATCGTCCCCTGAAAACATGCTTCCACAATATGAAAGAGGTTTTGATTTTACAGGTTTCTCTCTCTCCTATGCCTCTCTGAACCAATTAGTCCCCAAGGTACCTCTCTGTCCTACCTTCTGCCTGGCTTTAGACAAACACAGCTAACCACCCCTTGGCTATGAAATAGGTATGTTTCATGGGTTGACAGAAACGTATCTTAACTTAGCTTTACTTTGGAATAAACTCATGACCTGAAACTTGCTGGATGAAATTGGATGCTGACCTCTTAGAAGTATGGTGGGTTTAGCTATTTAGCTTAGTCTTCTTTTATTACATTTTTAACACTTATATTTTTATCATGCAAATACATTCTCATATCAAGAGACAGGAGAAGTGCAAATCATCAGTCATGCAATCATGACATTTTAAAAGAATTCTTCCAACATTTTTTTCTATTATAGGGAAACTCAAACAGTGGCATTTGGTTAATAATGTAGTAGCTAATACTGAATGGACTTTTATGGACAGGGAACCAAAGTTTTGTCATAGCAATGTGGAATTTGGCCATATGATTAGGCCAGGCAAGTAACTCCTGGTGCTCAAATGAAGGCATCTGCAGTAGCTAGATACATTTAAATTCCGTTTCCTGGTAGCTTTCTTTAAAAATGAGAGGGAAGTTCTCTGAAATCATGGCCAATGTAGTCGAAATCTAAGAATTTTGGCAATAGCCTTACACCAAAAGGCCCAAAACAAAGAAACCCCCCCCCTAAAATAAACAAACAAACACACACAACTTTCTAATAATTTTAGTTCTATAGGATTTGACTGTTTCACTGCCTGAATAAGCTCTTGGCTCTTGTTATGGATGTATTAGAAGGAATGAACACAAATATTTTCTAAGATTACTGGAAATTCCAGACACTTACTATGAGATTCTCAACTAATGACAGCAGAGCAAACAACCTTAGCTTTAGGCAGTGATACTTGAGGCCCTAGAAATCACAACAGGATTGTTGTAGAAGGGCTAGTCTGCACTCTATTTTTAATAAAGCTTTTTTGTAGCTAAAACAAGACCAGGAGTGAAAAATTGCGGCAAACCTAAATTCTCAACAGTTACGTTTGGAATAAAATAGACACAGAAGGTCCTACCTCTTCTGGATGTTTCTGTGCCACCGATACCAGCTCTTCAGAGCTACTTCTTGAGGTAGAGGGTACCACTTTACCTGGGGCCTCTGCTACCACCTCATTTGACGGTTCGGAATCCTGAGGGCAACAGAGACAAATAGACCCCTCAGCAGTGTATTGCAGCGGTACTCCATCAAATAGACTTCGAGGGACCGTGGTATAAGCACAGGCATAATAGCCAAGAACTCCATAGTTCAAAAATTTGTCCTGGGCAAGCCACATAACCTCTGTTTCAATTTTTCCACCTATAAATTGGGGATAACTGCATACTTTCCTCACACTAGTATTGTGAGAATCAATAACTTTTATGTAGTATTTGAAAATATAAAGTACCCTACAAGTGTTAAGTATTATGCCTTAGTTTCCAAATTTAGCAAAGGGAAAAGAACTTTCTTCAAATATGAATAAGTAAGGACACAACGCTGCAACCAGCTGTGAGTGAACGGAGAGGTTGCAAAATCTCCATCCTTGAAGGTTTTTAAGACCCAGCTAGACAAAGCTTTGGCTGGGATGATCTAGTTAGGGCTGGCCCTGCTTTGGGCAGGGGGCTGGACTAGATAACCTCCTGAGGTCCCATCCAACCCTCATTTTCTATGATTTGATGATTCCAAGATCTGAGATCTGGGGATAATAAGTTCAGTATTACTTTAATGGTTAGGCTTCAATAATTATAAGGTGGCAAACAAAATCTGACAGGTATTTCTGCTTAGCAGAGAATGTACATCCAAATGTATTTCCAAATGGTGCATTGGAAAATGATAGAAATGATCTTAGTGCTTTTTTTTGTAAAAGTAAAAAAATAAAATCGGATGGCAGGTTAAATTGCTCTAGTGGCTAATCTTCTGGAGGAAAGTCTACCCAAGGAATAATTATAGTTAAAAAAAAATAAAATAGGCCTAGGACTGTAAAGCTTTTGCAAAATTCCAAAAATGGAGGGACCTATAAAAGACATCTTTGTATATGAAGTGAAGTGGGATGGGGGTGAGAATGAGGGTGGGGGGGGGGTCATTTGATGTTGGTTACATGCCTGTTTGCTGTCTGTTCAAGAATTTAGTATTTGTCAGAACCCTGACTTCTAGCTTCCTCTGTAAGAACTGACAGCTAATATTCGCGTCTCACATCTTATTTATGTGACTGCCCTAATATTATCACACATGTTCTCTGTACCTGTTGGTATTATATACTCTCACATCTAGGATATTTACATATTCTCTGAAGGTTATCCTCAACTCTGGTGTCTTCTACCTTGTAACTATCCCTTGGAAACACAAATAAGTAACAGTTATTCTGTGGATTGGGAATGTGGGGGAAGATACCAGAAGATACAGAACTTAGTGTAAGGTATATGTATGCCATATATTTGGAGCCTTATATATACAGAAAATTTACTGCTAGCAATCTATGTTCTTCTATTATTTTAAAATCAATTACATTAGATATTAAACACAGATTAATATACTACTAGTTGTAAGTATATAAGTCAGCAAATAACATTAAAGAACGAATACAACCCAATTTTATGGGTCAACTTTGTGTGTCAAAATATTGGTATTTAGCACAAATTCAGATGCAAGGCAATTCGCAGTGAGAGCTAGAGCTGCACACAGGGTTAGGGTTAGTCTTAAACTGATGTTTTGTGGCAAAACAGTATCATTTGGACTGATTTAAATTATCTTGTATATGCAAATTAACTTAAAACCTAGGAGAAGAAAGTACTGTAGCAAGAACAGTATTATCAGGTAAGTGTAAAATATAACGGGCTTGACCCATCTTCCCCATGCCTCACAGTCTTGTTTGGTACTTTCCCTGCTACATACTGTCAGCATACATGTTAAACTTGTCCTGCACGCCACTTCACAGCAAAACAAACAAACAAAAAAATCCTACTATAAAATTCACTCCATTGAAAACTGGAGTTGGAAACATTTCTTCTGGCACCTCTAACCCAGTAAAAGGTGGATGTCAGGGAACAGTGGATAGGTCACCCTAGAGAGATCCAATTTAATGCTCTCCCTCTATAGCATCCACTTCTACCAGTATGAGACAGGATACTGACCCAGTATGGCACTCCCTATAGATGAACTTAGGTTCTTTGGAACTTTACTAAATTATACGAGGTTCACATATGGTTCAATGCATACTTGCAAACTCAGGGATACTTAAAAACAGAATTTGGCCCATTTCATTCTCCCTTTCATTTTCAATTAATGCTTTCAAATGTACAATCAATTCAACAATTTTTTTATAATATAATTTATTGCATGTAAATAGATGTCAATCTATTTTGTGGCTCATTGTACAATCACCTAGTATAGAATCTGGGTAAAGCTTTTCCTGAATCTGCTGGCAGGTCTAACACTACAGCAAAATATCATCACATAAGGGATGTAACTCTTAGGCAGTTTGTATTTTATGTTCTAAATTACTTTATGTTGACCCTTCACTGGATTTGTTTATATTAGCTTGGTCAAAATTACAAAAGATGGGCCAAAATTAAAGGCATACAAATAACACTTTTTGATTATTGTGGGCTTGATAACTACACTTCAGTGTTTGACAATATGGAACCAATCTGTTAATCTGTGCTAATCCTACCGCGAACTTGTTGTAATGCTCATTATAAAAGTTATTTTACATGTTATTATACAGAATGCAGAATACATGCTTTTGATGTATCACTTTCCTTTTCTCTAGTCAGGGAAATCAAACAGTGTACTCTTGGAAACTTCAAGCTGAAAAGCTTGTTATTAAGTTTTTCTAACATAATGACCTCAAAAAAAATTCAAGTTTTAGGTTTATAAAATAAAGTGTTTGCTATTTATATGTTTGCTTTCACCTATTTATTCAAAAGACAGAGTAAAGGGTCTGAGGCTCTGAATTCCATACACATTTTTGTTCATAACTGTTCCATTGTTATGCTTCCAATTGGGCCATTTATATGTTGCAACTACTCTAAGGATCATTTCCTTTGTTGTTGTTCCTTTTGTTTCTCTTCAAATAGTTGGGTAACACTATTCAGATCCTTATAGCTAGCAAACAGAAGACAAAAGAAAAACTGAATTTAGTACTATTTTGGTAAGTTTACATCAGTTAATTTCAAATTGATTTTAGTGCCCTGGTTAGAGTAACAAGACCAGCACACTGCATCATGGGGAAGCCTAAGGAAGACCAATGAATAATTAGGTGAGAAGGAATGAATAGAAGACATGTTATATGGTTGGACAGCCTGAAGGATTCCTTTGGGACTGGAAGGTAGAATAATTTAATATGTCTGTTGAATTCATGTAAAGAATGCAGGCCTCTGAGTTTAATAATTACAATACCGTGACAGAAGCCCTTCCAGTTCAAGTATTTTTGTGATTCACATAAAAGCAGAGTTATCTCTACCTACTGCACTCAACTGCTTGAGGAGTTTCAGTAGAAGCATAGCCAAAACACTCTAGAAATGAACAAACTAAAAAGATAAGTATCTACAGCACAGTTTGTTTTTCTTTTCTTGCTTCTGTAGCACAACAGAATAACTTCCTTGACTAGTGGAAAGAGATAGGGACAAGAAACAGTCACATAAGAGTGATAGAAATTCCTACAGTTCTGTCACAAAACCCCGACTGTCCTATGATGCCAGAATGTAGCAGTTCATACTGTGCTCATGCTGACTCCTTTAGGTTAGCTGGGTTACTCATACATAATGCAAATTATCATGTGGGATACTGCTCTTGTTAATGTTTACCTGACACAATAGTAAAAATGTCAAAAGGTGCAGAAACCTTTCATCAGGGCTTCTCACCAGTGTTAAGCTACAATATGACTAAGCAATAGCTCTGGTCCGAATTTTGGGGTGATACACCTTATGGTTGCCAAAGCCCGAGTGTGAAAATAAATCTGAAAGTGTTGTATCAGAATCATAACTATTTGACCTTAAAAAACCCCTTTCTATTGAAAAGATGGCAAAACGTAGAATTTCTATCAAGAAATTTCTTACCTCCTTTTCTTACTATTGATACCCACAACACTCCAGATTAATTTTGCAAAACTTCTCTTTCCAACAGCTCCAGTATCATGAAGACTAAATACAGAACCAGCAATAAAGCTCTTAACTAGACTGTAGTTATTGTGAGTGAGAAGTTAAAGCACATGATTGTCCTGTATGTAGTGCATGAATGTCCGTCAGGTAACCTCCACAACAAACCTCTAAAAAAACCCTGCATTTCAACTGGGACCCCCTCCTGTATCAACTTTATTTAATGAACTTCTTTTGATTTGCATGGAAATGAGATGGACACATACAGGCCCATCCTCTGCTCAAGGTAACTAATGTTAGATACATTCAGAAAATAAGCATATAAAAGTTATTTTCCTCTCTTAGGCAGACATGCCCTAGTTACTTCTTTTCATCACACTATCTATAGTAGAGACATAACTTGTAGCTGAGACAGCTTTGTCAGTTAAACTCTAACGCAAGAAACCTTCATTCTTCTAAGTTCCTGTTGTGTTTGTCCACTGTTTGCCAAGAGGGATTATTAAGAGTTTATAGCAATATAAGAACCTCTTATAAAGGTACTTGTCCCTCAGCCCTGCAGGGGATGAATTCCAGGGTTCTAAAGTTGCAGAGAAACTAAATTGCTAATTTTTAGATGGTACCAAGGTAGTTTTCATCTGTATCCTTTGAAGGATAGAAAAACAAACAAAAACACCCCCTCCCCCAGAACTGTGCAACTATTTGCAAGCCTTTATCATGCAAATTATTTTATACATACCCATTTTGTTGTTTAAGCCTTCTTGTTTCATTAAAGTACCATTTAATTTTCTGACCAACATGTGGAGGGCCATATATCTGCATTCTGAAGCCATAATATATCTTCCTAATGGACCACAGTATTTATTAAATTAATGAATAAATTATAAGGAGAAATCACTGTTAAAGAAGCAGAGCTTCCAGTTTACTGAAAAAATAGTCACTTTTACAGGAATGTAAATGCCACATGCACACAATTTGTGGCAACTCGGTAATTTCATTTTGAAAACAAACAAGGGGTAATATTAACAGTGCCCAAGTTAAAAATACAGAACTACTGCAATAATCTGACCTTGCTACAAGCCTCCCCAGACAGCAACATTGGTGCGACTGCTCTCTTTGATATACAGGGGACCATTCAATGTACACATACAGAAGATTACTATCAATGATCTGGAAGATGGGATGGAAAGCACCCTCAGCAAGTCTGCAGATGACATCAAGCTGGGGGGAGTAGTAGATACACTAGTGGGTAGGGCTAGGGTTCACAGATACTTAGACAAATTGGAGGATTAACCAAAAGAAATCTCATGAAGTAAGAACAAGTGTAAAGGCCTGCACTTAGGAAGGAACAAAACCATGCATGGGTACAGACTGGGACTGACCAGCTAAGCAGCAGCTCTGAAGTAAAGGACCTGGGGGTTACAATGGACAATGAGCTGGATATGAACCAAAAGTGTGTCCTTGTTGCGATGAAGGCTAACAGCATGCTGGGTTAGATTAGTAGGAGTGTTGGCAGCAGACTGAGGGAACTGATTCTTCCCCTCTATTAGTGAGGCCACATCTGGAGTGCTGTGTCCAGTTTTGGGTCTCCCCACTGTGGAAAGGAGGTGGACAAACTGGAAAGAGTCCAGCAGAGGACAATGAAAATGTTTAGGGGGCTGGACACATGACTTGTGAGGAGAGGCTGAGGGAACTGGGCTTATTTAGTCTGCAGAAGAGAAGACTGAGAGGAGATTTAATAGCAGCCTTCAGCTTCTTGAAGGGTGGCTACAAAGAGGATAGAGCTAGATCAGCAGCTCTGAACCTTTTTCAGTAGATGTATCCCTTGGTCTCAGAGTGAGACTTCATGTACCCCCTTTCAATGGGAAATTAATTTTTTAGGCCCTTCGACCTGTTAGAAATGTATGAAATATATCTCACATACCCTCTGGGGGTACATGTACCCCCAGTTCAGAACCACTGAGGTAGACTGTTCTCACCAGTGCTAGATAACAGAACAGGGGGCAATGGTCTCAAGTTGCACCAAGGGAAGTTTAGGTTAGATATGAGGAAGAACTTCCTCACTAGGAGGGTAGTAAAGCACTGGAACAAGCTACCCAGAGAGCAGGAGATTGAACTAGATCAGCATTTCTCAACATGTGTGGTGCAAGAATATAAGAAAGGGTTGTGAAAAATCACAGAAAAACCATAGAAAAAAAATCACTGATTTTCTCTTTTAAAGGAGAAAAATGTGGGAAACCATAGGTTTTGCCTTGCAGGCTAACATAAGGCTAGCTGCTTAAATTATTTACTAGGTCAGGACTGGCCAATCAATGTTTACAAACAGGTCCTGGTACAAAAAAGGTTGAGAACCACTGGACTAGATGACCTGCTGCCAAACCTAATTTTCTATGATGGTCTCACTTTCCATTCTAGTGCTTTTATGTGACCGTAGTGCTCATGAAAATTAAAATAATACTAGTAGGACAGTAGCTGAAATTAAGACTACTGAAAGCAAATTTCCATAGGCAGTCACACAGAAGATGCAATATGAAACAACTTTCAATTTCAATCCTTGAAAAATACAAACCAACAGCTGGCCAAAATTGGCCAAAGATTCTTGTGTAAAGTGTCGATAAATACTTATATGGTTTTTGGATAAGAGCCAAATCATTTTTGGTTATTTTATTTAACCTCTAATATAAAACACTCAGAAAAAATTAAAATATTAGTTCATTACAGCCCATAGATTTCTCATATTTGGCACAATTTTCTGTTAGCTTTTTAATGTGACAGCGTTCATTTCAACATGGCTCCTTTTAATTTTCTTCTCTACTGTGCACACATACATTTGAACTGCATGTAGAAATAACAGATTTCTAAAATAGATGTGAATTGTGGGTGGACCATCTAAAAGTGAGAGATTTAAGGAGGAAAAAAATAGATATAAGCGAAGAGAACATTCCTTGTTTCATAATAGTGTTGTAGGCCAAATCTGGGGGCTATTTTTTTCAAAAATAATTTCTAAAATTCATGAGCACAGAATTTTGTAAAACTCCTCTCACATATACACATCTATATGCTCATGAACGTTACAAAGAAGTTTTAAAAGCCCCCAAATTTTACTTCATACAACTTAGGTGTATATATTTTTTTACGAGTAGACGTGTGTGCACGCACAAAATTGAAATAGAGCACCTAAAATTTTCTTCCCTGGACAACAAAACAGATTTTATTTAAAAAAAACTGACAACTTCAAATATGACTTGAAAACATATCATAACCGTCTCCCAGTCTAAGTCACAGCAGCTGTTTAGCTGTACAGCGAAGTTGCAGATGCCCTTTAATTTTAACAAAAAAATGAAGACTGTTCAAAGCATAATATAAATGCACACTTACGCTACATTGTTTAGATATACAGAAAGCATATGAAGTAACATCTGAGACAAGATGATGAGAAATTTAAACAATGATATTTATGTGAAGCAAATTATTTTCCTAGTACTGCTACTTAAAAAACAAACAAATGAGAACAAACAAACAAAAAACCCCAAAGTTCCCAAGTTCAGCATGACAGGTTTGAATATATTACACTAACTTCGTATCAGTTTTCATACATCATCCTTTACCTTGGTCCAGCTGAAAATTACGCAAGCCATAAATTAGCTTTAAACAAGCTTTGAATCAGGCTGGAACTAGTTTTCAAATTAAAGAGCCGTCAGTATATTACAAGGTGCTGTCATTTTATTACCCCAATCAATTCTGTGTGGCCTGAGGTGCAAGGAAAATGGATGCTGTCTTCATTTGCAAAGGGTTTATCTCCTATACCAGGCTTGGAAAACATGACTGCAGTAATGAATTGGGAAGCAAAGTTACTAACAAAGACTTTTAACAACAGCAAAGGAGAAAACAGTTGCTCCTCTTCAGAGTAATAGAAGGAAAAAGCCCTTTGAATACATGAAGCTCAACTCTTCAGGCAGCAGAATTATGGGAAGAGAACTTCCACATTGCAGTCAGAAAACATGCATTTAAAACACTTTTAGATTATATCTTTGCATCTTATTTTGCCACTTTTTTACTAGTTTCTTCATACCAATTTAAATGCCAAAACCTCTTGTGTAAATTTGTTCCAGCACTTCCTTGCTCTCTTCCCTTAATAGGGAACATCTTAATTAGAAAAATAAGCCTGTTCTTACTACACTGGCTACTACATAGTAATTACTAGTGAAAACAGGGCATCTATAGTTTGCTTGTGAGTTAAGCTGAGTGGGGACTAACCGTTTCAGCAGGCATGCCACAGATGAACCTTGCAGCAGCCTGAGTGTCACTTGGATCCCCTTCTCCTGCCTGATCTGCTGCTCTGCTTTCTGCTTCCTGCCCTATGTGCAGGTGTGTGGTCTGTCCTGTCCCTGATCTGTTTCATGCTACATACAGAGGCTGCCAGAACCACATGTGGCATATGTACTATGGCAGGGGCAGGCAATTATTTTTACCTACATGTCATATAGGCAGTTCTGGGGAGCTGCTGTGGGCCAGTAAGCAACCCCTCCCCCCTCCCTGCAACAGCCCAGATCCCACACGCTAACAACAACAGCACACAGCCTCTGACCAGGCCCTCCCTGCCCTTCTAGGCAGCCCAGGCATTGATTTCTTCATTTCCCTCTCTAGCTATTCTTTATATGAATCCCTGAAGAATCCCCAAAGAGCCCTTCAAGCTAACTATAATAAATATATAAACAAATGTTTAACCCTTCCACCCCTCAAACTAGCAAGATACACAAAATATTTAGCTTCAGCTTTTAGATTACATGGCTTTTTTTCTAACTGCCAGCATCTTTTGCATTCCTCGTATTCTGTTAAAGGCTGGAACTGAGTAACTCTATGCACTTGTAGAGACACAAGCACAATAGAGTTCACCAATGAGAGTTGAATAGGATCTCTGGGTGCTAATACAAATGGAAAAAAAAGGCGAAAGGGAAGCATCACTAACCTAAGAACATAAAGTCCTGGTGAAATGGTGCTGACCAATTTTGTCACCGGGTAAGACATTTTGCACAGAGTAAAAAATGAAAGTTTTTTAAGCATTAGTGCTCTCATCAACCTAACTTTCATACTGTACAGCTACTGAAGCCCAATATTGCTTTGCCTGCAGGAATGCTGTTTGCAGTAGTAAGTGAGGGTGTAAAATTATTCTATTTACTGCTTTCTAAATGGGTAAATGCTATATTGCATATGACCAATGCAAGAGCCTCATAGGCTAAGTGTGAAATCATGGAAAGGGAAAAAAAAGGATATGCTTTTTATTTTCATATTAATCATATTTTTTATTGGCTCAGTATAACCCAGCAAAGGTGTGTGGTGCCCTTCCTACTGTTCATTTGCAGGATTTTGACAAGAAAGTCAAAACTCCTTTTTCTTCAGTCACAAGGAAAAAGGCAGATAGCTGCCACTGCTTTGTGCTAGTACCTCTCTTTCTCTGGCAGATGTATTGTGCACTGAAGCAGTTGCAGCATTACAGCAATGGAGAGATGCTTCCACAGTACTATTTTTATAGTGGAATACAGCTCTTTCTTCATCTGACATATGATTTACTCTTTACATTTTTATATGTCTGCTGCTATGAGGAAAAATAGCATGTAAAGAAGGAAAAATGAATTATGTTTTTGTCTAGATGTTTTTATTTTAGATATTTTAAGTTTACTATGCATTTATCAGCTATTCAAAACACTATACACACTATTTACTGATGCTGAATGAGAAGCATACATTTTCACCTTTACTCTCCCTGATCCCTTCTCCTATAAACATTAAATACTACAGTAAAACCTCAGGTGTGCATCAGGAAGGTCTTCGGTAAGGCACAGCAAGTGTGGTGCCTATTGTGCTACATGTATTCTGCGCACATCCTTGACTCCAATACTCCTACAGAGCAACATCTGGCCCTTATGATTTCATATTTAATTTCCCCCCCTAAATAGCAAATGTGCAAAGTCACCAGGGAGTTATTAACAGTGCAGGGGAGAAGTGCAGCTGTAACTGTTTCATTAGCTAAGTGAGAATTTATAGCTGCTTTTTGGGGTTTGAATTAATCTAATTTCAAGTTTTCTGGGTAGTTGTGTGCAAGATTCTAAGGCTATCTATTCCAGCCCTGAATATAGAAGTAGCATCCAAAGAGAACAAGATTGTATTTGTACCCCCTTGAAAACATACATGAACTGCAAGAAAAATGTAAGGGACTCTTGGATAGTTGAGCCCAAAGATTTATACATATGATTATAACTCTTTTAAACTAGCATGCATACAAATATGGGGGACATCAGAACTGGACCCCATAAAGCAAACTTCCTACCACTTATCACTTTAAACTGTAAATCCACACAATTTCTGAGCAATCTGGTTTACTGTTTGGTTGATAAGAAGTCAGCAGGTGCAATACTATATTTGCTTAATGCTTAATTTGCACTGTTGAATTGAGTCCTTGAGGAGGTTTTTGCTCTAGAAATCAGCTGCTCTATTCTGCTACAAATAGGAAGTGGCTTGGAAAAGGCACTCTTTCAAGCACAGTCTTCAGACATTATGTATTAGAATGCAAAGCACGTCTGTCAGATGTTGAAACAAAGCTTTACATTGCACCATTTAACTTTATTCTCAAGGCAGAGTCAGCATGGTAGGATTTTATTATTATTTCTCATATAGTTTAATATATAACATTTATTTAGTTTCTTGTATCCTCATGAGCAATGATTCTAGCTCTTTAAGCACTAGAAACCCTCAAAATGGTGGTATTAAAATGGGAGACCACCAAACGCAGCACTAAACTGTTCAAGAGCACAGATCACAAATAAAATAATTGGAATATTCCCCTATTTGATGCATCAATTTGGACACAAGGAAGTAAAAGACTATACACACTGTTATTTTCATAGCCTAAGTTTACCTCATACAGCAGAGCCTCTTCTTCTCTTGTCTTTCACTGCCATATTTAGCCTCCATGCCATGAGCCCTCTACCATTGTCCCCCTCTCCGTTTTCCCTTCGCTCTCTAAATATGTCCTATTTTTCCCCAGAGGATGTACGTCTTCTCTTTCCAATGTCCCTGTCCCCTAGGGTTTTTCATGCCCCATATTCTGGCAAGGGTTGTGTGCCCCTGACTTTTATGTCAGGGTGCTTGTTTGTATTCTGCTCATACTACTCACCTTCAACATGGCACAGTCCTTTCATTCTCCTCCTATTGAGGGTGAAGTCTCTGTGCACCCTGTTTTCATTCCCTACCATTTCTATTCTTCTTTCTTTTCTTTTTTCCCCTCCCCTTTCAAAAGTATCCAATATTTTAAACTCAATTAGAGCATGTGCTAAGCTAAAAGAAACAGTTAAGCAGAAACAAGTTAATTTCTGCCATCAAGAAATGCATTGATCTATACAGGATTACAAAGGTCGCTGAACCCAGGACTCTGCTAACCAGATGCCATTCTGATTTTTGCCTAAATAAATTTGGTTCTTCCCATTCATACTTGAAACATTCCTGTATTTTGGAATTGATCAGTTGTTGTGTTTATCACAGAGAAGTGCCTTCGAAGTTAAATGTAAGGGTTTCATGAACTTGGCCAACTAGTTTACCAATCCATTAGAAAGCCTGTCAGTGTCCATTGTTCATTTTTTGCATGATATAATGAAACGGCAAGCAGATCATCCTGTATTTATTTCAACTCCAAGGACAATATGGATCAGTTGTGAGTTGAACAAAGATGATGGTGACAGCCGTGGTGACAATTCTAAATTGTGATGTTTTCATTAATTAACAAGTATTTAAATATATATTGCAAGTCCTGACACTAATAAATCAAATCTCTTGCAGGACAGTCCTATCTGTAGAGGAACAGATTCTTAGCTAGGGAAGGGAAGTATGGAAAATTTCCAGCAAGTTTAACTATCCAATATTACTGCAATGTACTTCATTAATCATCATATTGTTTACACATTGAATACAATTCTTACCTTGAGTTTTAAAATTTTGTACATCTGTCTCTCCCATATGTATATCTCTCTCTCCCAGAGAATATATACATTTACAGAAGTCTACCTTATTTCTAATAGACTCCATGCTTTATTAATTACTTGTGTATCTCAATTTTATTCAATTCAGGTCACATTTCTTTATTGTCTCCCATTCAGAGGGGTATTCTGCCACATCAGACTGAAATTGATCCCCTGCCTCATAGATCTTACCCTATCTGATTATTACGATAAATTATGGCATTAAAATATTAATATTTATGGTTACTTAAAATACTAAATAAGCTTCCTGAAAAAGGATTTTTTTTATTTCTTATATGCCTTGCATCTTTAACACTTGATTCTGTCAAAGTATGTGTGTTGGGTATCCTACAATAAGTTTCAAACAACATAGTGACTTGACAGCAGGTATCCTGATTTGGCCATTAAAACCAAACAGTGAAATGTTTAAAACACATTTATGTTTAGAATCTACTAAGCTTTGAACTACTAATACAGATACTATTATAAATACCTTGTGGCTATCAAAAACATAAAGAATATTTCATGTCCAATTCTGCTGCATTAGAAATGGGGCTGTTTATTAAAACAGGAAACGAACAGCTCAGCTGACACAGTTTAAGATGTGACATTAATCAGCAATCTTTTGCTGAGCCCACAGGAACTGAAAGGTCAAAACCAGTGCTTCTGCTTTAAAGACTGCTCTAAAAGGTCTGGCAATTTCTCAGTCTTCATTAATTAAAAGCACTGAAAGTGATATATAGAATTATAAAGTTAAATTCATTGGAAATGTTTTAACTTATTCTCTTTCCTTGAGGGTCCTGCACACTCACCTTTCTTGTGCTACATTACATTTAGGAGATAATCCCCTCTTTTTCAGCACTTATATGTACACAGAGTCAAAAAATTACTGTTTAAATATTTTACTGACTGGCTCTTAAAATTATAGTTGTATAAATTTAGGAGGAGGATGTTAATTGATGTATCTGTTAAGCTCAAGGACTCCTGGTTATATTATAGAATTTGCCACTGCATGGTGCACAGAAAACAAGACTTTTGGGATACAACATACAATTCTACTGCTTTCATACTGCATGCATAAAGGATGGCTACTGGGTAGTATAAAGAGCACACTGTAAAGTGATGTACAGTACATACTCCTTCAACATATCCCTATTTGGAATTTCACTTTCAATTTTATTCTTGACTTTTTCCATCCTAGCTGCTTCTCTCATAGAATCATCAAAAGGTAGGGAAAGGGATCTTCAGAGGTTATCTAATCCAACCCCCTGATGGATGATTTGGCTATGGATGATCCTCCCTCTAATACAAATCCATGGTCTAACCTATTTGTAAAATTACACAGTCAACCCTGATGCAAGCACAATACATAACACCCTAATCTACCACAAGTAAGGCAGGGGGACAATGGTGGACAATATCCTGTAGCTGCAAGGGCTTTTAAAATACGCTTAAAACATTGAAGAAAGAGGGATTCCCCCCCCCCCCCCCCAGAGGAAGGCACAAACCTTCACAGTTCATCCTAATATGACCATGGGATAAAATTCCTTCCTGACCTCAGATATGGTGATCAGTCTGACCCCAAGCAGAGGAGCAGGGCCCTCTATAAAAACCTCTAGGTTTAAGAGCACTGGCACACCCCAGTCAAAAACCCTAGCCTTGGTTGCAGCCAGCAACCCATGTAGCAACAGGAGAGGAAAAAAAAAAATCTTTCCCAGCCTGACGTGGCAACCAGCAAAGCCCCAAAGCCTGAGAAATATCCATAGTTGAGCATAGGCATGGTGGTCCAACCTTTTGTTGAACATCTCCAATAATGGACAGTCCACAGCTTTCTTAGGCAGTCTATGCCATTGCCTCACTGTTACAACAATGAAGTTTTTCTTGATATCCAGTCTAAACCTACTTTCTTGAACTTAAAAGGCATTGCTCCACATTCTGCCCTCTGCAGAAAGGGAGAAAAGGTGTTTCTTCCCTCTTCTTTCTGATACCCCTTCAGATATTTGAGGACCGCTATCACGTCTCTACTTACACACCTTTTCCTCAAGCTGCAAATGCATTTCCTTCAACTTTTCCTTGTATGACTTGTCTTCCATCTCTTTTATCATTTTTGTCATCCACCTCTGGACCCCCTGTAACTTCTCCAAGTCCTTTACAAACTGTGGAGCACAAAACTGCCTCCTTCCCAAATGTTATCTTTTATGGAGGTATTGGGAAGCAAAGTTAGTTGGGAAGTGGGGAATACTGTCCTTGGTCAGAGGCAGGGGACCATAATAGGATAGACTGCTTTTAAATTTGGGAGTCTTTTACTTGAGAATGTTGTTGTGTTGTATACTCTTATTTTAATATTTATTCTGTTGCTATTTTATTCTGCTTAAATCATCCTGAGCTTTTTTTTTTTTTTGGGGGGGGGGGGGGGGGGGGGGGACGATAAAAATC
>NW_017729004.1:64289692-64291402 GCF_001723915.1 Gavialis gangeticus | reverse complement strand
GGCAGCATATAAATCTGAAAAAATAGAATCTTATTTTTCCTATTTTAGAAAATGCCACAGTGGATCAGATGAGGCAAGCCTTAGTTAAGTATTCTAAAATCTTACATTGGTTAGCATCAGATTCTTCAGGTGAAGGTGCATAAACTTCACAATAGGCAGGTGTAGGATAACCTGCTTCTGTATTAGCTCCAGCATAAGGGGGCCATGATCCTGATGAGGATCTCAAGATGCCATTACAACAGCAATATTCACTACTCATAAAAAGCTTTTTCAGGGAACAAAATCAATTTCATGATAAAAGATGTGATCCATTGTCCAACAATGTTATTGGAAGCCTTTCAATTGACTTCAATGGACAATGAACTAGTTCTAATGTGAGAAGAAATCCAAAACAAAAATCCTGACTCTGTTTTGCATGTCCATGTCAAGGGACCAAAACTTCTTGTACTAAAACAAAAACGAAATAACCGATATATTTAGTGAAACAAAAGTATCTTTATGCCTATGTTGTTCTCTTTTGATGCTGTAGGCTCATGTCTTTATAGAACAAGGCCATGCAAACCCTGGTGCACTATTTTCTGTAGCTTGCATTAACATTAGGTTTTTATATTATACACAGCCTACTATATCTTACATTGTATGCCCTTGTTCTAAAGCTATACAATTACGGTAGCCTTAACTGGAACAAAACTGGCTAGTAATTAGGAGGATCTCTCCCGTCTCTGCAGTGGTTTGGGGCAGCTTTGAGATTGCCATAATCATGATCCTTATTACATAACCTCCAAGCCTGCCTCCAATTTATACTTGGCCTGGGGCCTGCACAACACTCTGGCGTACTTTCCTCCCACAGTCACCTCCTCCACTGTTAACCAGAATTGCTGTGTCTTCATTTGGGGGCATGAGTGGTTCCAAATGCTGTTTGATATACTGCACAATAAAGATACCACACCATGCACAGTTACAGAAAATTAAAACCTACTTAGTCATCATGACTGGAGGACAAGCAAGGTTCACATTTTCCAAAATAATGATTAGTACCAGCATTTCTCTGGAGCATATATGCCTAAATAAATTATGTCAAATCTGCCCAGATATTCTCCATTAGAGACAACATGAAAAGAATCATAAAGGTAATTATTTTCCAAAAAATGTGTGCCTATTAATGTAAATCTCCCTAGTTGCCACCATTTCCTGAAACATACTGGAGATTCAATGCAATCCACTCACTATGTACTTACAACAAGGTTACAGCACAAGCAAGTGGACAAAACAGTGAGATACACAGATTATGTGCAGACAGAACACAGAAATCATGAGAAATGGGATTTTGGACTCCTGTATAAAGGAACACACAAAACATTCACACATTTTCTTCTGCAAGTGTTTTACAACTTGGGATTCTTTCATTCCAAACTACTCATCAGGATAACCAGTATATCTGCTGGGCTGGAACATTCAGGTTAAGTCATATGCTTACTTAATGTAACATTTTCCTAATAACTTAAATGAAAGTCATTCTAAGAAATGTGTGTTACCATAATGCTACACAACCCTGCACTGAATACTATAACAAATTGTTGGTTCAATAACGGCTTGATACAGAAATCTTGCTAGAAATGGGTAAAATGACATTTTTTGTTAATGTGTTAGCATAACACATTAACAATAGCATAGGCTATAGGCTGTACAGGAGGGACAGGATAGGAAGGA
>NW_017729004.1:64288644-64289681 GCF_001723915.1 Gavialis gangeticus | reverse complement strand
CAGGTCCCTTCCGAACCTAGAAACTATGAAACTATGAAATGTTAACACTTAAATCATTAAATACACCTTAAAGAAATGCTCATATTTTATATTGTGTTTGATAGGAGGCCTCCTTCCCTCCTTCTCCCTACATTTTTATTTTGGCACTTCCTTTCTTTGGTTACTTGTGCCACATTTGAAAATTATTCACTGTTGTTTAATTTTTAGGATGTTAATAGCTAGAAAACAATTTTAGATCACTAATGTCTCCAAAAACATCCTTGGGAATTAAGTTCACGAGTACTGCTTGGTGATTTGAACTTTCTCAAGTAACTGAAAAATACTTAAAACTCTCCAAACATACGCAAAGGAGTTTTCAAACCACTGAACCAGAAAATCATTTTCAACCTTTACCAAAGATACATTTAGTGAAAAGTTGAGATAAACTTAATTGCTGCCACAATTTAACAATGCAATGCACTTTAAGGTTTAGTGAAGGTTTTTTCAAAAGTCACCTTAAAATTGCACATAATATTTGTGTACTCTCCTGGTAGAGCTAATTATAATGTGCTTATGGTTAGTCACACACAACCCATTTGCTGAGCCAATTTTAAAAAGAAAAGAACTTTTCTGCTAAAGAATGCTAAAATTCAAGTGATGAGACACTTTTCCCCTTTACACATACACAGTGGCTGACACAGCACAAATCAGCAGTCCCCAGCTGTCTCTTGCAAAACAAGATTAAATGTGGCTGGCTCTCGTCTCCATTCTCAAAGACAGCTTCTCTCATACTTCACTACCACTATCTAATGTTACCGTGAAAAGCAAAACTTGACTCAGCTAAATCAGGACTTGCTTAGTGCTTTATAAACTGGTGATTTTGGTTTTTCTCTGCTTTTCTTTCTTCACCCTGGTACAGTAAGATTAGTTTTTAATGGCCAGCATTAATAATTCATATTGGTGAGTGGCAGATCACTTAAAGACTTGTTTGGTTGTGGTTCTTTGAAAGCCTCTACAACAAAATCAACTTTCTGAAGAAACATGAATGGCTTAGGAGG
>NW_017729004.1:64261904-64283644 GCF_001723915.1 Gavialis gangeticus | reverse complement strand
ATTTTGGTTTTTCTCTGCTTTTCTTTCTTCACCCTGGTACAGTAAGATTAGTTTTTAATGGCCAGCATTAATAATTCATATTGGTGAGTGGCAGATCACTTAAAGACTTGTTTGGTTGTGGTTCTTTGAAAGCCTCTACAACAAAATCAACTTTCTGAAGAAACATGAATGGCTTAGGAGGTCACTATGACAAGGCATATAGACCTGATACAGAATAGCAGTACAAGGATTAATTATTTTTTCCTAGTACGGACTAGATACGCTTGTGATAAATTAAAGTTTTCAGAGTAATAATTCCACACAGGGGGCACAGCCTTAAACTCAGATCTCAAATTCCACTTCTATTATCCATTTTTCTACTTTGATATAAATAAATCAGCAAGCAAACAACAGAGTTAAAAGGAAATCAGCTTTTAATAGTAGACACTTTTACTACTTTGCATTTGTCAGGTTCCCTCACTTGTTTGGTTTATAGGATAGCAAAATATAGATCTCTTTGGCTGTCTCTTCAGTCTTCAATTCTGCATAGATGTTCAATAGGGCTGTGCGAAGCTTTGGGTGGTGATTCGATTCGGAGGAGATTTGGCCCAAGGGGCCAAATCTCTGAATCCGAATCGAATCAGGGGACCAATTTAAAGGTCCAAATTGATTCAAAGCTCTCCAAATCTTTGGCAAAGATTCAGAGAGCTTTGATGATTCAGGCAGTCTCTGGTGGCTGCAGCAGGAAGCTGCAACTACTCTGAGCTGGTAAGTACTAGGGGCAGGGGGGTTGGGGACCACAGGGGGACCCCTGTCAGTCTCCCTGACCCCCCACTCTCCCAGCCCCCCGACCCTCGCCCATTCCCCCAGCCCCACCCCATAGCTGCCCCCGCCTACCCCAGCTTGGTACTTTAAAAAAAGCCCCAGTGCTCACTGGGGACTGCTGGGCAGAAGGGTGATCCCCACTGTCCCACTCTACATGGGGGGGCTCTGCACAAGCCTCCTCAACCCCCCTACTCCCCCAGCACCCCCACGGCTGCCCTGCCTGCTGGGGCTCTGGCCCTTTAAGAAAAAAAAGAGCCAAGAAAAGCCCCAGGACTCACTGCTCCTGGTGCAGCCTCAGGGCTTTGGGGGCTCCTGCAGAGCCCCCCATGTAGCACTGGGCAGCAGGGATTGCCTCCACTGGGAGGACTGGCAAGGTTTCTTCAGGGTTTTTTCTTCTTAAAGGGCCAGAGCTGGCCCTTGTGGGGCACCAATGAAGGGGCTGGGGAAGCGGGGGGGGCTGGGGACTTGTGCAGAGCCCCCCATGTAGTGTGGGACAGTGGAGATCGCCCCCCACCCGGCAGCACCTGTTGATCCCGGGCTTCCCCCCCCCAAGTGCTGGGAGCTGGGGCAGGTGGGGCAGCCATTGCTGGGCTGGGAGAGAGGCCAGGGATGGGCCTGACCTGGCTGATTCAGAGATTCAGCTGCTGTTGAATCTCTAAATCAGATTCGGCCAAATCAAATCAGGACAGTGATCTGAATCGCCAAATTAAATCACTGTCCCACCAATTGGCTGAATCCGAACCTGAAGCGAATATTAACCACTTTACAGGCCTAATGTTCAATAAGGAAAGGGCATGGATGCTTTATGTTTTTCAATACTCCCATCCTGCCAGCTTATGCATTCTAAACTAAAAAGTTAATCAAGGCTCAAAAAGTAAAAGGCCTACAACTTATTTATATGCTGTATATAAACTCAGTAGTGTCATTCCATTTGTGTATCAAAAGTCAATATGTGTTCTAGTAATTAAGTAAATAACAATCAAACTTTGCAATCAGGGCTGCTAATAGAAAGTGGTAATGGTCAATTACAATTTATTGGTAAATTTGTTTATCACTCTGTTGTCAGCATGATGTTCTTAATTATTAGTACACTGATTTAAAGGCATTCTTTATTTTTAAGGAACTCCACATGCTGGAAGGCAATTAGATTGATGAAGCATATTTGAATATGTTTTGAGAGAGACTGCTTCTGAAGTTATATTTTGAGAACAGGAAAATGCAAAGAGGTAAAGATTTAATTGTAATTTAAAAATAAGCATACAGCTGTATATCTGAGAAAGCCCATTTTAAGACCACTTCTCCCAAATGTCCTACAACATTTCTACAAAATTCATTGTTAATATGTGGAATTTACTGAACCAAGCTCCCCTATGCAACCCCAGAGAAGGTTAGCACAGAAGCAATGGAAAGAAAATCCTGGGTCTCTCTTCCCCATATTGTGGGCACTCAGCCTTCTCAGGTGGGGTCTCTGTGTCCAACTTGCAGGGCAAAAGCCTACTGGCTCACTCATACTTAAGAATAAGTTGGGGGAAGTGGGAAGATGGGTATGAATGAGTAGGGAGGGAGAGGCTTATAAATCCTTTCCTATCTTGGGACACCATTTGGCACTAAGTAGTAACATTTTTCCTTTTTTAATACCCTCCTTGAGAATTAATAAAACACTTTTATTCTGGGTGAGACAACAGTTGTCTTTTTGGGAGCTGGGAAGGAATTTTCTTTAACTGTCAGATAGACTTCTCGGTAGACCTGGTGGGTATGTTAGGTTGTAAAATCCACTTAATCACAACTTGGCACAACTGTTCAATGCCTTACAGATGAACACTGGGCAATTAGTTCTCAGATAAAATGGGATATTAAGTGGATTAGTAGGAGGCATCTCCTAAAGAAAATAGTGACTGGAATTGGAGCTTGTAGCGTCAAAGAAAATATAACCTCATCTTGTCCATTCACTTCTTGTTTTATGGAAAGGGGAATGGAGTGCCATCAATGGTGCTGGGACCAAGTTAAAGATGCAGGAGGAAGAGGGAGAACTAATGACAATTTTCTAACAGGTGTAACTGAGGGATGCAGGGCTGACAGTAGCACTCCCTATGCAGAACAGATAACGAAGGAAGGAAGCAGCACTGGACAAGCTATTGCTAGGTATGTCCTAGATGTGTAACCTAAAAGTCACAACCATATTAAACTATTTTACTAGTGTCTTGTGGTCTTTCCTGTAGTGTCTACTACAAAACTTTATTAACATTGACAGCTAATTAGAATTTTAAAATCATAGATGGAAATACGTTATATATATTTATATGTAACCAGTTACATTTACACACACACACCCACGAAAATGTACCTGGCTATATTAGGACAGGAAAAGATGCATAAGCACTACTAAGAGTTTTTAAGAGTTACATTATCATCCAGGCAACCTTAGATGTTCTGAACAATAATGAAAAGGTTTTTTAGAAATTAGGTACAAAACTAATTCTCCTCTTCATTCAAACATCATTGACCAAATCCTTCCCAAACTCAGCCACCCTAAAGTTTATTCTCAGAAATCTAATTATAGTCAGTCAACTTGCAACAAAAGAAAAAAGGTTGAGGCCTTAGAAATAAAGAAGCTCATTAAAACAGGACACTCCATAATCCATAAAAAGCAGGAACACCTCAGCAGGAATTTGATTTATGACAGACTCTTCATAGCCATTTGTTTCATTTTAGTGCAGTTCTTTGATAGCACTAGGACGGGTCACAACTGCTTTCAGAGATGTATCAAACTTTCTCTCTCTTTTTAACACATTGTTATGGAAGAAGTCATGAAATGGCAGTCTTACAAGTTTTCTTCTTAGTGCGAGAAGGTTTTCATCACGGAAAAAAATACGTCGTGCTGTTCGATTTCTGCTTGCAGTGGGAGGAAGCTATGGCAAGCAACATTATTTATTTATTTGATTCATATGTTGTCCTTCCCACAAGAGGATCAGAGCAGCTTACAACAGAACAGAACCCACTATGCAATATCTCTGGCCTAGCTTTGTTGGCTAAGCAGCTGCCCAAATAGAAAGGTCTTACAGTGCTTCTAAAAGATGTTCAGGCTTGTGCTGTGGCAGGCCTCAAGAGGGAGGGAATTCCAGAGCTGAGGGGCAACTACTGAGAACTGACCTCCCTCATGTTTTTGCTGAGCAAAATTGAACCACTGTGGTACTTGCAGGAGGCTGCTCTCAGCTGACCTGAACATAATAGTTCTTTCTGTCTTCATCTCTCCAAAATCAGTTACGGAAGAGAGAACTGCACTCTGGGAAACAGACTATAGTGTTTATCTTGGAAACCTGAAAGCAAGAGTTGCCTGTATGTTGCTTGTGGCCATACCTATTCAACAACTGTGTGTGTAAAATAAACAAGTTACACTAAGAAAATTCTCAGACCCTTTCACTGCGCGTTCACAAGCATGGATACATCTGATTCACAGTACCTGTTGTTGACAATATTTTAGTCAAAGCAAGCAATATGCATCTCGATTACGTGGCACTATTAACTGGTGTTTAGATAGGCATTAATTTGAAACACAGTGTTGAGAGACAGCGAGAGAGAGCAAGAGAGAGAGAATGAATGTGTTCTCCGGGTTATCACATCCTGAAGTCAAAAATCTCTCCCTGATATTTGCACAACTGTACAAATATCAAACTGGAGGATGAGATCTCCTCTATTTCAATGCATTTAGACTTCCAGATGCTCAGATGCTATCAGATCTCCTCTCCCCTTTATATCCAATCATAAAAATGTCAATCCAAACAAGGTTCTGGAAACATGACGTTATAAACTACTTCCTGTGCCTAGCCTTACTGCTCTGACGGATCGTATTTACTCGAATACAAGATAAGGGTTTTCCCTCCATTTGTCATGGGAAAAAAGTCCCACATCTTGTAATCGCACACAAGAAAAATCTCACTAAATACACTATCTATGCCAAAAGCAACATTTCCCCAGCAACAGAAACTATGAAGCTGTTTTAATGCAGCATGGCCTACACTGCTTCTGGAAACCTACTTCTAAGATAGGTTAGGGCATTCCATCTGAATAGGATTGATGGTAGTGCCCATTACGCGTAGTCCCCCTCATCACTGACATTTTCAAGTCATAGTGAGCTACTACATTAAATACATTTTGACTTCCTCTTCACTCCCATACCTGAGCTGTGTCTTTCTTTCCATTTACAATGATTTGTTTCTTTTCATCTGAAGCCAGATGAAATTGATTTCAGCTGGTGTCAGCTGCTCCCAGGGCCACTCCAGCACGTGCTCGGGTGAGTGCGGACAAGTGGAGCCCCAGGTAGTGCAGGGTGCAGCACTTACCCTAGCCCATGCTGCAGCGGCCCCAGGAGCAGCCAACACCAGCTGCCTACACCAGGGCATGGCACAGCCCAGGAGCAGAGGCAACTGGGGACAGGCAGAGCACAGTGCAGCCCAGCGGCTGTAGGCAGCTGGCGCCGGCCGTTCCCGGGGCCACTGCAGCCAGGGCTGGGGTGGATGCCTCTCTGTTCCCTCTGCTTTGCTGCCGTGTGTAGCTCCGGGAGCGGCACCCCTCCCCTAGTCCCAGCCTCACACCCTCATGGCCATGGGAACCTAGCTCTATTTGTTAACATTGTAAAGTGGGTTTGCTTTATGCCAATTTGATGTATGCGTCATTCACTGGGAACGCATGTACAGCATAAATTGAGGAAAACCTGTATTATTTTATATTTTAACTATGGTTTATTTAGAATTGGTGCAACAAATAGGATTTGATTTTGGTAAGGAACCAAGATATTCTAAATAAAATTGTTGCTTCTATTTTTCAAAGTTCAAACTATTTTTCAGTGAAATCAGAACTTCCTTCCTCTGCTATAGAAATTCTCTAGTCAGACGCTATAAGTATACCTGACTACCTTGACCAATTTTTGGCATTTAATTTCAATCAATCTTATGGCATGCCTATCTTCTATTCATAAATTAATTCCAGAATTAAGTTAATTTTGAGACTGGTACTACTTAAAACTCCTTTTGTGGACAAATTATTCATTAAAGATGCATAGCTATGTCTACTCTTTGCCAGATAAAAAGTTCGTCAATTTAACTTTTCTCAATACCAAATGAAGAGAGAATTCTGAAAAGTAATTTCTAACTATTCAGTCAAGTGATTGCATGAAATTCTCTCTTGATGCAACCTGACAGTGAAATTCATCCCCAATCAAAGGATCACCAGAAGGCTACTGAAGTCCTCCAAGTAGAGTGCAAGTGGTTTATATGACCTGTGCTAAGCTTTCATACAGAAATACGCTTTACCTTTATATGCTGCCGTATAGACTTTGAGCATTTTCTCTTATTTAAGAAGGCTGTTCTTGTGCCCTAGAAGTCTAACAGAATTTCGTATACACTCTGAATTTCTCATTTGGGGAAGGGCATTTTGGAAAACCTAAATAATCTAGGAAGAAAGATTTGGCTCTGAAGTTACCTCAGTTTAATTACTATTGCCTGTATAATCATTTTCCATTTCCTAATACTGAGAAATCCAACTCCAATAAACACTTCCAATCTACTTTGTATAGTACTTTCACTACTTTTCCTAATCTTCTTAACATGCTTAAATATAGGATTTTCTCTTGAGGGGTTTGCTTCTCGTCCCTTGTCACCATTTAATAAAATAGGCTATAATATCCAAGATTGTGACAAACTGTTACTGAGCACAGAATGGGTCTTTCTTTTGCAAACAGTCTCTGCATTACACTATCAAACTCATTATTTTGTAAAGCATTTTGAAATACTAGTACCTTGACCCTGAAAAGCACTAAAAAAAGGCACTCTTGTCCATCATAGTATTTTCTGCCTATATGAGCAACCAAAGGTATCTCCAGTCTTCTTTTATCATCTCTGAGCACGCATATTGTTTTCCATTGTATTGGCTTGTACTCTGTGCCCTTAAAAGAAGACTTTCTAATGTAACGTTCTCTGTGATGTAAGACTACAATGCCTAAAGCCATAGCTTCTTTAAAAATACTGTACTCACCTTTGTCATTATACTCCAAATTCAGAGTTCCCAAGGCTATTTAGGATATGTTGTATATAATTTAATCTGCAAAATTATAAAAAACTCTTAAACTACATTTCAGGTTGTTGTGGACACTCCTTGTAATACAGGTTCTTTTCACCAGTAAATCAGCGTTTTTTGAAAGACCACAAAACTGGTATGGGTAAAAGTGAATGTTGAAGTCTTTTAACAATAATGTTTCTTTTGCTTATTTTATAAAAGGTAAATTTTAAATACAATTAAAGATAACACTGCCTTAAATGATGCTATGTACCAGAAGTGTAAGCACTGTTAAATCATGATTTATGTTCCTAAAGGTTAAGTACAGACAGTAAAAAAGCCTGAGGCTGAATTGATTCATTTTTCACAGGTTAGTTGAAGCTGTGTAGATTGAACTGATAAGCAAGTGAACAGACATTTACTTTTGATTCTGGAAATGCAGTCACATGCAGTAATGGTCCAGGCCAGAAACCAGGGGGCACTACAGTATGCTTCCCTGCTTGGCTGGAACAGACAGCTTGGGCCAACACTGTGAGCAGGGGGGAGGGGGGGGGTTGCTACAGGGGAGGTACAAAGCACCCTGAGATGCTGGGACGCTAAGGGTTAACTTGAATCTGGAGGGGATTTGGGACAGAAGTTCAACAAATCAATTTATCCTAAATCACTTAAGTCTGACATTACATCCATCCAGGTTTATCTTAAACCAGTATCGGCAGTTTTGAAAGTGGTTTATGTGCGGTTGGATTATGTGCACAACTTCTGTTGTATAACAGATTTGACCAGTTTCCCATCACTTATACTGGTTTATGTTTAATTTAATTTTGACTCAGCTCAACGTACTGCAGAGGGGCTGGCTGGGCACGAGGGTGCTACTCTGTGGGGCTTCCTGCTAGCTAGCTCTGGACTGAAGCGCCCTCATGCTCCAGCCAGACCTGGTCAGCATCTACACTTGCACTGTGGTGGAGTAAATAACTCCACTGTAGGATAGTACTTGTATTGGGTAGTACTATCCTACTGCAGAGCTAATTAGTTTACATGGGCCTAATAGCACTGCACGTGCAGACACCGATGCTTTACTGCACAGCTAATTAGTCATCCCCACAGTAAACATCTCATGTAGACATGCCCACTGGCACAAACTGGGCTACAACTTTTAGATTTACCTCAAGGACTTTTGCCATTAGAGCTAAAAGTACTGGACTGGTTTCCCCGTGGGGATCAGCATTAGGAGATGAGATGTAATTTCCCCAAACACAAATGTCTGCAGACACTAGAGGAGTGGTGAAATCAGTGAATCTTTCAGCCTCTGAAGGGAACCACAGTTTAATGGACAGATTTTCTGGCCATTTCCTCCTAGCTTGGACCCTTATGGCCCTTTTTTCCTCCCATCAGCCTGTCCCTCTGCCATTCATGTCTCTGATTCATACCTGACTCCTTGTCCCTGTCCCGGCATCTACCACTCTGGCCATTCATCCCAACCTCAATTGTCTTCTCAGGCAGTCCTAGCTTTTTCCTCAGGCACATCTGATTTATCCTACTTTTCCTTTGTCCTTCAGTCAATCCTTATGCCTATGCCCCCACAATCCCTCTAGCTACCAGACCCAGACACCCAATCTGGGATTCTCATAACACCACATCAGTCCCTTGAGCCAGTCTCTTTACACAACAGTCTCAGGATGAAGTGACACATTACACGTAAACTATACTAAAACTGTGGAATGTTAAACAGTGTTAGAAGTGGAATGTGCTGTGAGCAGTTACGGGTTAAAACTGTTCCTTGCCTGCACAGTCTGAACTTGCCATTAGAAGCCTGGTGAGCAGGGGTGTGACTAGGAGCCAGGACCTCTGAGCTCTATCCTTGCCCTGGGGGAAAGAGAGGAGGGAAAACCGGGCCTCCTGGGATGCTGTAGCACTGCGAATTGCTCATTTTATCTCTGTGGAGCAGATTAAAGTTACCTTAGCAGAAGCTAGGTACCATGGCCCAGAGTAAATCCTTGCCCGAAGTGGCATAATTTGAGATACTAAAAATGTACTGGGTGCGGGTTAATGAGCTTTAATGTGCGGACACTTTTGTTTTATAGTGCCATTCACATGGTCTAAGAGTAACAAGTAACTTCACCTTCAGTCCCAGTACTCTCAACACCTGGATCAATGTTTGGATTGCCTTCCAGCCTCCTTTTTCAAGCCACATTGGTTCCCATAACATGCCCACACATTCCAGGCTCAGGCTTACATGTTTCTTAGTGATGGATGCAGAATCGTCTAGAACTACAAAGTTCTGCAATTACAAAACAAGTCCTACTCAGCTCCAATGGATTTTAGTTGCACAGAAGTCTTTATTGAGCAGGTGTGAATTCTGATTTTTCAAAGGCTTACTCCTTGGTAAAATTATGAGAGGGTTTCACAGGAGCAACACAAGATAAATCAGCCAAATATCAAGTACGTGCTCCAAAGCATGGTAGCACCAGAAATTTTCGAAGTGCCTGCCAAAATCTTTTTTAATATGGGCAAAAAAAAAATGTTCTTGCAGGCACAAACATTCTGGCTGAAATTTTCCAAAAAAAGCTCACCTTGAGTTAGACAGTCAGTAGAAAAAAATTATAACAAAATGCTGAAAGCTTTGTAGAGCTATAAGCAAATGAGTCTTATAAAAGAAAGTGTCAACTTTAAACAATACGCAGTTCTACCAACACCTATAGAAAGCCTTGCAGTCTTGTTCATTTATTATGTAACAGACCCTACCCATGTAAGTAATTTTGTATAATTTATAAAAATAGCTGACATGAAGTTAGTTTGTTTCCCTTTTGCTGCATTTTATATATTTTAAGTATTTTCATTTCTCTCTCCATTTTAATTTTAATTAGAAGAAAATCCCATATAAATAGCTGAATTCTTAAAAAGTGTTTTTATGAAAAAGTTAGAGATTTGCAATAAAATGACTTTCAATTTAATATACTAATTAATTCTTCATAATGCATAAAAGATTAGTCAGTCTATTTCCAATATCATAACGTCCATTTAAACTTGCCTGTTCATTGTGTTGAAGCAAGTTACTCATTGGAGGAAATGTCCAACTCAGTATTGGAACATAGGCAAAACCATCCAAGATTGCTTTCCAGCACAGAAGATGAGCAAAAACTACTATTTGCCATGGCTCGTGTATCGTGGATTTGTAGCTCAAAAAATATTCCATAAGGGATTTAGATGAGAGTTCTATGCATATGCATTCACAATTTATTTTCACTAAAAAAGTGCAGTACTGTAGAAAGATGAAATAAAAGTGAACTAAATAGAGGTCTCTAGGCAAAGGCAGCTCATCTTGCAACAGTCAAATAATGACCTGTCATGTACACTGCAGCTTTTCACAAAGTAGATCTTAAACAAGGATGAAAGGATGGAAAAGTAAGTAGCAAAGTCGTCGTAACTAACATGATGTATGTTTAAACCGTTTGCTGCCCTGGTTCTTCACAAAAACTTAAATTGGGAGGAGGCACTTAAAAAGTACTTTTTTTTTTTTTTAATTTAGGAAAAAAAATAAGAAGGGGAAGGGAATATATTAAGTGTATCCCACTATCCCCCATCTTCTCTTTACAAAGAGACCTTGTACCTTAATAAACTAATATATAAATCAGACATAAATTTCTGTTGAATGCAAATATATTATACTATTATGATTATAAAATATTGTAAAATTCATTATTTCGAACAAATATTTGTCATTATTGAAAGTGCAGAGGAACCTAATTTCAAGGGAGGTAGGTAATGTTATTGAAAATGGCTAGCTTATAGGTTTATTTCAGGTTTCACGTGATGTAACAAAAACTACAATGTTTTTGAGATGAGAAAGCTCGTCAGACCTTAGTAGTGAGCATCACCCATTCCATAAAAGTGACAGGCAGTATTACCGGCAGAGAAGATGTTGCCCTCATGCCCTGCAGCAAAGTCACTGTCTGTCTATTATTTGACAGACAGGGTAATATAGGAATATGTTACAGTGGTGGGGAAATAACTGACAAGATTGCTGCAGAGTCCTGTGACATATTATGAGCAAAATGGAAGTAGCCTGCACAGTGCTTGTGATAGATAACATATGTTTACAACCATTACATTTCCTTCATTTCTCCCACTTGCAATCATTTAAGTAAGATCTGAAAAATCATTTTACTCATTAGGCAAACAAGTATGCAAACTATGCAAGCGTTACTGAGCTTCTAAGTTTGAAAACTATAATTAGAAAAGCAGAGAATGTAATCACTTTTATTAGGACAATACGTATTGGCTTCCATACCATAAATGACCACTTACCCAACATAAATTGTCAGTTTTTTCTAGGGCTAAAATAGCTATGCAAAATACACATATGGAAAGCTGGTTCATATTAACATTCATACTATGGTAATTATTTAAATTGGATCAAAAAAGATGAACAGCAAAAGGAATAAAATAAGTTTTCTTTATTCATTTTCAGTTAGAAATATTATTTTATAAAGTTTGATTTCTCCACTGAAGGGAAGGATGCTACATAATAGTCTTCTTGGTACAAGCTGAAAATACAATCCTATTTCACTGCCATAATCCTTACAGGAAACTTTGCTGTGACATACCAAAAATTGGATTTAGTGGCTGAGTGAAAGATGGAAAATGCTGCTAGCCCAAGTCTGCTATTTATACATAGGTCAGAAAGAGTGTAGCAAACAATGCAAGTTTCCTCACATTCTTCCTTTTTAACGGATTTATATTCAAATTCAAGGAACCACCCCTCTAGTTCAGGGGAGGGAGGAGACCAGAAAGACTTTCTGAAATCTTCTTGGCAATGAGAATACATGTAGGGTACTGGATGTACAATGTATACTATAGAGCCACATACTAGATTGACACTGAAAAATAAAAATTAAAAAAAAATACACCTTTAAAAATTTTTCTTCACATAACAGAAAGTCCATAAGAAAAGTTTAAGTCAATTAACGTGATGCTGCTACATTTTTACAATGCAATGAAGTATTAAATAAAGAAAAACGTGGTGTATTTAATAATAAAGACTTTTCTAAATATGGATAGTAACATGGATTTCAAATAAGTTACCCTGAATGGCTCTGCAAGAAAAAAAAATAGTTAAGTAACTAAACAAAACCACAAGGAGTCCCCATAAGACAACTTTTCAGTACCCATGATATTCATTACTTTGTTATTCAAATAAAAATTAAAACTTTGTTTAAAACAGTGCAATAAAAGTAAAGATTTTTGCTGTTAAACTTTAATTTTAAATATGGGCCCTTACAGATTAAAAATGAAAATTATTCTGTCAATAGGCATTGTTTTCAAACATGATTCCTTTCCTAACAGAGAGATGACACAGCCATTATACCTAGTAAATTTATTTCCATGCCCCCCACCAAGACCCTGGTATTTTACAAAAGAAATCTTAAAATGAATAGATCCACTACAGAAAATGCAATAGAAGTTGAATCAATTCCCAGTTAATTATTTGAAAAACACAACATTTTATCTGAATACATAGTTGGGCAAACTACCCAAATACACATTTTGCAATAACAGTTCCTTTGTAGAAATACTCTGAAAAAAATAGGAGACAGAACATTTTAACTGATGTTATAAAGAAACCCTTTGGTCTAAGAGGCTGACAGGAATTCGATATCAATTTTAATTCACTCTAGGAGTGACCATTGTATTTAAGTGGTGTTCAAGAAAGATTGCTTGATGTCCAAACCATAGTAGACAGCTAATTTCCAATGTCTATCTTTGTATCTTAAGAAAGAATGATTTGATTAACCCCCTGGTGAAGCAGAGTGCCTTATTTCACTTGCTGGAAAGGAATACCAGTAATCCAAGAAACCCATTTCTCACAGCCTTAAAAATTTATATCAACTATGCTTACAAAAAACATTCCCAAAGAATATTAAAATCTAAAGAAGTTAACTTGAAAATTATGCTCTATTTTTTGTTTAACTTTGTCTCCATGACTACACTTTTTTGCAGTCATTTCCCTGTATAGTCAGCTTTTGAGTTTTTCCCTTTTTGAAAACATCCTGCCTCATCAGGACAAAAGACAATCCTATAAATTTCAGATAAGTTTTAAAAGCTCTATTATTTTAATTGTGCTCCATCAGAAACTTATTTCTTTTAATTAACCAATTAGAGAAATCAATTTGGTAGCATCTTTTTAAAGGATGCAGAGGTTACTGGCAGCCATGGCAACACTAAAGCAGGTACTATGAAGAAAAATGTAAAAACAAAACATCTGTCCTTTGTGGCCTAATATGGCAGAAGTGGACAAATATTGTAAGCATTAATACAAGAAAGTTTGAATAATAAGAATTTTAAGTAAAAAAGCTGTGATTTTGTCCTATAAACATACAGTATCATAACTTAATAATACCCCTTGCAAATGATGCATGTCGAAGGGAAAACAGAGGTTTCTTTCCACAACACTCATAAATATGTTTATATCAACTATTTAATATCTACTATTCATATCTTTACAGGTTTCTGCATTATTAAAAACTTAAAACATTTTCCCATATTTTAATGAGCAGTATATGAAATGGCATTTTACTAATTTCATTTTGAAGGCAACCACCATAATTTTGATCTCATAAAAATATTATGTTGAGAAATAAACCACCCTTTGTCAATTAATACAATTCCATTTTGTATTTTTCCTTCCTTTACTTAACGCAAATATAAAAACCTTACAGTGAGATCTTTACTGTCGTACATTCAAAGATTTTTAGCACAGGTTTATGTATAGCATTCAAACACAAGTGCAAGATGAAGAGAGGGAGGGTGTGTGTGTGTGTGTGAGAGTGTGTGTGTGAGTGTGTGAGTGTGTGTGAGAGTGTGTGTGTGAGTGTGAGTGCGAGCGAGTGAAAAGGCTGCTCAAAAACAGAGCACCTCTTCTGAGTTTTCACAGGCTGAATTAACTTACTTTGGAGGATGTAGAATCACACTCTTGACAAATCCATCCATAGCCTGTCTGTTTGGGAGACTTTTTCAAAGGAGGATCCAGACAACCAAAATGGTAGCAGAGCCTGCATTCATCACACCTGCAGGTGGAAAAACATATTGCATTTCTACACCAATTCGATCAAACCTCTCTATAAGCACTTTAGGGTAAATTGCTGTTTACACATGGAACCCCGAAATCTCAAGGTCACTGGTTTGGTTTAAAACATTTTCAGGAAGGGCCATTTACATTAACAAGTCACACATTTCAAACATTTTTCTATTTAATTTGGAATATTCTGATGCAGAAAACATGGAGACAGCTGCACATATTCTGCATATTTATCAAACACCCACTGATGTTGAAAATATGTCTTTTAATAGTTTTGCAAACAAATGCTACAATATATGATCAACCAAAAATATTGCAGGACAATTTGCAAATTTTTCAGGATTTTTCTTTCAAGCTACATTGTTGTTGTATAGAATCCATGGTATAAGCAACAACAATTTACAGAGTTTGCTTTCCAAGTTACAGCACTTTTTACATTACACATTTCCTGGCCAAACCTTCATAATATCTCCTCATACATTTAGTAAACCAAATAATACAGAGTTCACAATTTTATGAATTAGTAGAAATAAAAGTTTGCACAAATATTCAGTAAGAATTAGATTTTCTACTTAGAAAAGTTTTATTTAAATATATGTTGTTGTCATCTTTTCCTTATTATAAAACTGACAAAACCACAATTCTGGACTTACTAACAAACCTTTTGATAGTATTTTTTTACTACATGTAGCTCAGACAACAGACAGAAATATCCATCACAGCTATTTTTTACTCAGACATTCTCCATCTACTGAAACAGTATTTGAGTAGATATACTACAGTGTTTCATGAAAAGAGAATTATAGTAGGCAACATGCTCAACAGGGAAAAAATTTAACAGCAGATTGTGAACATTCATTCATCTTACTGAAGCAGTTGTCTTCACTTTAGTTGCATTTGCCCTATGTCCTCTTATACAAAGGGGAATGCTTTTTAAAATTAATTTGTCAGATTCTCTCTATTTGATTTAGGTGTCTCAAATATTTGAATTAAGAACTCAAAAGGCAAGAAATCCAAAAATAAAACTTGCAAAGTAAACATTTAAAAAAATGTCTAAAATTGTAGCAAGCTTCAATTTGCAGAATGCCCCCTTTACACACGCATTAAAATAAAGGTACAGTGCATTCCTTATCACGCCAAGAATAAAAATATTTAATGCATTATTAACAGAACACAGAGCACATAATGGACAAAGGATTAAACAAAAAGAATTTACAATCATTATTAAGAAGAAAAACATTCACATTCTTTGTCTTTAAACTATAATCTTCACATGAACAAGTAACCAGTCTGTGGCAGTATTTAGTAACCTAAACAAAGATTTCTCTACCGTTTCTGTTAAGGGTGCACATATTAGAGTTGACTCCACTTCTTAATAGACATATGTTAAGAATGAAATCTCTGACCCTCCAAGACACTTGTCAGTGATGTCTTTATATGTTACTGTCATTTCCTAAGTGAATATTCCAGGAAGAACTAGAAATACAAACAATTAAAAGTTCTTACGTAAGCAGGGACTACAAAAAAGAGGCAGGGCAGGAGATGTGAGCCTGGATTCCTGCACCCATTTCCTGTCAATAACTTTTGCATCCTTAGGCAAGTGATTTATCTGCCTTTTGCCTTGGATTGAAAAGGGCTGTAGTATTACTAACCAATAGGAATTCAATGTCTTGAAACTTAGTCTGCAAAGCATACGCTCAAATATTCCAACAGCACATTTTTTTTAAATGCTCAGAGATCCTCAAACATTACATTTCAATCCAACTTTAATATATACTAGTTATACTCAGTTTTACATTAAAAATCTACAGTGGAATCTGTTAGCAAAGAACTTACCTCTCATTTAACACTTGGAAAAAAAAGATAATTAACAAAATTATTCTCTTAAAGAAAATAAAATCTTTACTCTTCAAAACCACACTTTAAAAGCTCCTTTCTACGCTTCTAGAATACCCAACTTTCTGATTTCACCTGAAGCCACGTTTCAGACATCTATTAGAGAAGTATATGTAAACTGGAATTGAATGACCAACACATTATGAGTATAGATGCATGATGTAGGACCCTACAGCCAAGTTTTGTTTGTGTATTCAATGAACTTTAAAAAATATATATTTTATTTTGTCTGAGCACAAAGTTCTTATTCATAGACCAAATTAAAAACTTGTATATGGAAGTTTCCAAAGACTAAGGTATTTTATCTTTTATTTAAAATATGTATATATAACTGGTGAATGTACATGTATCATTAGTCTACATGCACATAACCACAAATAAAATGTGTCAAAAGTATCCAGTGCTGTGTCTTTATACAATCCAGATCTATACCATGAAGAAAGATTGCTTTTGTATTGTTTTTATAAAATTATTCTGTACTGTAGAACCTACACCTGTGATTTTAACATAGGAATTTAGAGTGATTCAGGGGTGGGGAAGGGAAGAGGGGGAGTACAGCAACATGACAATGCACTATGTAATCTAAAAATCAATTAAAATAGCTATTTTATATATTATTCCTATCAAAATCAATGGGATTTGGCCACTGCCTTCTACCATAGCAGGCTTGTACACTGTGTGTTACGATGTCTAACAACAAAATTCAGGACCCATCAAACAGAGTATTTAATGCTGACCCAACTCTCTGGCATTACTGTTGTGCAGTACATATAGAAGACTGAACAATTCTTGGAGAAAAAGGTAGCTCGCATATATTTCATCTCTGAAAACAAAATGATTGCACCTCTCATGAATTATGGTCTAGCACTTGCAGCAGCTTCAGAGGAAACATTTTCAGTGGCCTTATGCTGGACAGCTAAGTTACAATGGCAACTGACAAAGTCCATATTAAGATCTGCAAGATGAACCACTTCTCCTGCTCTGTAGTCCCAGCCAAAAGAAGTGGTAATGATGTACAGAGAGATCTAGAAAACAGGACCATCAAAGTACGCCATACAATTACTTCAAATTATTAAAATTTAATTAATCTGGTGACAGTGAAAGGTACCAAATTGAAAGTCCCAGCATTGTATAGTATTTATATTTGTAGATTAGACAAAGTCTGCACACTGATAGGGCAGGCTTCTCCACCCAGAATCATGTACTTCAGTCACAATCTACAAAGAGGTTTTCTAGAGGCAAATTAACAGATCAGTTCTTGTCTTCTGTCAAGTTGGCAAAATGCTGACTAGCACAAATTGTGATTCTGTTATACAAGTATGCTACAAGTTTAACAATGTGTGTTTTTAATAGTTAAGACCATGTGTGGCTCTATAATCCACTATTTACTCTGCAATCCCTTGCTGGCAATTTTCATACGATATTAAAGAGGTCCAGCTGTATTTGAAATAGTGATAGATAAAAGCAGCCATGCTGCATCATCAATTCCTAGAGCTACCGAATTCACCCCTCTCTCCCACAAAGTACTTTGGATAGGAAATTAGCAATTGTATCATAGGAAAGAGTAAATCAGAAGAAATTACTCCATTCTATCTATTTTTAATCCTACTAATTTGGCTCAAACCTTTATGGTACACATAAAGGGCCAGCTTTTCAAACCAAGCCTTCATTTTTGCACTCATAGCTTATGAGTATAATTTTGAACCTGTCATTATTTGTGGGAGATTTATTTGTCACTGAGATGTCCAGATAGGTTACTTCTGGGGCAGTTAAGTAGACCGGCATCTTATTGGCTTTGGAACTTTGATGAGAAGAAATTGGAGAATGAGACTAGCTTAAAACCAAAGAGATGCAACTACTCTTACATTTCAAGTCACATCATATACCAAATTAGGAAGTGCTCTGTCCCTGGTTCCAAAAAGGAAGGTAGGAACCTGATTTCTTGCTTTTGTATGAAAAAGGTGGATAAATTGAGGAAGGCAGGCAAGATTTGTAGTAGTTAGGTTAATAAGTTAAACAAGTAAAATGCTAACAACAGATGAAAGAAAACATTGTTCAGATGTAAGCATAAAATGGAGGTCAAGCATGTCTTCACAGCAAGAAAGGTCGATTAGATATTTCCATACCTGAAACATGTCTGCTTTGTTCTTTAATAAAGTGATCTCCATCTGCTCATGTCCTTGAAATTTTTTCAGCAGTACAGCCTGCTGTGTTCTAGCTTCACATAACTCTGTATTTTCCTGTTCATAATTAACTAATTATGCTCTAATCAATAGTGTAGATCCTGATTTTACAATGTAAATCAGATAAATGAGATAATGGCTGGGGGTTCAATCTCATTTTATTTACAAAGCCCAGCACACACATCCAATTTCATTACATTGCATCTACCTGCACAGGAGGGAGTCTTATCAGCTGGCCTGCAGAAGTCTTATAGGTAGCACTAGGGAAAAAGACCTGTGCCTTTATAAAAAAAATAGTGGAGGCAAAGCATGGCCATCATAGACATATTTCCAAGTCACCATCATTTATATCATGAAAATTCACAAAGAGCTGACTCAGGCACAGTGAAAAAAACAACCCTATTTTGCATTCATAAGACAGCAAGTGCCCATCTATAACTGTAAAAGTAATTACCTTCAAGTCCCTGAAACACAACATTAATAAGCTAATCTTTAAATACAACTTCACAAATATGCTTCAGAGGCTGTGGAAAAATCTCTCTCACTTATATACACACCACTGCACATTGTCTGCAATGCCATGCCAAAAGGTACTATATGTTAAAAAAAAAAAAAAAATTCAGCTCATTTAAAAAAGATATACATACTGGCACCCTGCTTACTGTAACAGCTCAGAAAGAAAATACATTTTAGAGGAAGAGGATTCATAGCACTTTGCTATGACACAAAACAAATCTGATGAAGTGAACATGGGTCTATGAATGCTTATGCTCGCTCTCTCTCGATATTATTTAGTTAGTCTATAAAGGTGCGTATCTACCTTGCCTTCTGACAAAACAAATCATCCGTTGAGTTAGGGGACTCTATCATACAGAGTCCCCTTCAGCAAAGTTCCAAGTGATCCCATACAGAACTTTACAAACAATAAACTATCAAACAGATTGCTAGCCTGAGTTGGGGACACATGCGGTCAGAATCAGAAATGTGCAACCCTAAATTTAGAGGTGCAACATGCCTGCTAATCCAACAACAGGAGGACATAACTGCCACACTCTCCTAACTAGAACCTGGCACTACTGACTAGAGTTAGCTCTCACTTCTTATTAAGGTGCTCTTAATACCGTGCAAATTTCCTCCCTTAAGTACTGGGTCAAGCCAATCCTGCCAAGGACATAAATCAATCAAAATCATGTCCCTATAACAGTACTACACAACTACTATGAACATCTATGGTAAATTTATGAAATGTACAAAAGGTGATTCAAATAAAACTGCCATATTTCTTTTTCTCTTAATTGAAGCTGAAGTTGAAGCCAGGATCCAGAGGTGAAAAGGCTGAACTTGCTAGACAGCATAACCAAACCCTGTGTGTTAATTTTCCCTACATAAAGGAAGAGTGCCAGAAAAAAATGAAAACACTTTCACCGCGGAATATTGAGAAGATATGCTGTTCGTAGGAGAGCTCACCTTCCCCACCCCACCTCATCCCCCACTCCAAGCATTTGCTGCAAAGTAAAATGGAAAGATTTCTGTATTTCACATACTTTAATTGTACAATTCAACCTCATAGATTACAACAAAACTATTTATGTAACTCAATGTATAGATTTAACAAACAGCAGAAAGAAAATGGAAGATAAATTGGCATTTAAGCACAGCACAATTTAAAATATATACATGGAACTTTAGCACCTGGTTGGGCTCCTTTGCACTAGACAGGAAGATCTCTGTCTTGAATAAATATCTATGGATTTCCCTTATTTATCTGAATCCCATGATGTTGTAAAACTGAAATGATTTGCTCTACACTGACTCCTATAATTCTCTTTATCCCCACAATATAAGAAGCATACAAAGTGGGTTGCCAAGTGGGTTGTATGTCTGATTCATACAACCATCCTAATGGACCACTGCTGTCAGCATAATTTTAAGCAGCCTTTGTGCAATTGCTAGAGGCCAGCTCGCTCTAAGAGACTGACCTTAAATTTACTAATTTATAAAGGAACATTTACTATAAACTGTTAAAAACAGTAGGAACTAACATTTTCATGTTTAAGTAAAAGTCACCCCAGGGCCTAGCACCTGGCTATCTATAGCACAATGGAGAATGACATTCTTTCTATTAGATATTGAAAAGACTACTATATAACAGAAGAGTTGACATAGTAACTTAAAAACAAGAACTGTCATTCTCTGTCTCATATGATATCATAACTAATAAATAGTCGTCAGGAAGGCCTGTGGTATATTTTAAAAATTATATATCAAATTTGGGGACTAAATGCAAAATATTAAAATTCTTTGTACTACAGCATTAACTTGGGATCCCAAGTGTGTCCAGAGCTTCAGGCACAATGCAAACATGCAAGAGACAGCCCCTGCTCTGACCAGGACTAAAGGGTGGGGAAGACATGCCTTCCCCACCCTTATAACGGGCTCATGCCTTCAAGATGCCAAGATGTGAAGCAGTAAAGTAAGTACAAATAAGAAGAATTCTCAAAAGTGCCTAAGTGGTTTTTGAAACTGGTACTTGAGTGCTTTGGAAAAAATGTTAACCTGTACATTCACTTCTACTGGAAGAAATGTTTTCTGATAGGAAAATAACCTGGGAGCTGGACTATAAAGATACTCTTCCAACCCTGTGGCTGGAGAAGTTTGCAAGCAAGCTCTCCAGCTAGGGGACACTAGAGGGCTGTTCCCTGGGCCACCCATCACCCTTAGGGCACTCCATTAATTGACAGCCTGGCCTCTTCTGTACCTAGGAAAGGGGTACGCTGTCAAGTAGCAGCTGGTAGCTGCTGAAAAACAGCACCTGCCACAGAGAGCCAGGGAGGGTTTGTGCACCAGAATGCATCCCCACCCCACCAATCAGCTGTCGCAGGAAGCGGACAGGAGGAAGGAGATTCTCCTGTGGTAGGAGCCCTTCTGGTTCTCCTCTGCACAAGAACAGCACCTGCTCCTTGCAAGACTTCATGCTGATCTGAAGCAGTTCAGGGAAAGGGAAGGCAGCACTCAGCTATGGTGGCAAAACTCTGGAAGCCCTGCTGCAGGGGCACAGCAGCAAATCAGATAAATCAGCACAGCAGCAGGCTGCCTTGTCCTGCTCTGTTCTGGATTAGCTGGGTGGCAATGGGAACCTGGCAGGGCCGTGACCCAGGCCTGGGGAAAGCTTCTGCACACCAGGCCCCCCAGCCCTTCTGGCTTTTAAATCACTGTTCCTGTTGCTCAAGCTGAGCAGCGAGGGGGATCAAAGGGAAGTTGGAGAGCCTGGGAGTTAGGCTTTCATTGAGACTGGCAACTGGCTCCTGGCCCCTCCGGCTTTTATATTGCCACCTCCACACCCCCAAGCTGAAGTGAGCTCTAAAAAAAAAGTATGAACATCTGCATCTTTTTGTTTTCTACTGGAAGAATGGCGATTTTTCTGGTAGATACTGAATGTCTGTGGCCCCAGTCCTTCAGTTATGGTCACACTGTAAATGCGTATTCAAGAAAGCCAAGTATTTCTTCAAACTAAGGCTCCATGTGTAGATTTTTCATTGTATTCTGTTTCAATTTAAAAAAAAAAGAAAAAGATGATCCATGATATACCAAGATCATCTAAAACTGCTACGGAAGAAGATGCAATTCTGTAATTTAAGAACAAAGCAAGCAAAGCCTGCCTGCCTAGTCTTTCACTCAGATCAGGCACTTAGTGCATCCTAGCTTTTTTTTTTTTTTTTTTTTTTTTTTTT
>NW_017729004.1:64260332-64261849 GCF_001723915.1 Gavialis gangeticus | reverse complement strand
TTTTCCTTTTTTTTTTTTTTTTTTTTTTTTTTTTTTTTTAGACGTGCTTATCACCACAGTGTCTAAGCAGCTTATAATGATCAGTGATCTCTACCACAGATGAGCAAAAGAAAATTAAAATATCTCTGTCAGATATCTAGATAGCCAATTTCATCAACCAAAAACAAGCAAAACCAGCAACAAAACAACCAACCCGAAGCAGAGTTTATGTTCAACTTTCAGAACTAAACTTCTTGATATATACTGGCTGGCTTCACGTAATACTTTTAAGCTCTGTCATTTGAGAATAATCTTTTGTCTGCTTCAGAAATCAAATGCAAAGAAAATAAACTATTTAAAATGTTTACAAAATAAAATGTATAAATACTTTCAAGAAATAAACTTCAACAAACATGTAACACAACAGCATTCTTCTAGAACAAAAGTATGTACTCACTACTTTTTCTCATAGCAGTTATGGTATTTCATAAACTCTGAAATACATTTTTGTTGCTATACATATTACATATAAATATTCAGTAAATGCATGCACAAAGTAAATTAAACACATAGATATCTACAGTGTATATATGCAAATCTCAAACATATATAAGATTATAGATTGCATAAAGCACAAATACAAACTCAGTATATTTCATGCTTTTACATTATTTTTACTTACACACCTACACTAGTTCTATGAAAAAAGAGTACCAGAAAGATTGATACCAAGGTAAAACAGAGAGAGAATATTTTTTCTTTTCAAGGGCTGGAGACAGAGGGGAGTGAAGGTTTATTTTTGGTAGATGGGGGACAGCCATTAAAATTAGGATCTAGAAACATTTGTTAGTTGCAGACAAACAATTAGCATGCAGTGTACTAACCTCCCTATAGATATCTTCCAATTATGACCTCTAATATTCAGATCAATCCAGCAGCTTTGGTTTTTCAGGAGTTCAGACTACTACACAACAGTACAGAATTGGGTGCTATTAGTGATTACTGTGAATGTCCACTAGGGATTAGGTCACTGGAAAATACATTTCAAAAGCTGAAACATGCAATATTTTTATCCAGTTTTCTATTGGAAAAGGCAAATGGAATAACATACTGAACGAAAGATAAAGATACTTCAAATGAGTTTAACATTTTACACAGGGCTTATTTTGCTAGTGAAGCAGAAAACGTTATCATTCAACCCTCTAATATTTCATGTTTGCTTATTCCCAAATTCTCATTCACACGTTCATGTTACAGTATTTTCTGATACATATTCTAGAATACAGTTTAATTGTGTTTTATAAATCATTAAATATTCTTTCTTACAAGTTTTCACTCTTTTAGGTCTGATTTTGCTGGAAAATATTCAACATTGTCTTGATGCATAAATTCCCTTACTACACTTTTCAGTTCAAATTATAAAATGTCTACAAATTATAAAATGATTACAAAATCCTGGATCCTCCCATGGCTGCAGAGAGGGGTACGGGAGCAGCAACCAGCACTGCAGGGGTGGTGGCAAACCCACTCCCACCTTA
>NW_017729004.1:64253192-64255332 GCF_001723915.1 Gavialis gangeticus | reverse complement strand
AAAATGTTGTGCGCCTTGTGCTAGGCACCCCCAGTTTCTGCCCCACAGGGGAGTGGGCATTAAGCTACCAAAACCCAACAACTTTTTTTACCCAAGCGTTTTTCAGATGTTGGAGTCTAATAAAAGTTCACAGGAACAAAGTCCCATCCCAGTTAACGAGGTGTCCCTGCCGGCACATAACTCTACTAGTTATCTTTTCGCTCACAGGATCATCCAGGAAAACCAAAACAGGCAGACCACATTGCAGGTATAGCAGCCAGTGACTTTTTAAACCTCCCAGAATCAGGTAAGAATCTTCCTCACCCACTCTTGGTACCCCCTCCCTTCCACTCCTTGCATGGTGGTACCTTTCTTCTCCTCCTGTTTCCTGCATTTGCCACGGTTGCTGTCCCTGGTTGACATGGGGGTAGAGGGAGTTCCAGAATCACTCCTGTCCCTGCCTCATTCCAGCTTGGATGCATGGGGGGGTGGGGGGGGGCTGGGCTGGGCTCAGCCAAGGACAGTGGCAGTGGTGGTGGAGAGTAGGTTGCCCCTCCCAGAGCCTGTTCCTGCTCTTGTAGGGTATATGTGGAGGGACCAGGCAGGGAGGAGGAACCTGCTTTTGTTGTTGTTACTGTCCCCAGGTGATCCTGGTTCCTTGCACAAGCCAGCTGGAATGAAGCAGGAACAGGAGCATTCTGGAGCTCACTTTACCCTGGGTCAGCTGGGGACAGTGACAGCAACAGGTGTGGGGAGGGAAGAAGTGCCACCAAACAAGGAAAGGAAGCAGGGGGATTCTTACCTGATTTGTGGACTCAAACATGTCCACAGATGTAGCTCTCATGGTATGGTCTGAAAGTGGGGTGCAACCACCCCACCATACCCATTCTGGATGTGACACCGGCTTAAATAAAAACTACTTGACCAACAGTCACCCCAGGGCCAAGCACCTGGGTATCTATAACACAATGGAGAATGACATTCTTTTTATTAGATATTGAAAAGACTACTATATAACAGAAGAGTTGACATAGTAACTTAAAAACAAGAACTGTCATTCTCTATCTCATATGATATCTTAACTAATGCAAAGGAGAAGGAAAGCCTAAAAGCTTCACTAAGGACTAAAACTAGTAAAGCACTAGGTTATTACTGACCAAAAGTCACACCATCTTTGGTTTTCTAGTAAAATATATTTTATAAATCATTAGCTGTTCCTAGCCAGATAACAAATAGGACCTAGTTTCTTGCACAATGTTTCCTATGAACATAGTGGCTAGATACAATTTTTTTTTGTCAACTGTATTTCAGAATTCTAGACTAGAAGCATCAAAACTCTGTCCTCTCTTATGGAAAATAAACTTTTGCACTTGAAAATTTACCTCTCTCAGAATGTATAGTTCATCATCTCAAGGAGAATGTTGCATGTTTTACAGAATGTTAAGTATCTATGCTTGAATGTCTTAATTTGATAAGGTGTGTTTTTTTTTTTTTAAATACTACAACTTGTTATACATCAAGTTAATTTTATTTAATATATCCGAACACGTGATGCCCAATTAAGACACAATTTGCAGGTTAGTAAACACCAACTGATGTTTCTCGGCTGACTTAATACAGCATATTATTCCCTTTTTTGCTTTCTCAAGTTTAAAAGCATTTTTCAGTTAGAATTATATCATAATAGATGACAAAAATCGCACCAGGTATCAAGAAATTCCAGGATTATACGTTGCAAAGTTATAAATATGATTTTACTTGAGCAGAATTCTCCCCCCACCTCCTGGCAAGTTCAAGTTGAAACGACGGTGATGTCAATATAGTGTAGTTGTAGATTTAAGAACTTGATCAATGTAGTTTGCAGATCAAAATATTATGTCTGTATCTATCTGGATACAAATGGATGAAGACGAAGATCTTTCAGCTGGCATGCTATGAGATCAGTTCTTCATTCCTCCCCCAATTTACATAATCTCTAATTTAAATGGGGGTAGGAGGAAAGGAAACTTGACCTGAATACCACAGGAAAAGTCAGTCAAACAAAATAAGGCCTGTATATATTCAGGTCTTCCTCATTGTTTCTGCAGTGATCCAGAAAGGAATATAGATATATTTTTTTACACTTGAATGGATGAAAGTGGAAACAATTAGTTCATGCTAA
>NW_017729004.1:64240080-64253126 GCF_001723915.1 Gavialis gangeticus | reverse complement strand
AAAAAAAAAAAAAAAAAAAAAAAAAAAAAAAAAAAAAAAAAAAAAAAAAAATCACTTGTTCTGTAGCATGTCTATTATTTCAAAATTAAAAATTATCAACTGTGTTACACGTCTCATTGCCACTGTACTCAACATTTAGTGGAAACAATCCTTTAAATAAATGTCTATGTATAAGGCAGTTTTTAAAATAGGAATAGTCTTATTAAACTGCGTAAAAGAAGAGCAGCAGGCTGATAGCAAAGCGTTGCTTTTTTCATTCACCACCACCACAGAGGAACACACAGCATTTAAGTCCCATAGGCTTCTGTCACTCTTCACTGAATCCAAGTACTGTATATCATCATTTGCCAAGGAAGCACAGGGGAAAAAGACATTACTTAATAGGACAATTCTGACAAGACATTTATCCGGTATTTTCCAACAATGCACATATCAAATGTTCCTGATTAGTGCAAAAAACTGCAAGCAAATTAACTGCCTTGTCAGTCCAAGTAACAAACCAATCAATTACATTCTATCCAAACCTGACAAGCAAACTCAACTTTTTGTCATAATAAGCTTATGGAAAAGACAAGATAGCTGTTTTCCTTTACTTTATGTACTCTATTGAGGATTTTATCCACATTTTAAAAAATCACATTTATTAAAGAGGTTTCCAGGATTGCTTCTGAGGATGAGTTGTGGCAGAGTGGTGTCTCATGAAGGGTATCTACACAGTAAAGTGATAAGAAAAGAATATTAACATTTAAAGATCATAGCAGCTCTGCTTTCTGTCTTATGAAACATTTTAACACCATACTAGATGCAGTTAATATGTATGGTCAGATCCAAATAGACAGTTGAAGACTAATGACATGCTCATAAGGGCCTTTTTCTACAGGTCAAAAACAGAAGCTACCCATAGAACCGTAGAGAAAAGACTTTGATCAAAGAAAAGGTTTTGATCAAAAAAGCAATGGCTGCATTCAGACAGATATGACCATACACGTTATAATTTTCCTCATATTTGAAACCATAACCAAGTGTCTATGCTTTTTGGGTGGTTTGTTTTAAACGAGAGAAGATGCTTGCTTTATAGAAAGAGGTTCAGAAATAAGTTTATTTAATTTTTATTGTAGCTCTGCTCTCAAGAGAAAATCAACTCTTTCTACTCAGCTTATTAAATATTATGGTATCTAAACTACTCTTAACATGGTTGCCTCTTTGAGCCAACCATTTAAAAAGATTTCTGGCTCACAGTTCCTCTGTTATTTGCTCATCTGTGTTGTCTTCACAGTTTTATTTGGATTTTCTCCCTCTACTAACAGCTGCATGCTACATATACTAAACTTTACTCTTGATAGTATTTTCTTTATTTTCTTCACTTCCCTATGGACATTGGTAAATTTTAGTGAGCCTCATTTTCCACTCTTTCCAAAAAAAAAAAAAAAAGGAACCTATTGCACTATAAGAGATTAATGAATAAATACAAATACATGGACAGCTTCATGGGATTTTCACCAGATATTTAGTGTTCTCTGAATCTGCTCTCAGAGCAGTCTCATATCAATTTTTATACAGAAATTCCAATATAACAGTTTTAGAGTTTATTTGTATGTTGCAATTCTATTTTAATTAAATTAAAAAATGGAAAGGAGTAAAATGAGGCTGGAAGCTGCTATCGGGCAAGGGTCAAAGAAAAATTAGCCCCTGAAAAAAACCTGACAGGAATGTTTTGCCACAGATTTCACTAGCAGTTTGCTTGAAGCAATATTCACATAATATTGGATTTAAGGGGCCATTTCTTTGATGTGCAGTTGTGGCGGGGGGGGGGGGGTAACATGTAAATCCACTTCACTTCTCCCATCTCATTTGAACTTGATCAACCTGGATGTGGCTGGATCTTTAAATCAAGTGCACTGAACTGAATTTAGTATTTAATATTGAGTTATGACTTAATAAGCTCGCAAATGAAACAGTACTGAATAAATCCTCTAGAACTGCAGGAAGCCTATAAAGAAAGTATATTTTTAATGAGCTGTAGAAGAATCTACATTCATGCAAGAGGAGCGGTAACAGGTAAAAGTTATGAACAGCATATGCATAAAAATAGCAACATGGGATCTATAGTAACATTTCTGTGCCTTGCATACTTTTGACGAAAATTTGTTATTGTTGTTACCTTGGTACTGATATTAAAAAAAGAAATAATTTCATCTTTAAAATAAACTATTAACGAACTACACTCTAATTTCACATGTACAGCTTGGGCTGTGTCAACTATTTATTTCATACAAAACCCCCACTTAATTGATAACTGATTATTCGAAGAAAAAAATGCCTTTCTACTAGGGGTGCGCGAAGCAGGCCTTATTCAATTGGGATTCGGCCTGAATCACGGACAGTGATTTGATTTGTTGATTCGGATCACTGTCCCTGATTCGATTCAGCCAAATCTGAACCTGAAGATTCGATGCAGATTCGAAGAATCAGCAATTCAGACATAGACACAGCTTTAAGAGGGGTTTTTTTTTTTTTTAAACATACCTCGAGGTACCAGCACAGCTCATGATCACTGTGATGCTGGGGGGCATGGAGCATCCCACAGGGGTGCAGGGGGCTCTCCACATGCTCAGCGGTGAACCCAGAAGTGAAGTACTTCCACTTTACTTCCAGGTCTGCCAGGGAGCACACTGGGGGGAATCCCCCATGCCTCCCCGGCTCGGGGATCAACCGCAGGGGGACCCTGGGTCCCCCCTCCAGACCCAGAAGGCACCAGCCACTGAGCCGGAGTGGGACCCACGTACTCCCCGGTGGACCCGGAAGTGGACCAGAAGCACTTCTGGTGCACTTCTGGGTCCGCTGCTGAGCATGCTGGGGAGCCCCCAGTGCTTCTGTGGGATGCTCTATGTGACCTAGCATCGCAGCATTCATGAGCCGCTTGCTGCCTAGAGGTATGTAGAAAAAACGTTTAAAGCCGTGTCTGTCTCAATCTCTGCATCTTTCCAAATCAATTCAGAGGGTTCCAATTTGATTTGGAGAGATTAAAGGGTCCTCTGATTCAATTCAGATTCAGAGATTCAGCCACTGAATCAGGCTGAATCTCAACTGAATCAAATCAGGGACTGAAGCTTCACACAGCTCTACTTTCTCTACATATAGAAGTAACCCAAACATGAAATGAATCATGTCAACAGAAGACAAACATACAAACAAGAACTCATTCTTATCCACAAACTGAAACTGATTACTGACTTTAATGATTTGTGGAACCTCAATATGCCTCTTCTCTGGTTTTGCTATTAAAACACTTGCCTGTAGTTTGATCATATTGAGTGATATGACTTTCCCTTGTGCATTCTTGTCTTTCATTTTGATGTATCCAGGAAATGTTGTCACCAAATACAATTCTGCAGCCAGTTTTTCCTACTTAAATTTTTAAATTTTAAATTTTAAATTCCTACTAGTAGTCTCAAGGAATAGACTTCTAAGCACTTGCAGGAAAAGGTGATTAGGAACAGTCAGCATGGATACAGCAAGGGCAAGTCAAGCCTGACCAAGCTGACTGCTTTCTATGATGCGATGACTGGCTCTGTGGATGCAGGAAGAGCAGTGGATGTGCTATATCTTGATTTTAGCTAGGCTTTTGATATGGCCTCCCACATCATTCTTACAAGCAAGTTAAGGTAGTATGGATTGGATGAATGGCCTGTAAGGTGGACAGAAAAATGTCTGGATTGTCAGGCTGAAAGGGTAGTAATCAACGGCTTAATGTTTAGTTGGCAGCTTATATCAAATGGAGTCAGTCTGGGCTAGGGGCCAGTCTGGCCTGTTTTGTTCAATATCTTCATCAACAACCAGAAAGATGCAATGGAGTGCACCCTCAGTAAGTTTGCAGATGACACCAAGCTGGGGGAGTAGTAGATAGGCTGGAGGGTAGGGCTAGGGTTCAAAGGCAGGCAGATTGGCAGATCGGACCAAAAGAAATCTCATGAGGTCCAATAAGGACAAGTGCAAAATTCTGCAATTAGGTGGAACAACCCCATGCATAAGTACAGGCTGAGGGCCAACTGGCTAAGCAGCAGCTCTGCAGAAAAGGACGGGGGGGATTACAGTGGACAATAAGCTCAATACGAACCAACAGTGTTCCCTTGTTGCCAAAGACTAACAGTATACTGAGCTGCATTAGCAGGAGCATTACCAGCAGATTGAAGGAAATGATTATTCCCGTCTATTCAGCACTGGTGAGGCCACATCTGGAGTAGTGTCCAGTTTTGAAGCCCCAGTACAGACCGGATATGGAAAAACTGGAGCGAGTCCAGTGGAGAGCAATGAAAATGGTTAGAGGGCTGAGGCAAATGATTTGTGAGGAAAGGCTGAGGAAACTGGGCTTATTTATTATGGAGAAGAGAGGACAAAGGGGATTTAATAGCAGCCTTCAACTACCTGAAGAGTGGTTACAAAGAGCCTGGCCTGGCTTGTTGCTGGTGGCAGGTGCACATGTGCCTCTGGGTAGATGGCAGGAAAGGGGCCAGGGCAGCACTGCCACAACAAGCATCAGGTCCCTCACAGCTCCTCCATCTACCCCTGGCACACCAACATTTTATAAAGTCAAGGTTGGGGTGTTTTTGGCACTTGGACCAAAAATCCTACCAACCCTTGAACTAAACTGTTCTCAGTAGTGGCAGATAACAAAACAATGAACAATGGTATCAAGTTGTAGCAACAAAAGTTTAAGTTAAAGTTAGAGATTAGGAAAAACTCTCTCATGAGGAGGGTAGTAAAGCAATGGAACATGTTACGCGAACAGCTTGGGGAATCTCCATCTTTGGAGGCCCAGCTAGACAAAGCCTTGGCTGGGATGATGTAGTTGGGGATGAACTAGATGACCTCCTGAAGTCCCTTCTAACCCGAATTTTTTATGATTCAGAGAAAACGTTAAACTTTGCTAAAGGGAGACCTACTAGATAAAAGCATCTGGAACAGAAACAGGAGGAAGAGCTCTGAAGTTTTTCCTCTCAGAGAACAGAATAGGGTGGAAATAGGCAAGGTGAAAGTTATTTTAACCAGAAAGGTTTCTTATACATTTTTGTTCCTCTAAAGGAAGAACTATATTATTCTGTTTTCTCTCCCAGCGAGGACAAAAATGAAGACAAATCCCCACTTACTATATTTACTCAAATCAAAGATGAGGTTTTTGCTTCCAGCAGAAGGTAAGAAGGGAGGGATAGGCACAAAAGTGGCAGGAGGGCAAGCTGCAGTGGGGAGCAGGAGTGGAGGAAGAAGGGAATTGGGGGCAGGTGCAGGCACGGGGCAAGTGCAGGCAGCAGGGGATGGGCAGAGGCACAGAGGGGCAGGCAGCACAGGACATATGGCAGGGGGGCACATGGTGGAAGGCAGACAGCAGAAGGGGCAGGCATGGGGAGGCGGGGACAAGGAGCAGGGGGGAAGGGGTCTGGTCCCTTACCCTAAAGGGCTGCTTTTCTTGCCATAACAATTGGTTGCAGGGGGGGGGGGGCAAAATGCAAATTTAAATTGAGTCTAAGCATGGAAAATTTTAACGAATTTATAATTTTTCACATACAGAAACTAGTTATTGGGGGGGGTGACAGTCATCTTAAATTCAAAGTTGTTTGGAATTGGATAAGATACTTTTCCTTAATATTCTGGGGAGACAGGAGGAAGCACACAGCGAAAATCATTACCCCCTAGAGCACACACTTCTGGCTATTTCAATCCCCTTTTCCCTCAGTCAGGCAACAATATGTAGTTTTTATGTAAAATCTCCTCTGAAATAATTTTGAAACAGATGATAGAACAACTTATTTCGAGATTTTGGAGGGGATGGATCACAGACCCTTCTGATTTGATCTTTTCATACAACATTTACAGAACAGTGGGTTTAATATTATATAAAGTTTTAAGCTAGTAGGAAAATGAAAGGATCCCTATTCATTTGTAGACACTTTTTAAAATACTATGTTACCTTGTTTTTGGAAGAATAATGTTTTAGAGTGAGAAGGGGAGTGAAGAATTTTATGGGAGATAAACTTTCAACCATAAGCAAAATCTTTGAATAAAGTGTGCAAATTTAAGCAGGTTTGTGTAATAAAGGGTCACACAGGTAAATCTTGCTCCCTTGAAGTACAGCAGCCAGCTCTTGCATACTCTGACGAATTTCAAGATGCATTGGGGCATGGAGGAGAGAATATTTAGATGGGATATCACAGTAGTGGACAGTGGACAAGAATGGAATTGAAACCATTAACCACAGCAAAAGAGCTGGCTATGACAAACTGACATGTTTTTAAAAGGTGGTAAACTACAGGTATCTATGCTAGATGGTAAGTAGCCTAAAATACTAGCCAACATCATCTTTTAAAAGCTCACTTTCTCCTGTCTAAACAATATTTGCCTCTTGATTCTAAGATGTAACAAGTATTTATAATACTTAGTGGAATTCATGGTTGTTGTGAGAACTCAGCACTTCCAAGAATCAAAATCTTTTATATATACACATATACATAAAACCCAATGATATACAATATATTTCTTAGGCAGCATACTGAAATAAGTCTCACTAAGGAACAACTGTTGCAATCAGTTAAAAATGCTGCCTTAACTAGTACAAAACTGTATTTGATAATATAATCTCAATCTAGATGATTTTGTTTATATAAAAATCTTATGTTAACGTGTGTGTGTACACACACACACACACACAGAGTGATCAGACTGGGGGAAAAAACCTTATTTATAGTATCAAATACCAGCATTCATAAAGTACTGAGAAAAGAAAATGCAACTGCTTTAATTCATTATGCTAATTATTAACAAATGGTGACCTTTAAAATGGGTCATTGTATAAACATACTGAGTTAAAAATAAGATCATCTATTGATTTATAGAACTGTGGATTTCAAACACTATACTGTACTATTTTCACTTCAACATAAATGCATGATTCTTAAAAAAACCCCAAAATACACCCACTTACATAGAATGAAATAAAATATAGATATCAGACCAGGGAATTGAATTCTTTCAATATGAAAAGTGTAGTTTTCCTTCATTCTATGATGTCTTTGTGAACAAGAGCTTCTAAAGACTCACGGAAAATATTTCAGTCAATACACTCAATACTTTACATGAAGCCCAGCTTTCTCTTTTAAGAGACTGCATTTACAGACCTTGTCACAACAAGGTCCTTGATGTTATCGAAGCAATTTCAAGATACTTTAATCATTGGCAAAACTGAGTAACCTGACAAAAAAATTTGGGCCAGAAAGATTTCAGTCACTTGAAAGGAAGGTTATTGACTGATGTAATTTCATTTGGATGTGACTGAATCCAATTGATCTGGTTTTTGCTATGCATATCTTCCTTCTGCAGCTGTCTCTGTCTATCTGATTCAATGTGCAATTGCAGGGACTGGCTATCCATTTTCACTGAAAGCAAAACTCCTCCTTCCACCTGCTATTATTTAGAACTAGCATACTATGAGAGGATCAGAGATCTTTAAAATGTAATCCCTCTGTATTCACTATAAGGAAAAGTATGCTCAACTGAATACTACTCTTTAAATCTTGCCAAATTTGGTGGTCTATTTATTACATGGTGATAATTACAATAACAACAAAAAACCCCACAAGAAAATTTCACTGGTACCTTAAAGACACCAGATTAGGCTGTTTATAATATAAACACTATATGATAATATGAAATTAATTCTCAGCCCTCCTTCCACATTATGAAATGCTGAGTCTTGAAAGTGACTCTGCATATATTCAAAGGGAGAAAAGCAATGTTAGCAAATATTTTGTAAACACAGGCAAGATATCCAAATATGAAATAAATGCATTTTTACAAGGTTTATTTATGCAACATCAACTGAAGTTGAAACTCCATAGTTAATGTTATATTTTAGAAATGAATCATACCCTGGCTTATGTGGTGATGCAAGATGGTAGTGAGTTACAAGACACCCCCCTTCAAAATAGTACAGTCCACTTAGTGCCAGTACATATAATGTGCAGTGATTATAAGCCTGGCACAGTTACTCCTTCCTCAGTGTTAAGGGGGTATGGAAGGGTAGCAGTGTGTCTCTAGATCAGGATGGATTGTATATTATAGTTATTTGTAATGGCCAAATTTTCTACAAAATTTGACACATTAATTCTTGAGAAGGTAAATTAATTTTCAGAGTAGTATTTTTAAAGTTTACTATCTCTGAGTGAGAAAACCTTTACTACAACATTTCAGACAAGACATTGTTGTCAATTTTTAGTTAAACAAATACTTCTCTTTGGTGCAACCTAAATGAACTATGCCAAGAAATGCCAATAGAATGGATCAGGTCTATTTGGCTGATTTTTCTGATGAAATAGGAATGAAGTAACTGTCTCTAGTAGGAATATGTAAGATCCTCTGATTTAAGAACTTGGGCTTAAATTCCTCATTAGTAACCAGAGGGCAGATCCAAAAGTCCATTCTCCTGATAGACAGTTCAGTTACAAAAGCGGCTTCTCCCTCTGATAAAACTCTAAGGGACTGCCAATATGAAGGACCTGCAGCTGCTCATTAACTCAGCTGCTACATTAACTGGATGGGGATGGCCAGATATGCAAGACATAAAAGGATACTATTTGTAAAACTATTATAACTGCAAGGTCTGTATGATCACACAGTGAAAAAATATATGTGGTGAAAACACTCCCATGATAACCCTTCTTACTTCAGGGTTAATGCTAATGAGATTAGTCAGAGGTCATCTTCAGTAGCTGCTCTTCAGCTTTGCAATGTTCTCCCCCTGAAGACCCGCTGGAGCCTGAGCCTGGACACCGTAAGATCACCTTGTTTGGGCAAGCATTTAGTAAGCGAGGATAAGGTGGGATATCATTTGTTTCATATCTTATTTTAATACTCCATCTGCTTTTATAATATATTTTTCCTTGTATTATAAGCAAAATATGACCAAGGTCATAATAATGATGCCAATGACTATCAACCACATGGATGGCAAGTTGTCCCTCTCTCCAACCAAAAATGGCTGAACCTATTTTGTATAAATGCAGCTGCATGAAAATTAGATGAAAACAAGGAATTAAACCTACAAACTAGCCTCACCACTTGATTCTACAGCATAAAGTCTTACATTGCTTCTTGCTACTACCCAGCATAATCTGTGTTTTATTAGGTTTTAAAATCAGCCAGTTTCTCTCCCCCTCAACCATGTGCTAAACTTGTCTAAATACTGGGATTGTTGAGTGACCAAAAAGTCACTAAGTTGTGAACAAAGTTGTGTGATATCTGCAGACTCCTGGAAACTGAGCCTCCAGCATCAATATCTTACCTTAGAAGCGTCATGCAAATCTGAAATAACATTTACTATGACAGCCCTAAGCAGGTGGCAACTTGTCGTCTCCAAGAGTGCAAAAAGTAGGTTGCAGTAGAGTGCAACACAAACCCTAACTAGCCAGTTCTAATTGCTTCTCTGAAAGTGCTGTCCATGTGAAACACTGTATAGCCTGATTGGGAATTGGTTATCTGGAAAAATATAACAATTCCATATGCTGGCAAAACCTAGGAATTGAAAAGAAAGACAAGTTTCTTATGTTGTTTGGATGTGGTTACTATAGGATGCACCACTGGGCATATCCTGTGTAGCAGATGAGTGGAAAGCACCTCTTCCAATGATGTCTTATTCTATTTCCTCCCATATTCCTTAATTTATCCCTTATGCTAAAATATGAATCAACCAACTTTTAACAAATAAAGATATTAAAAATGGCTGTAACCAGAGATCTTAAAAAATGTCAACAACCTCCTAGTAAGCAAAACATCTCTCAAATTTTTTAATACTGTGGGAGAATGCTAGAGAAAAAAAAAAATTGTCTGATACCAGATGGCCAGGGTATGGTTTCCTTATGTGAGAATAATAACTTTATTTAAAATGTACTTTTTTTCTACTATGCATGTTACAGAAAAAAGTCTATACTAAAGTGTGCATCAGGCTGCTTTTTACTTAAAGGATTTCTGATGATGTTTTAAACAATTAATAAAATATTTTGTCTGCCTGTCCGATATATTAAATTGTGACAAGAAACCCATTATAAAGATAAGTCAGAAACACTGCATACACAAACAAGCATACATGTATTCATATAAACTGTCAAAGTAATACAACATGTCTATACAATACAATAAAATAGTATTAATAGGACAGAAATCAGTAATGATACAATTTATAAACTCATCCCTTGAATAGTTTCTTTAAAATGTCAGATTGTATGTCTGTAATTTATAAAATATTAATCAGCCACACAGTATTTCCTAAGTACATCATTCCACTGCACTGAAGTAAGGCACCTGTATATACCTTATTGCTTTACATTTCTATAAGATGATAAGATGCATCTGTTTATGTTTAAGAGTTAGGGTGCTTATGGTTCAAATCCACCTGATCTAAAATTACAAAATTGAGAATTAGAATGGTATTTGGCATTCACATTGTGATAATAAATTGGCTACAATCTCCTCTTTTAATCAATAGCAACTGTCTTTTAAATTACTGTGATAACAGGAAAGATTTATCACTAGAACAGGAACAGAAGTATAATTAAGCCAAAAGTAACCATGTGATAAAGTCAGGAAGATAAAATGGACCCAGGAATTGAATTGAAGCAGTGGAATTCAAGCAACTCTAGACAACCTCCCAGGATCCTGCTTCTACCACATACCACCTTTTTGTTCAATATTGTCTCAGTTTTGTAAAAATGTTGCAACTAGGGAAGCATGTGGAAAGGGTCCTCAGAAGAACTTAATACTCTAAGATATGTGTCTTTTTAACCTCATGCACATTAGTGGATACAGAAAATATAATAAGAGATTTCAAAGAGGAATGAAATAGGACTACTGTTTAAAACATTCTGACCTGTTATGGTTTTTCTGAGTTATCTGCAACAGACAAATTATTCTATTATTTTTCTGTAGTCAAAAAATGAGTGAAAACTAAGAGCAGGCATTTTCTCAGGGGTGCCTTGAATAAAAGATGGTTTAAAATCACTGCCTTAAATAAACAAAGTTGGGATTTTTTTGTTTCTTTTTTCTGTTGAAGACACAGAAGGAAATGAATTAAGACTTTACACAGGTCACAATTTGCAATTAAAGATATATCTTTACTGTAGAGATACAAAGTTTGAAAAAGTGGGATACGGTTTTTGTTTGCTGCTTTGTTATTCTTTTTAAAAATGTGCCTTCATCCTAACTTTAAATCTAAGTCACAAAAAGCAGCAAAGGGGAAGGGGACCCAACCCACCTTGTGCAGTAACAGCTTTTCAAGGACTCAAGCAAGGTAGCATACAATTTCATTTAGTCATCTAATAGGTGAAATAGCATTCAGCCCTTTAAACAGATTGTTCAATAGTGGAAGTTTTACAAAAATGCTACATTGTTTTGTAAATTTCTTGAAAATTGCAAAATTTAGAACTTCTGTGACATCTATTTATCAATCAAAATAAAGTCTGTATCTAAATATTAATGGGAAAGTAACAATTTAAAACTGGAATTCTTGCTCCAGGATACTTCTAGGTTGTATTTCCCAAAGAGATTTTAATTTTGCGAATTGCTCTGATTTTGAGTCAGTCTAGAATTTAAAACATGAATGTTAAGTATAGAGGTTCAAAAAGCCTGAGGTGGAATCTGTTCAATCTTCATGTTTTTCTAAGCTGCATAGCTTGAACCGATTACAAAGTGAAGTGATGTTCAGTGTTTGGGTGGCCAAGACAGACAGAAGCTTGCACTAGCCCAGGTCAGAAGCATAGGGGTGCTCTCACACACCACCCCTCAATGGCCAGCTCCCTAAGGCTGCTGGACCCAGCCTAGTGGCAACCCAGGCCTGACTGGCTGCTCGGCAAATGTCGTCCCCCTTTCCTCCCCCCTGCTGTCAGCCACAGGGAAGGGACAGCCAACTGAGAATCTCTCCCAGAATCTGATCCCAGCATGGTAAGCCAGGCTGTGGAGAGTGAAAAGCTCTCGGTGGTGGTTTCCCCACACTGCACTGGGCAGAACCTGGCCAGGGAAGGGACAGGCCAGTGTGGATCCCCCATCACAGGCTGGGGCTGGGGAGGGAGTGGGGCTAAGCAAATGCCAACCCCATTCACCTGGCTGATGCAAGAATGAATAGCCACCACTGGTCTGGACCTGTTCCCTTGGTCCCTCATCCCACTGGGTTGACAGGTGTTGGCTGGGAGCTGAGGCTTTAGTACCTTAGCTCTGTGATCAGTGGGGAAGGGGTCAGCCCTGCTCCACTGGAGCAGACAGCATAGCTCAGAGCTGCAAAGCATTCTGGGATGCTGAGGGACTGTGAGTTAACTTGAATCAGGAAGGGATCTGGGACAGAAGTTCCATAAAACGGTTTGACCTAAATCAGTTAAGTCTGACACTACATCCAACCAGGTTTATCTTAAACCGGTTTTGGCCATTTTGGAAGTGGTTTACATGCCCTGAACTTCTGTTCTGTTACAGGTTTAAAGCAGTTTCAGATCACTTGAAGTGTTTTATATGTAATTTCTGTCCCTAGCCGTTACTTATGTATTTCACCCAAACTGAACATGGCCATTACATCAGACACCAGAGGACATTACCATGGTTAGCATGTAATGTAATGTCACTGCATTATTTACTTCACAACCCTCTAAAGTTAACGCTCAGAATTTAGCTTCTGACTACATAAGCGTATCTATGTAGCACAATGGGGCCCTGAGTACTGCTTTTTGTTACTGAAATAGCAATAAATATGACATTATTCTTCATCATGGCAACGATAAAGGAGACAAATACCAAGGCCTGTCTCATGGCTACCTTTTTTTTTTTTTTTTAAATATACATATACTCAGACACTGGCTTCACCAGCCAACCTAAAGCTAATGCCTGATAGGCCTACAGAATTCCAATGGCTAGTTAAGGCTTGGAGCCCTGCAGAGACTACTGTTTGGGAACCCCTGAACCATGCGATGAAACAAAAGCATATTTGTATCTCTATACCTGCTGCTTAAAAAAAAAAAAAA
>NW_017729004.1:64236835-64240021 GCF_001723915.1 Gavialis gangeticus | reverse complement strand
TTAAAAAAAAAAAAAAAAAAAAGCATAATCTGCAGTTCAACCATTACGCCTCAACAACCTTAATCTCTATTCTCAGGGTGGGGATGCTGGGAAAAAAGAGAAGTTAAATTGAAACACCTGCACTGAAAGATTTCAGATTGGTGCATACAGCAGTAAGGTCCACCAGTGCCTCAGCTGCAAGTACTAGAGCTCTTGCTGGTTCTAGAATTGACAGATAATAGTGCCACTGTTTGCAAATACCCCAGAACCACCACTCTAGTGGGCTTGCCCTTTGGTGTCACCCTGCAATCCAGGACAGCTGCTATTAATAAAGTCCCTTCATTAGCTGACAACTGATTTTACATTTTCCTGAATATATTTTACTACAAGTAAAAGCCAAAAGCCTATTCAGCATAGGCACTGTAAATGGTAGCATACTGAGTCCTTTATAGTGATCGGAACAACATTCGTTTATATTACTTATATTTACAATAAAAAATAGCAAACCATGTGAAATTCCCTTAACTAAACCTTCTTAGATGCATTTGTAAACAAGACTACATAAAAGGGTAAAAAAGAAACATACAGAAAAAGTACAAACCCACTTATTTATGTGACACATTTACATTTTCAAATTGAGGAATGTAAGTGCATCCAAATTAACAGAGTGTTTCTTGCAAGGCCAAAAAGCCTTTTTCAGCAGGGACCAGTTAATATAAAATTACAATGGATAGAAAAACTGCCTTACAAAATATATTTACTTTACTTCCAAGGTCAAAATGCCACGAAGTTTTCCCCAGCAGTTTCATAATTCATTTCTTTTCTTTTGCTGATTTTTTTAAGGGAAAAATTATGCAAAACTCTTCAGTTGAAATAGGGACATTAATAAAATGAAACATAAAACACAAATTTAGAAATCCCAGGGAATAAGGTAACATCTCAAACAATCCCAAGACTAAGGCAGAATAAACAATATATGAAACAAAGTATTTATGCCGATGGAACATAAATAAATTTTAATGTTATGATTCAAATATCTATTATACATAAAAACTTCCCTGTCATGATTTGAAGTGAATGTTATTTCTAAGTTGTAAATCTGACAACACAAAACTTCTAGACTGCTAAATCAACGTATTAGTTCTCTGCACACAATTAGAACTTGGCTAAATGGTAATTATTTCTTCCACATGTATATTTCAAAATACTGAAAGATACCCTTCCTTGACACAACTGCTAGGTTTTTTTGTTTCATTTAAGAATACCATAGAACCATGATATAACAACAGCACAGCTATTGGAATTTTCTACTCACATCAAATATCCAACAAGAACTACATGGAATTATATCTATAAAACCTCAATTAGAATAGAAAAATGCAACACTAGTAAATTACATTAAGTGCAGTAAGCTACCAATCAGTTTAACTGGTAGCAGTTAAGATGCACACAAAGAGAAGTGTGCAGAGTGGGTTAATAAAGTGTTATATAAAAGAATGTTTTGTCTATACCTAAACAATTTGTGCTGAATAGTCATATTGACTAGAAATTGCAATGAAACAATTGCAATGAAATCCGCACAAACAGATGGATACAACAAAAACTTCCAACTTTTCCAGTGCAAAAAAGCATTCTTTTTCATTCACAACCACAGCAATAAAGGAGAGGTACAGTAAAATCTCCATTATCCGGCCTGAGTGGGGAATGCTGGGTGCCGATAATGTAAAAATGCCATTTATCTAAAAATACCAGAGCTGGAGTGAGGAACTTGCACATGGCAGCAGCGCAGGGTGGTGGATATGGCAGTGTGGTGACAGCGCAGGGTGGTTGTACACGGCAGTGTGGAGTGGTGGATGGTGGTGGCATGGGGTAGTGCCAGTTAATAGAGTGTGCCAGCTAGTAGGAAACAGAGATTTTACTATCTCATGGGAGAATTAAAATAAACTCAGCCTGACATCTTGCATGCATTTATTGTATGTTAAAGCTATTAAATGTCAAAGGACAGAATTCTGCTATAGAGGATGTTATGTATTCAAATTTAGTGCAAGGCTTGTGCAATAATACATTTGGGAAGCCTTAAAAGCTGGTCAGAATTTTTATGAAATTTGAAAAGCAAACCAAAAAAAGGCATGCATCTTTCTTTTAGAGGTGCTTGCTTACAGTCAAATAAAAACAAACAAACAAACTAGTCAGAAGATCATACTATTTTATTGGGTGTCAGTCTCCTGTCTAAACAAGATCCAGCTTAACACTAAAATAAGTCATCACAGAGATTCATGACAGCATCACTGACTTCAAAAGGAATACTGCCATGAATTTACTGTTCACTAATGTTTGCCAACCTGTCTAGATGCGTCTCAGTTTGAAGTTTAGTAATTTAATTGAATACATTGCAAGCAAACATACAACATCACTTAAATCAAACTATACTGAAAAAAATTAACTAGACAGTAAGTCAGAAGGATGGAAAAATCTCGAATGAACATTCCTCCACTCAGAACAAAAAAAATAACTTTAGGGTTCACAGGAGGAACAGTCCAAAGAATAATGTGAACTATTCTGAATAAATCTAAAAACTGAGGGCCCTTTTTACCCTTCAAATACATTTTATTTTGGAAACAAGAAATAGTACATTTTATTCAATCTGCATTTTGTTTACATTACTCTATTCCATATGTAATGTTGGGTTATTGAACCTAAACAGACACATGTACATTTATTTCTTCAAGGTATGCTTGCTGGGACTTCAACATGTAGAATTACAGAAAGACACGAACCAATTCTGCATTTCTTAGATTTGGCAATATGATATTATTGTAAGTGTCATCATCCTCCTCCTCCAAAATATAAAGCTATATTTGTCTGAGGCCACTGGAGAATATGCATCATCACTGAAATTTTTACAATTTGGTCTTTGCTTTGGTACGCACAATCAATACAATGAGCATAACTGATACAATACCACAGCAAAATCAGTAACTTGAAAATGGCAACTGCAAATATATTGACTGCAATTATGTTTTCTGCCTGCATGTCCAGAATCAAAGCTTGAATCCCAGAGACACATATGCACATATCGAAAACAGCACACCCAAAGCAAATATATGGTGCAGAAACTGAGAAATTGTGAGAGCATATTTAACAGAATACAGTAACCAGAAGTCCACTTGCTCCCATATATATATATATATATATATATATATATAT
>NW_017729004.1:64233590-64236791 GCF_001723915.1 Gavialis gangeticus | reverse complement strand
ATATATATATATATATACACACACATACACACATACAAATTGCTCATGTACAGACATTCAGTTTCTATTGGGAGAAACCCCATTCTCCCAAGAGAAAACAGAATTGTCCTGGAGCAAGCAGGTTGGGGGCTTTGCTTTACTGCTCCCCAGCCTCACTGGATCACTCCATGAGAAGAGAGCAGCAGCCACCATTCCTTGCCTCTTCCCCAAACCAGGCAGTCCTTGCCTGGGTGAAAGAGCAGGGATTTCACTAGCTCCCTCTGGCTTCCCTTTGCCTCCTCTGTGTCTACCTCCACCCCCTCCCTTCCCGCCTACCAGTGCCCAGCTGGGTGACAGGGTGTCTGTTTAAAAGGTGATGGGCCTGGGACTGGTTGTGAGGAAAGTCTCCCCAAGCTCAGTTTGTGGCCCCACTAGAGACAGACATTCAAAAAGCCTGAGCTTGAATTGATTCAATCTTTGCAGGTTAATCTCACCCAGCGAGGCTGAACCAGTTTGCAAGTGGACAGATATTCTCTCCAGACTGAGGAAATTCAGGCACATGCCTACTGTGGCTCAGGCTAGAAGCTGGGGGGTGCTAGAGCAGCCCTCCCTGCCCTTGAACAGAACTGAGCTGAGGGGGGTGTGGCCAGGCTCCAGCCAGACTTCTGATTAGGGAGGTCTGCCTGCACCATCTCAGGCTTTTCCCCGTTGCCTGCTCAAGGGGTGGGAGTGTTGCCAGACCTCAGGGGCTTCCACTCTGAGGCACTCTGGGTGTGTGTGCAGTGCATGCATCCGTTAATGATATGGAGCTTTTCAATCTCCCTCTCCATGCTTCTTTATACCATCTGCAGCAAACAGACAGGTGAACAAGCCTGCAGGGGGCTGATATCAGTGATCATCACCTCATCAGCAAAACAATAGACTCTCTACATTACTTCACACTCTTGTTAAACAGATTACTGGCTGACCTGTTGATTAACTCCAAATAGCCATAAGCAGTCACTGTTCTTTCTGCCTGTCCCAGTGAAATTGGAAGCACACACATAGACACCTCTCAGCATTAGCTAGCATACAACCTGCCTAGGGACCGTGGAGCTGGTGTTTGTGCTGTGATGGGAGATGGAGGGAGGGAGGGACGGAGGGCGCAGATTCCTGCTTAAGCAGCAAGCAATGGGGGGTGGGGGAGGAGGGTAGGGCAGGGGGAAGCCAGGCAGACCCTGCTGTGTCTACTAGTCTCTGCCAGAGCTCCAGCCAGGGAGCAGAGGGGAGGGGCCAGCCCTGTTGTGGAGCAGAGAGCCCCACCTCACCCAGCCCAGGGAGCATGCCGGGATTCTGGGGGTGTCTGGTTTATCTTAACAGACATTAGGGCTGAAAGGGACCTTGGAAGATCGAGTCCAGCCCCCTGCCCCAGCAAGGGGGAATCAGTTTGAGCTAAATCAGTTAAGTCTGCTACTACATTCAACTAAGTTTATCTTAAACCAATTTCAGCCATTTTCAAACTGGTTTATGTGCACTGAACATCTGTTCTTACAGGTTTAAACCAGTTTCTGATTATTTAAACTGGTTTATGTGTAATGTCTGTCCCTAGCCACTATCTTTATAATCACTGCAAGTGCTGTCCACCTGAGAGGCATGGGGGTAGGAGGGAGGAACAAGGGGAAACAGGCTGTCTCCCAGGGTAATGGAGCAAAGCACCCACCCACTTCTCACACTGCAGTCCCAGGTGTTGAGGCAGGCAGGGACTTTGCCACACAGCTCAATCTGCTCAGCTCCCAGTGCCCAGATGCAAAGTAGAGAGACAGCAGTACCACCTCCTTCCTGCTTCTCACTCTAGCCCCTGGAGTGTCCCTGAGACTGAGGGCAAAGCAGAGAAGCAACTGCTTCCCACTTGTTTCCCAGACTAGGGTACAAGAGAAGACAGGAGCAGCTGCCACTGCTCCCTGCCTCCTCCAGGCTGGGCAGTGTCCAGTGTAAGGAAAAGGAGCTGGGAGCTTTGCCTTACTCCTCACTTCCCCTCCTAAACTGGTCCCAGGAGAGGAGGGAAGTAGAGCAAAGAACTGCCCAACTTAGGGAAAGAACTAGGGACTTTGCCTCACTGCTCTCCTTTTGGACTCATCCAGGAGGAGGGGAGCAGACACCACTACTTCCTGTCTCTTTCCCAAACGGGGCACTTTCCAGCTTAGGAAAGTGGCTGAGGGCTGTGCCCCTATACTCACTCTGCACTGCTCCCAGAGAGCAGAAGCAGAATGGAGAAGGCTGCTCCCTGTCCACTCAGAAATCTGCACCAGTAGAAATGAACATTTGTTCATGCCTTGAACCACACACACACACACACAATAAGCCTAACTTCTATAGCACATCTGTTCTGAACGAGATCCAAATACAGCTGAGGCCCTATATATTTCTGCCTGCATAATATACACACTAGAGAATTATGCAACCATGCCTTTTTGGCATATAAAAGGCATGATTTTGCATAATTGCCTAATTTTGCATAATTTAACTCTGGCAGGTTATGCGCCTCTACCTCTGCAGAGCTCCCAGCACTCTAGCTGGGAGCCCCATGTGAAGGCACTGAGCACAGTGGTGCATGACTGGACAGGAGGTAACTGGGGAGGGAACTCCTGTCTAGTCATCTGCAGGGGGGAGGGACGGAAGGGCAGACATGGGTTTCTGGGTGGATGTGGGGACGTGTGTGGGTATAGGGTTTCTGCGTGGGTGTGGGCCATGCACCATCAGGCCAGGTTGGCCAGCTCCATGCCTTCATGTGGGGTTTCCAGCACTCCAGGAGGAAGCCACATGTGGAGCCCATCCAGCCCAATGGTGCTTGACTCTGTGCTCCCATGTGTTCCTTCCCTCTGGAGTGCTGGAAGCCTCATGTGAAGGCAAGAAGCTGGCCGGGCTTGGCCTGCTGGAATGAGTAGCACCTGTAGTGCTGTGAGCCCGACATTATGGCACTGAGCCAGATTGGTCTGGTGTGAATCAACCAACCAGAGCTGGACCAGCTGGTTCTGTGCCACCACATGCAGCCCCCAGGACTCAGCCACAGTCCCACGCTGCTGGGGGCTCTGCCCGCTGCAGCCAGAGTGCCCTGAGGGTCAGCTGCCTCCTGAGCCACCACTGGTGGGTAGGGAACATGTGATGGGGAAGGGCACACACCCATCCACAAACCCCCACATACTCCCATACCCACACCCCCACAAACAAACCCACCCACCCCAC
>NW_017729004.1:64221428-64233579 GCF_001723915.1 Gavialis gangeticus | reverse complement strand
CAACCCCCCCACCCCCAAAGTACCTGGATTTAGTTCTAAAGAAGGTTCAAATAGTATTATATTTAGTTTAACTTGTAAAAAATAAAAAGTAATTAATTTTGCACAATGTTGAATTTTTCTGTGCATAATTCCCTGAGGCGCAATAAGACATGTTACTGCTAGGATGATTCAGAGATTTGTAAATGATGTTTGTATTAGGGACTGTAACTAACAGCTCGTACTCCAGATGTATACTATATTCTAAAGCAATATGCCTACAGAAAAATCACACATTTCACAGTTCTGTAGCTTGAACTTGTTCCTCTATTCTGCACTCCCACAAACTTCCTTTGTGTCAATCTACAACTTCCTGTCCCTCATGCTAGGGGCCGTCTCTCTTTTCCCCTTCTACCTGATGTCCATGAGTCCTAAATCTTTCCCCTGTCCAATCACTCCAGCAAGGTCCATCAATTTCACCATTCAAAACATGAGTTCTGTGCTCTTCTACTCCAATCCCATAATTTCTTTCAAACAGAAAAAAAACAAAGTCAGGAGGTCAACATGTTAGAAGTCTATTGGGAGAATGGATAAGTGAATGGTTCTTTAATCTACAAGCAATTTCAGAGATGTTTGAATCAGCCCTGATAACTGTAAGGGGATCCACATGTCCCTCACTGGCCCTCTTCTAATTGGCTAATTTTCCCCTACATCATAGGAGTTCTGAACACTGACATCTAAAACATTCCCTGCAATTCTGGAATCAACTGATAATAATTCAACAATTACTGTTTCATACAAAAAGATAAACAAACAACATTAAGTTAATATAATATCTGATGAGCTCAGCCAAAAAAAATCTGCGTAGGGACAGTTCTTCCACACATAATTTTGATTAGTGAGAAGGGGTATATCCAGAATTTTTGGTGAATTTCCAGCATATATTTATGAGCTCAGGCATTGAATGAGTAACTCAATAAAACTGTATCAATAAATATCAACATATCAACAAAAAAGTATCAACTATGTAGAAGGTGCCTTTATGTTTCCTATGGCCCATTATTTATTTTTTAATTTATTTTACCAATCATGATTTATTATTTTGCTTATTATTTATTTTATGTATTAGATGCATTCCATTTTGCTAAAAAATGAAAACATCGTTTTGTCCAGGCAGGAGCCCATCCAGTGTTTTTTTTCTTGTTGTTTTAATTAGCAAAGTTAGTTAGCAAGATTAGCCAAAACCATGGTGCTTAGTGATAGCACCCAAAGTTGGTTATGGGAGATTTCAACAATGCTAGAAGGGCCAAAATGAAAAATACAGATTAACTTCCTCTCCCAAGTCTCCAGTGCACCTTGTCTTTTGTGCTTTTCTTTTAGCTGGAAAGTGGGTTACAGCAGAGTCTTTATTTAATGCATCTTTTACACTGCTGCACGCATTGTTGGTATTCAGATTACATTAAAAGAAAGGTATTAACAAGAGAAGAGTCCCTTGAGAATATTTATGGTGGTAAGTAATGATGTGTGGGGATAACTGACTGTGACTACAGTTAATGATAAATGTATTCCCAGGTCCAAATCTCTCCAGTACTTCCAACATAAATAACAAGTATACAAACTTAAATGTTTTCTCAATATCTAGAGAAATATTATAAGCAGCCCACATAACATTTTGTTATTGGTACAATCACTTAATTGGCCCATTACTGAAGATTCTATAGTACAGAATAAATCCTGTTTATCCCAGATCAATAATGTTAGAAAGAATTCAGCTCAGCCTATTAGGGAAGAGCCTGGTCATCCTTTTTCCACTATCGTTGACCAGTCAATTGCATATGCAGAACTATGGAATGTAATCAGTTTAGGGTAGTATCAATAGGTGAGCTTCTCAGACTGAACAACATAATTATTTTGTAAGGTAAGCATATAACCTTGTAAAAAGGGAGGTGCAATTTTGATTTTAAACGGTTTTCTGAACTGCGTATATGCCAATTTATGAATTGCTTATATGCAGATATTCAAATTTACTAAATCTACCCTTTGTTTTAAATTCATTTCATCATAGCCCATTAAAGCACCCAGTGATCTTTATGTTCATGTCTTATTTGGGGAATATGTCCATTCCAATCAAAAACAGTTATGATGCTTTAACTTCCTACTTCTATCTTAACGCCTGTTCATAGCAGTAGATGTGTTTGAAATATTCTCTCTCAAGTGACTCACTAAAATACAACTCTCAATGTCCTTAAGACTACTAAACTTCAACAAGCAATAATCACTGACTTCTGAAGTCTCTTAACATTTTTACTGAGTATACCAAAACACACACTGTGCATACACAGAACTACATTAAAGGAACACTATTAAGGTTATGGTGTCAAGGATTCAAAAGCTCAGAAATGCCAGAATTAAGAAACCCAGTTTCAGCTCCCTTTGCATAAGCATTATGATATAGCCTTTAATTACACAGTCGTATGCTACATTTCCTGCACCCATTTAATGAACAAAATAGATACATTTCTGCTTAATAGGAAATTACCATATTTTCTTCCATACAACATGACCCAGAATTTAATTCACACTTGATATTTGAAAGGCAAAATGAAGAAAAAAAGATCTTCTTTTTAGCCTGTAACTGAGTAGCAGCAGATATGGAGCTGAGCCATCTCATTGTTCTGCTCCCTGAATGTAATGTGCAGACTTTACTTTCATTTTCACCCATAATCTGCAAAAACTGTTCTTACCATATTTCTTGCATATAATGCACACTAAAATTTCCAGCTGCTGGTTTTGTGGGGGGAGGGAAGTGTGTTGTAAGCAAGAAAATAGGGTATTCAATATTCTGTTCTATCCTTTCTATTCTGTGTGTTCAATTTGTTGCGCGCTATTCAAACCCTACTCTTTAGATGGAATTACTAATTTCCTCAGATGTTTTTCTATGTTGCTCACTGTCACAAACCTATCTGTGTGGTACCCCTGGAACCCCAAGTTTTTCTGTGTTATCCTGCTACTTCTCCCAAGGAACCGACTAAGGTTTCCCCTGGAATAATTCCTCATCTCCACAAGCCTCAGATCCACTGCCCTTATATCAGACTACTCAGCTGCAGGTAGCTTTTCCTTTGATTGCAAAAAAGTTGTAGGCCTGCCTTTTCATAGCATGGGCTATCACTTGCCCCAAGATCATGCTTTACCATAAGCAATCAATAATATGACAAAACAACAAAAGGATTTATTCTACAGAAGAAAAGAATTAGACAAGAAAAACTATCCATATAGTTTGGAGACAGAATAAAAAGACAACTGAAGTTGCTTCCTCTATCATCCGGTTACAATTTAGCTCCTCAGAGCCGTGCCAGTATTTTCAGACATCACCTTTCCTGCTGATCCTGCGAGGCCTGCCTGCTACAGACTTGGACTCCTGCAAAGCCCGGGATAATCCAAAGATCTTTTCTCATAGATAGTGCCTAAATACCTCCAAGCCACCCATCACCCCCATCAGCATTATCCCAATTGATGAATCTCAGAATCCTCCAGAAATTTCTTTTCTTCCTGACCCAGCTAAAATCCCTCTAGTTAGTAGTCCATTTCTCTGAAATGCCTTTGCTATTGAACACTTGATGTTCCCATTTCAGGCACACAATACCCTGGGGGTCCCCATCCCACCAGTCTTAGCCCTTTCTGCTCCTGTTTGGGTACAGCAATTGTTCATGCCCTTGTAATACAATGGCAAGCCATTTAACCTATTCCCTTTTCCTTACCTCTGTATTCCTCAGTTCCTCTAACTAAACCATTTCCAAAAGCATAAAGATACATATAGACAGCACAGCATAATCCATAAATCATACAGCAACATAAATAAATACAACACAACACTGGCTTTCGAACAAGAATACACACTGTAACAGTAAGACTCAAGAAAACATGCATGACAATCACAAACACTTCAAATTTTTCTGGGTTCATGACACTTATTCCCATAACATACAAGAGTTTCAGAAAAATTAATTTTCAGAGCTATGAACACAAGTTAAAAGTTTCTACTAACTTTGCTTGCTGAATTTGAAACAACTAGGACATGATTATTTAGAGGGCCTGGCATTAGGTAACACTATAAATTCAGAGAATAGATCCTACACATTTTACTTGTGGATGCAAATGAAAAAGTGTGAAAAATCAAACCAGGGGTTCTTATATCAGACATAACCAAAATGAGTGCAACATTATTTATAATTAAGGACCTACTCAATTCACAAAAAATGAAAAAATGTATATTGCCCACAACATTGGGCATCATCCATGAAATGCGCAAAATGAAAAAAATTTAAAAAAGCTTACTAAAAATAAAATGTTGGCTCCCCAGTGGGAGCCAGCAGTTCTCAAAGTCACTGCAGCCCAGGCTCACAGCCTGTGGGGGTAAGGAGGCAGGAAAAAGCCACCAGTACAAAGTGGAACAACCAAGATGCACCCTCAAATGCTGCTGATTGACTGAGAGGGCTTCCCATCATGCAGCTCCACCTATCTCTGCCAATCAGTGGCAAGGGGCGGGGCCGCCAGGGCCCTAGGCCAATCATCAGTGAGGGATGTGCTTACTGCAAAAAGGCCACTAAATCAGCTCTGTGCACCACAAGCAGCCTGCAAAAATCCCTTTCACTCTGTGATTTAGGTAGACTCCTATTATAATCTATTAAAAGCTTGGATTATGACTTGCGTAAGATGATACAAAAGCCACTGACAGAATTCAAGTTCTACAGAGAAATATTCAATTGCCCTAGACATCAGACCATCCCTTCTTTTCCTATACGTATTTACTGCCTCATTCCCTACACATCTGCCAATGTTTGCAGCAAACGAGGTATGGTTATCACAGTCTTCTTCACAATGCAACCTAATTCATTAAAACTAACTACAATTCCAGGAAATACCCTCTTCAGCCCAAGGCTGAACTGTCCTTCATACACAAAAACCATCAGGGAAGTTAGCTCTACAGTAGGTAACCATCAATCCTTCTGGCTCATGTGTATGCATGAGAGGTCACCAGGACCTTTGACGTGTACAGACAGGCAGGAGTATGGAGGAGTGGAGGCTGCCCAGACCTTCCATCCCTCCTTTAAACCATTGAGACAGTATCCAAAGGCCAGACTAAATCCAGACATTCAGTGCCTGTAGTTATACACACACCTGGGAATCAAACCCAGGTCTCCCACATAGCAAACAAGGTTTATACGACTGAACCACAACAGCAGGTTAAGTCCCTACTAAATATGTGCTAATTATGTTTTTTCAAAGGCTAATGGGAAATGTGGATAGAATTTTGGGCAGAATGACACAGACATTCACCCAGCCCAATTTTAAGTTCCTTCTCAAAAGCATGGCAACCCTAAAGCTTCAGATAGAAAGGATAACCAGAATGCTTAAAACATGGGAAAATGATGTGCTTGCCCTACCCTCAGAACCAACTGAACAATTTTTTGCTGAAAATTTCCCCAAAGTATTCAGCCATGGTCAGATATAGCATGGAGAATTTCTGTCCAAATAGCTAAATATGGCAAAGCATAAAAAACTGGATGCCTGTTTTTATAATACTAGCTTATTGACAGATGGTGCTTTCACCTACCTGAATTTACTGTTACCCTTAGTGAGCATGTACCTCCAGATAAAGCATATATTGCAATGTTTTCATTTAATACTTGCATGTGCAAGTACATGTATATTTTTTGTGCTATATAAAAGCAAGTCAAGTCCCCCCACCCCAGTCTATTAGCACACAGCATGGGTATCAAACTTCTGGCTGTGCCTTGTGGCCCATGGGTCTCCTGGAGGAGCCAGGAATGCAGGGGCAGAACCTGCCACTGAATTCCAGGGTACCAAGCCTCACCAGGGATGTATTTCAGTAATGGCAAGGTCTAGACTGTGAAGCTCTTTGTGGTCTCAATACAGCCCAGAAGGTTGCACTGAGTTTGACATCTATAAAGTATAGTAATGCACTCCACATTCCTCAGGATTCTTGGTGAAACAGAACCCTTTTTCCCCTTTTTCAGAGATAGGTAGGGCGAGGACTAGGACAGGCACATTCTTGGAGAAAACCTACCAAGACGCTTTAAGGTTTGTGAGCAGAATTGTATCTTTTCATGGGGTAGTAAAAATTCAGAACACTTTAATCAAACAATATTTTTTGGTGTCTACAGCTATAATGTTTTCTTTGGTTTATTTCAACAAAATTAAAAATAATCTGTCTTAAAAATGTTTGGGGAATTGCATAGAACACAAAACAGTACAAGTGAAGATACTGTAAAATGTGAAAATTGTAGTATTTAGTAATAGTGCTGCCTTTGCTTTCTTTCAAACAATACATTAAGTTAATGAATTTAATGCATTTTAAATTGATAGATTTAGCTTAATTAGGTAAAAAATACTTCAAACCTTATCACTTATATATGAAATATTAGCCTATAAGGTAAGGATTGCTTCAGAACAATCTTCTGCAAATAAACTAGCATTAGAAAATGCATATTAAATATTTTATTAACAAACTATTTATGGTGAAAATAACTGTGCTGCCTATATTCTTTATCAGTTTCAACCATAAAACTGAATTTTTAACCTTGTGTGTATGACTTAAATTTTAAAATTTAAATATAGGCGAGTGGGACCATAGGAAAGTAGGGCTGGAAGGCCCCCCATAAGGTCATCCTGCTCAAGGCAGGATCCTCCCAGACTAAACCATTCCAATCATATGTCTGTCCAACATACTCATGGAAATTTCCAAGAATGGAGATTCCATAACTTGCACATTGTAGTGCAGCCCAAATTTTACCTATTTGAAACAAAGTTTCCGTTGTTCTTAAATGTCCATAAAAATCTACTGATCAAGAGAAATGGAAATTTTTTTTCAAATGGGTAAAATTTGGGCTGTACTACAATGAGTCAGTTATGGAATCTCCATCCTTGGAAAGAGATACCACTCTTTCACAGCAAATAATTATATGAAACATCTATGGATACTAGCAGAGGACATGCTGTTCCTATGTAAATTTAGAAAATATTTACTAAGGCAAACTTTTAAATAACACTTAGTGCCTGCCCCTCCCCCCTTTATTTGTTTTGTAGCTATATTAAGATATTAAGCAGTTGCTTAGCCACTGTTATATTTCTATCGAAATGTAAATCATAAAAATCAATGGACTGGAAGGAACCTGCAAGATCATCAAGTTTGGTCCCCTGCCATAGTCAGGTTAGCGAGCTCAAACTAACTCAATGAGTTGCTTATCCAGCTGAGCTTGGACACCTCCAAGGATGGTGACCAAACCACTTCTGCCGGGAGTATGTTCCAGGTTCTAGTTATGGAGAAGTTCCCTCTTATGCCCAGTCTAAATTTTCCCTCTGTTACTTTGTGTCCATTGGTCCTCATCCTCCCAAGGGGTGCTTTCCTGCAGAGTTGCTCTCCAAGACCTTAGTGTACTCCCCTGACATACTTGTAGGCGGCTAGCAAGTCACCTCTCAGCCTCCTCTTACTCACTCAGACTGAAGAAGCCTAGTTCCCAGAGTCTCTCCTTGTACGGCCTATCCTCCAGGCGTGTAATCATGTGCTTGGCTCTCCTCTGCACACTCTTGAGCTTGTCTGCATCTTTCTTGGAGTGCAGCACCCGAAACTGGGCACAGTACTCCAGCTGGGGCCTCACCAACGCTGAGTAGAGGGAAGTGCACCTTCCCAGATCTGTTGGCAACACATTGGCTGATGCAAACCAGAGTTCTATTTGCCCTGCTGGTGACTTCTCTGCACTGCTGGCTCACATTCATCCTCTGGTTGACTGTAACCCCCAGATCCCGTTCAGATGCTGTGCCAGCCAGTGGGCTGCCACCTATCTTATAGTTATAGTGAAGGTTCTTCCTACCCACAAGAATACCCAAATTTATATTAGTACTTATCTATTCTCTCCAAAATGTATAGGAATATTAAACAAATATTAGATTGATTCCTATCCATCTGGATTATATTCTATTCATGTACATTTTAATGACATAAAATATGTATTTATAACAGGGTATGTATTGTGTAATCATGTATTATATTAAAAGCTACAAACAGAAAAAAAAAATAAAATATTGAACTGGATAAGGTCTCTCTATATTTGCTATTACTTAACTTCTCAGATACTCAGTGCTTGACAAATTACTGTTTAGTCCTCATCAAGATAGATAAACTTAAAATTTGTCATCCTTCCCTTCATTTACCACCAAAATTATCTTTACTACTCAAGCAAACAATTTTTATATGCCCAGTTTTTAGGGTTGCTGTTACTAATTTCTACAAGTTATTCCTTTAGTTAATTTTCTAAACCCATCCACCCTTTTTGCATTCCCCTTCAAGAATATTGGCTATAATCTGACTCCTCCATAAGCCACATGGCTCTGCTCTCCCTCATCTTTAGGCCATGTACAAACATTCAGTTTCTCGTAGGAGAGTTGGTTATGCCCTGGAGCCCAGGACCAGCCCCTCCCACCAGGGCCATGTCCTGGGGCACCCAGCACCACTACTTCCAGTGCCTTTGGGTCTGGCACTGCCTTTGACCAGTCCTGTGCACTGGGATAGGGCCTCTGATGCATTGTACAGGGTCTGGGACTCCAAAAAGGTTTGGAAATATGGTAGCAAGAGAGTGATGCCTATTGCCCCACCAAATTTCCAGACCCGTGGGGAGCCCCATGAGCTGGATGACACAGTGTCATGGGCCAGATTTGGTCTAGCTTCATTCCACCCACTCCCCCACCACAACAAAAAAAAAAGCCCTAGAGAGGACTTGTGACCCAGATTCAGAGTTTGTTTCCGGTTTCTTCCTTCCTCCTTTTGAAAGGCAGAAGTAGTGAGAGGTAATAAGCTTTTTACTGGATACTGAACTTAGTGCACCCTTTTGCACTGGTTCATGTATACTGACTAGAATATTGTGCATCTCACCATGATTCTTTCCACTGAGTGTTCCCTTTTGCTCTCTCCTTACTAATTTGTTCATGCAGGGAATTCCAGATGTCTGTGCATGACAGCAGTACTGTCTTCCTGTCCTTCCCGTCTCTCCTCACCTTCAACCAAAGCAGAGAGATATCATCCAGGCTTGCAGGTGCAATCTGCAGAGGTTTTAATACCTCTCCCTTATTACCCTGGATTAGGGCCAGGCACAACCTGGTTCTTTGCGACTTTTAGTTATATGAATGCTTTAAAAAGCTCACCAGATTTACAGCATTTTTAAATACAAGGAAAAAGCTTAGATGAAGTTACTAGAACACACAGTCTTTTATTTGCACACTATTTTCCTACCAAATTATAATCGAGGTTGCTGCTATGCAATTTTGGTGCTGCTATTGTTGGCTTTTATTGCTGTATTAAATTGTTAGCAAACAGCTAAAGGTTGCCAAACCAATTTCACCACACCTATTTCATTTTTAATAGCCTTTTGTAAGAAACTGCTTTGGAGTCATTGTTTATATATTATAGGCAAATAAAAGTCAACAAATTGTGTCATTTGGGTTACTGCCATTAGGATTTCTTCAATTATTTTAAGCTTTTATTGGAACACAATTTATGAGGTTGGCTATCACGGCACTACAATCTCTGCATGTGTGTACTGTAGCTAAAATTGAATTATACTGTAAATTTTATAAAGCTATCCTGTTCACTAAAACTTGATCACTGCACTATACTGAATGTTGCAATGTGTCAAATTGTTTCTTTAATGATAGAAACAAAACAGAGGAGAAGCATTTACATTTCATTGGAGTTTCTGAATAGCCTAAAAGAGTAGAAGCATCTACCTTACATTTATTAAATCTATCAGATACCACATTGTCTTCATTACCTTACTCAGCACCCATAAATTTGCAATTGCATGAATGAGCTTTTAGGGAAGGTGGGGGAGTTTGGTTGTTTATCCTCCTTTAACTTTCAAATGAATAGATAACATTTTCAGTTACATACACGTTACAATCTCATTTTGATATTAATTGTACACAGTAAGATTCTTAAGTCCAGAAATAAAAGAGAATATTCTGATTTGCAATCAAAGGCCAACCTACAATTTTATTTGACAAACAAGGCACTATTCAGGGGTCAAACATGAATCCCAAACTCCCTGCACTCATGGGGTTTGATGACTCCATTCTGTCTTCTCTATGCCGTGGAAGGATGAGGTTTCCATCTCTCTCAACATATTACTGAACAATAAAGCCCTAATTTAGCTCAATTACTCCAAATTATAACTATATAATAATTCTTCATATTTACATATTCTCTCTGGCAAAACATATTGGTTACCGGAGACAACAAATATCATCCAATGCAATTAAAAGATGGGGAATGGAGGGTTCTGGGGAGAGGGGGAGAAGGGAACCATGAAATCAGGTATCAAGGAGCGCTCCGTACATCTCCTAAAACAACTGACTATTTTTAAAAGATAAAATTGTCAAGTGTGCTACAAACACCAAAGCTCTCCATTAGCTCTGAAACAGAAACTCTAATGCTGCCAAGGGATGCATACACCACATTTTAGCTAAGTAATTTTTCTGTCCAACCACTCTTAAATGCATTACTTTAGATGCAGACAAGCTTCTATACTATATTAATGTGTAGTAGCTTTATGTCTTTGCTCTCCATAAAAATTGATCTTCTTCCAAGTGACAAGCTGTGACCTTTCAGGGTACTGTGTCTACTTATACTTTGTTCCCTTTCACAATTGCATCCAGTAATATACATCAGAAATGACAAGCAGAAATGGGATACTATCTGTGCTCTCGTATATCTGATGTGTAAGGTCTCAGTGACTGCTAATTAGAAAAAATACTCTCCAGATTTATCATACTTGTTGCTTGCAATTACTGCAAAGAAACAACATAAATTAACCTTAAAATAACAGCTGCTTGATACTGTCACTGGGGGTACGTATATATTTAAATAAAGAAAAAAAGGTAAAGCTCAACACAGAAAATAATTTGCCTTTAAAAAAAAACTTTTATTTTTACCTCCCTGCACCCGCCCCCCTTTTTTTTTTTCTTTTTAAGAATGGAAATTTCTGTAATAAATTAAAATGCTTGGCCACTCTTCCTCTACTATCCTAACCTAACTTTTGTTTCTTTTTAATGAGAAAAAGAAAAGTCAGCAAAACAAAATGTCACCATTAAATCATTTCACAGCATTTTGTGTCAGAAACGTAATGGAAAATGCACACATCATGGGAAAGGTTACTTTTCTTCCAGAACATCTTTTCACTTGGTTCAGGGCTCATCCCTCTATATAACTGTGCAGGCACTACTGATGGTTGTTCTCTCTGGGCTTAATGTGGCAGTTGAAGGATTATGGCATTTTCAGGAAACCACAGTGCAGTGATTTTAGTGGTTATCTGGCTGAAAGTGATGCTATGATTTAGAATAACTGCTCTGTTTATGTGCAATGGTAAAAGTCAGTTACTATACCATCTTGCAATGTCAACTTTGTTCTTTATTGTATATTTCCCTAAGATGCCATTACATCAGATCTCAAAGTCACTTGGAACTGGAGAAAAAAACCTTTGTCCCTAGACCTCCAATGAAAGTAAGTCTGTTTCAAAAACTGAAGATGTTGTTTTAATGTAGCTGAAAATTATGACAAGTTTGTAACAAGACATGACCCTATCAACATTAAAAAAAAAGTCATCAAGCTATTTCTTATAATATGGCACCTAACTAGAATACTGTGAGAAAGAAATTTGTCAACTTCCAGGGAGAGAGAGAGATTAAATAATTTTTCCAGGTGCTTCACACCATTTCTGTGGTTTTCAATTACATTTTAAAATGTTTCACTTCTTCTGCCTGAACAGTCCATAAACCACAAAATAACAGACAGAATAGTGGAACTGACTGTATACAAAATACTATCAAAGACAAACTGAGTGAAATGCAAGGGGGAGGGTCTTTTAAATATTTCCATTACTTTTTAATATTCTAGGTGTACCAAGAGGTTCCATCTCAGGTGAAACATGCTATCCAAACACAAACAGGAAACAGCATTGGAACCATAATTTTGGCTTATGATGGTTTAGTGGTTCAGGGGTTTTGTGGGAAGTTGGAGGGGAGGGAAGATATTCTCTTTTAACATGTATTAAAAGTCAAGTCTCAAATAATCTTTGAAGGAAAAGGTATTTTTCTTTAAACTCCC
>NW_017729004.1:64214491-64216428 GCF_001723915.1 Gavialis gangeticus | reverse complement strand
TTTTGTGGGAAGTTGGAGGGGAGGGAAGATATTCTCTTTTAACATGTATTAAAAGTCAAGTCTCAAATAATCTTTGAAGGAAAAGGTATTTTTCTTTAAACTCCCCCCCCCCAAAAAACATTAAGAATCAAGAATACTAACCTATAATCCCTCTTTCTGATGAAACATTTTGGGAGGAACCACAATAGCAAGGTGATATGAGCTACAGTTTTTCCCCATCTCTCAGGTGGATACTACTTGCCTTGAAGAATCAACTTTGAAATAAAAAATATAATAAACCTGCAGCCAGTGGGCCTAAAGAGTCTAAATTAATTTACTCATAGCTGCTTGCAATGTCATGTTCACTAATATAACAAAGGAAACAGGTTGACATTAGATTCTGCTAAAAATCTTTGCCAGGAGACTAATTCAAAAGACATTTTTATTGGACTTCCTCTCCTTATAGTCACTCTGTTCCTGAAAACACAAGCATAAAGTACAGTCCCTGATAGGATTAAGTGAAAAGTTAAACATTTTAGCTGAAACCCATCTTCCAATACCAAAATACCAGAAGAGAACTTGTTCACATTAAAAAAAAGAAAATGTTAATCATTTAGAGAGCAAATACAGAAAATGTTAATCATTTAGAGAGCAAATACAGAAGATGTATAGACAGCCTAGAAAGTTCATGAAAAAGAAAAACAAGCTTCTGTTAGGAAAAGTTCTGCCACCTTAAGTGTATTAAGTAATACTTGGTTCCTCTTTAACATGCACTTTTGTCTTTGAAATTTTAAATGGTATGCTGAAAATGAGATATACTAAATATCCTTCCAATTGATAAAACAATCTAGAAAAATTACATAAAGCGACATTCTATCAAGTAAAATTTAGAATCCTCATACCTTCTTAGGGTAAGAACTAATGTTTAATTTATTAATGATAAAAAACCCTCAAAAATATGGCAAAACCTTGTCACCAAAGCTCATTAAAATAAGATGAAGGACATGAATATTAAAAAATTCCTCCAAACCACTGACCCACATATGGGAACAAACATGGCTTCTCAATATGCTAATATCTTCATAAACCATCCAGAGGAGGAATTTCTAGAAAACTGCACCATCAAACCTACACTATCCCTGTGTTTCATCATCTAGATTGAGCATCTGGACTGACTTACTTATTGACTTCCATCACAACTTTAACAACTACGATCCCTTGACCAAAGTACCCATGGAATAACTCCTATACTAATGTTAAGTTTCTAGACACCACAAACCACATCTGGGATGGCACCTTATAAATCACCGTATAAAAAGAAACACACAGACCACAGTACCTGTATGTCCACAAAACCAGCAGTCACTCCAAGCACTCTAAAAAAACTGTAATCTACAGCCAGGCCTTCAGTACCGTCCCATTTCCTCTGAGAACACCCGTGATGCCTACTTGGGCAGCCTGAAATATGCCTTTATACAACAAGTACATTCCAGTAAATAGACTATCTTTGAAAGAGCCACCCAGATATACTGCAGTAACCTGCTACAATACAAAAAGAAAGCCCCCATGACTACGTACCCCTGGTAGTCATCTACTAAACCCACAAACTTGCCTTAACAACAAATGCTTAACCTGTCAACACATCTTCAGTGCTACAAGAATCAACACCTCCCCACAATGAATCCATCAGAATCCATGGATTCTACACATGCCATTCCCAAAATGTGATATACCTGACCCAGTGCATCAAATCCCCTCATGATAATTATATTGGTAAAGTGAACCAAAACTCCACCAGAACTAACTCTCATAAGAAAAACATAAAGGACAGACACACAAACACCAGTAGGAGCACGCTTTTGTTTCGTTTTTTTATAGAACAATCCCTCCCTTTCTAACCTCACTATCCTTGTGCTCAAGGGAAATCTACCGAAAAAAAAAAAAAAAAAAAAAACTTT
>NW_017729004.1:64177741-64214405 GCF_001723915.1 Gavialis gangeticus | reverse complement strand
AAAAAAAAAAAAAAAAAAAACTTTTAAGAGGCAAGTTTGGGACCAAAAATTTGTAAGCTGGCTGGACACTAAGAATCAAGGATGGAACACTGATATTGATTTTATCATACACTGTAATTTACCCAATTCCTGAAATTTTTCCTTCCCACTAAGGATGATAATGACACTTCTCCCTTTTAATAGGTTTCATCTTCGGTTAATCAAGCTTTTCTTCTGCTAATGGTTTGTCTGCTACCCCTGACAATTTTCCCCCTCTCTTTTCACAGCCCTATCCACTGATTTTATTCATCCCTGTGCCTGTAACTTTCTTCAGACCTGATGAAGAATGCCTTGCATTCAAAAGCTTGTCTAATTTCATACCAACCATGCAGCTAGCCCAATAAAACAACCAAAATTCCTTGCCTCCCTGCAATACTTGATTCAAGATGAGTTCCCCCCCACCGTAGGAGGAGGGAAGTTCCTCATCTTAGAACTGTGTACAGGAGCAGTGGGGGAGGAGGTAGCTGTTGTGGCTCCAGCCCCTACCCAGGGTTGGGGTCATAGCTTCAGCTGCTTCCTGCCTCCCCCCTCCAGCTGGCACATCTGCACCCTGCCATCTCCCCCCTGCAGCTTCTTCCTCCCATTGCCCCCAACCATGCAATCTCTGCTCCTCTACCTGACCCTCTCTCTCCTCCCCTTACCTTTGAGCTGTGCTGACAGGTTCTCTGCACACTGTAGCCTGAGGTATTAAACACATCCTCAAGCCCAGCCATGCAGAAGCCGGTAAAAAGAATGGTAAAAATAATGGTATGTAAGCCTCATTTAAAATTCAGTTTGTGTTCCAGTCACAAAAAAGTCTGCTGTTCTCACTTTCATTAATTTAAATTGGTGCCATCATACATCATAAAGCTAAGACTAGAAAAAACATTATAGAAACTGACTCAACTACGTTTTAAGTTCCCTGTATTGCTATTACTGCCATCTCTTTCATGCTGGATCTCTCTCACAAGAAAAATGTATGCTGTCCTGTAAAGGTGAAGCTGAGAACAAAGGCTTTTTGAAAAATGGATGCGGACAACGCACTATACCAGGGGTCAGCAACCTACAGGATGTTAGCTAAATCTGGCCTGCGGAGTGAGGGCTTCTGCCATAGAGGACTTTGGTGGCATTTGGCCATGGTGCACTGTGCACAGCAGTTGGGTGCTTTGTCCATGCTGCACTGTGGCTAGGCTAAAGAGAAAAGCTGTGGGGATGGCAGAAGCTGGGTCCTAGCACCGGCTCACCTTTGAGCTGAGCTGGGTCATTCTAGCCTGCTGCCAGAAAATGTTGCCAACCCCTGATACATAGGTGACTTAGGCCTCATAGATTAACTTACAGATGAATGACTTAGTAAAAGGTCTGGCCAGGTGTGTAAGAATTTGCTGCTTTGCATATTACGATCACTTACTACAACAGTCTATCACAATCCAAATGATAATGCAGGTAGGTATTTCATTCAGAAAATTGTCTGTATAGGTGCATAATTAAGAAATACAGGAGTCAACAACATACTTTACTGTATTAAAATGATAATGGCTAAAGTAGCACAGCATTTCAAGGGTTATTTTCCCTGTGGTCCTTTAAAACCACTGCATTATTTTAATATCTGAACAAGAACATTCTGAGGTTATATATTTCTGAAGTATAAGTTTCAGTTTCATGACTGCTGTAAGAATGGCTCAGCTTAATGATGCAAAACAATTGAATTGATAAAGAACTTGACATTTGTTTTATGAAGATACTGTACTACGAAATGCTCTTATGCGATAACCTTGCTGCAATCCAAATGACTAAAACCATTTGGCTACAATCATGCACTAATTTATTTAAATGTCAAATGAATTGGGTTATTTGATACTCAGCTGACGGTTTAAGGAATAAATCTTAAAGAGTAGCCATTAGAGTAAGAGGCTACTGACCCATGGCATATGACAGAGATTTTAGTCTTTGCAACCTGCTGTAAGTGATTGGGCCAAGAAATAAGTTTGGTCTGCTATTAGCATTTTGTGTTGTCATACCTTTATTAAAAACTTTTGCTCTCTACATTTTATTTCATTTCAGTATTGCAGAATTAACCTTTAATCTGTCTGAAGATGCATCCCACTCAAAAACCTTCTCTGAGAATTCCCTATTATTCTCATTTAAAAATTAATAATTACAAGATGCAAAATAATATATTCTGCAATTTCTTAATTTTTGTGCATCTCAGGATTTCTTTAAAAAGAAAAAGACAGGTAGAACAATGATGCATATATTCCCTAAGGCAGGCAGATAAAACAATGTATAAATCCTGAAGTACATAGCCATTTTAGGAATGGATGGCAACTGTCAAATATACTGACAGGCCATGAGGCATAAATATATGGATGGCAGCACAAATTTAGCAAGCAGGACACAATACAGGAAAAACAAACAAATAAACAATAACAATGCATCCCTTAAAAAAATTGTTAAAATGTTCTTTTTTTAGAACCAGTAGAAACTTAATGTCTGATGAAACGAGCAGTAGAGCTAACCACACTTTATCATGCATTAGCAGGTGCTTAAACAGGTCCAGGGAGGTGATACTTCCCCTCTATGTGATATTGGTCAGACTGCAGCTGGAGTACTGAGTCCAGTTTTGGGTGCCACACATCAAGAGGGATGTGGACAACCTCAAGAGGGTTCAGAGGAGGACCACTTGCATGGTTAGGGGCCTGCAGGCAAAGCCCTACAAGGAGAGACTGAGGGACCTGGATCTCTTCAGCCTCTGCAAAAGAAGGCTGAGGTGATCTTGTGGCCACCTACACCACTGGGGTGGGGGGGAGGAGGTACAGCAAGGAATAGCAGATGCTGTTTGCCAGGGCACCCCTTGGAGTAACTAGAAACAATGGCCACAAATTGACAGAGCAGATTTAGGTTAGACATCAAGAACTTCTTTAGGGTAAGGGTTGCCAGAATCTGGAATGAGTTTCCAAGGGAGGTGGTGCTCTCCCCTACCGTGGGGGTCTTTAAGAGGAGACTAGATATGCACCTGGCTGGGGTCATCTGACCCCAGTGCTCTTTCCTGTCCAGGGCAGGGGCCTGGACTTGATGATCTGCTGAGGTCCCTTGCAGCCCAAACATTAATGAATCTATGAATGTAATGTTGCCAAAAACTGGCTCTTATATTTATAAATAACTTTCTAAATGTCAAAGCTATGAAATATATCTTGGTAGAAAGTCTGTAAATGAAAACAGATGCAACATAAAACCTTGGATTTGAACACTATTGATCATGGAGAAGGCTTTCATGAAGTTCCCACCTTCTCAGCATTAGTTCTCTTCTAGTCAGTACATCACAAAAGGCTTGGCAAAGTGGATGAAAAAAAAAAACCTTTGTGGAGTATTAACCTGCCCATTTCGTGACAAAACAACAAAGCACTTGAGAAGGGAAATGTCATCAGATACCAGGATCATATATTAAGATTGTGGAAGACAGGTTTGCCTGAGCATTTGCCTTAGGGCAGACAGACAGACACATTCTGTTTCTAGCTACGTGGAAAACTACATCTCACCAATTATCTAATGTACTGAGGAGCAGACAGTCTACCTTTAAAGGTATCTGTCGTTATTGTATACCCACACATTATTTATCATTTTAAACCTTAGGGAGTACAGATTTATACAAATTCAACAACTGTGAAAAAATATTTTAAAAATGCAAGAAAATAATAAAAAAAAGCAGCCATAGAAAACGCATTACACAATGCAGCGAATGCACACATATCACCAATAAACTCTTAAGCAACCTAGCAGGCAGTGATGGGCTTCAATTCCGTTGAATTTAATTGAAATTTCCACTTCAAGTATTGAAGTCCAAAGCATAAAGGTGAACATTATCTGTCAATGTAAACTCATCCTCTGGGACAAGATTCCAGTGGCTCCTGCTCTGATATCACAATGTGCTGACCAACTTTTGTATGACATAACAAACACTAAAATGCCATTTGGAGGGAAATTCAGCGTTTTAGAAGGGGATTTGCCTGTTGTTCCCTGCAGGTTACCCACATCTATAATTTGAGAGCCAATCTTAAGAGCCAACCGACATGGAAGGATTTTAAAATATTGAAACTTAACTATAACATTAGACCAATGACTGGAGCAGAGGAATTTGCTTCTTATTTCAAAAGTATCAGAGAGGGGCTAAAATTACACATGAAGATTTCTCTGATATTATCAGAGTACCAGAAAACTGCATCTGAAAAGAAAGCAACTGAAGTTGGTCCATGGTAGTGAGTTTTCAGAGGATGTCATTCACTGCAATTCAAATTCTGTGCTCCAAAAATCAACACTGTGATGCTATAAATGAGGATTTAATTGCCAGAAGTACTGGAGAAGAAAGAGTATACTTAAGCATTGACAGTTTACGTCATGGTTGGCCAACCTCCCTGGGTGCTAAAAGTGGCATAAGTGGCCTTTGTGTTTTGGCATGAGGCAGACTGGCAAGAGGACAAGAAGCACAGGGCAGATAGGGCAGGAAACAGAAAGCAGAACAGCAGTTCAGTCAGCACGGTGGCAGATAGGATAGGGAGCAGAAGCCGAGCAGCACATCAGGTAAAGGAAAGAGATTGGAGTGGCCCTTGGGGAGGGTTGAGGGCTAATTTCTGGTATGCCTGCCATGGCCTCATTGGTATACACAACAAACAGTAATGAGAATAACCAATAACTGACTGACTTCCTCAGTTTGTTACTAAGTGGTTTACCTCCCCACAGGCTCATGCTGAAGGTGAGAATGACTGATTCTGTTGCAAAATACAAATCTGAAAATTGGCTTAATCAATGGCACAAGACGTATTGTAAAAAGATTTTAAGAGAACATTATAGACTTAGAAGTGATAACAGGAAAGGTACTGGAAAATATGTTCTTCTGCCAAGAGTCACATTATGTCCATGAAATATAGCTCTACCTTTTAAGATATGCAAGAGGCAATTTCCTATCAGAGTAACTTTTGCAATAATGATCAAAATAACAGTCAAGGTCAAACACTTGACAAAGTGTTTACCTACTACAGCCTGTGTTTGGAGAGGGCCACCTATATGTTGCAATGTCAAGAGTGAAATCATGTGACAACCAGAAAAATGCATATTATACAGACAAATGATCAGGGAATATTACCAAACCTGTGATTCCTTAAATGAAGTTCACATTTATAAACACCACGTGCTCCTGACGGGATGTATTATCGCCCCTTCAGGTCTTGCAAAACGACTGAACCTGCTTATGTTTGTTTAAATCAGTGATGGCCAAACTGCAGCACACTTGCCACAAGTGGCATGGGCAATCTTTGTGTTTGGCACATACACAACAGATTGGGGAGGGGGTAGATAGCACAAAGCAAATCAGATCAGCTAGAGGAAGCAGATCAGAATGGCACTCAGGAAGAGCCTAGGGATTAATCTGTGGCATACCTGTCAAAAAGGCTGACCCCCACTGGTTTTAATAGTGCATTTAAATGCCATTCTGAAGCTATTTAGTTCAACAAGTGATTTAAAAAGGTTAATAGACTATTTTGTTATTATTTTAACCCCAGTTTTATCCTAGAATTCTCAGGAAATATTTTGTAGCAAACAACTTCAAATGTTTCAATCTATATGAAAAAGTTTAAAAGAGCTGAAAAACTCCTATAGACTGGGCCAAATATTTAGACAGAACCAATGTGCTCTGGTTTACTGAAGATTTCAGGATTTCTGACAATCTTTATGCAAATTCCACACCGAATGTGGCTTGAAGATCAATGGGGGAGGAGGGGAAATCAAGAAAGAGCCAAACAGTAAAAGTAAAAACTGCGGCAAAGTAGAAGGAAAAAGAAGACAAATGAAATGAACTTAAATTGACCAATGGCATATTTTTGATCATACGTTACAACCTGAAGCATCTTTTAAGCTTTAGGCCCGATGAGAGCTTGCAGTTGGTGAAAAGTCAGTGTGAAGAGTTATTCAAGAATGAATCTTATGTCAAAGGAAAATGTGCAACAACAATACACATTTTTAGCAAAAACTTGCTGAGTACACACTTGTTTTTAATAAATGCAAATATCCAAAGTCCACATTAAAGTCTTCTGATTGGGGAAGCATACTGCCTTACCCCAGAAAACCAAAACAGATCTTTCCTTGGTTATACTTGGAATGGATCATAAAATGTACTGAAGAAAGCCACCATGATAGTGTCACTTATTTTACTTGCCAAAAAGGATTAATAAACACTGTCTTCAGCTAGAAATACCCTTTAAAAAAACTCCCTACATAGTTCTTCCAGTCCTGACAATATGGATTCTAAAAGCTCTCCTTTTCATGCTATAGCTTAATATCCACATATTGAGTTTGTCTCGGGCTCAGTTATGATATAGCTCTACCAAACCATTTAGAACCAAGCATGACAGTTATTTAAAAAAATAAAATCAAAGGACCTGTTGCAAAGCAAAATTTTCCAAAGCAAAGTATTTTGTACTATAATTTAGCACATTATCATTAGTGCTAATTTATCTGAAAAGCCATAGTGTCTTTTAGTTACTCGATAGCTATGAAGAAAAAGCTCTTCAAATTTGAAGGAAATACTCTACAAATAAAAATTTTGTATTTAATTCTATATTTACTCTACATGAAAACTAGATGCATGTTTTACACCCAGTTAAATGAGATAAAATTACAGCTATATAGGTAAACTCTGTCAGTAGAGAACCTATCGAAAGATACAGTATGACTCCTAGAAAATTATATACTGAAAATTAATTACATTATTGAGCATTAAACCTCCCTTACATACTTAAGGCCATTAATATATTGTTATTGTAATCTTCTGTAACACATTAGTTTCATGAAAATATTGGCTGAAATGTAAAAATTTTTCTTGTAACACTATAATTAATGCTTATTCTGTTAGCACCTCCTAGATACAATTTCAAAATCTATTAAGAATAACTGGATTTTGTACACTGTGCTGGACAGTTAATTTTGCTGAGATGTATATCAAAGAGTCTAATTTGATTGCTTTTAGTTTTTTGAAGAGATTTGAACTAAAGTACAACAGTGGGATTGCTCATTCCCAGACAATAGAAAACAGATGGAGTCCAAATCCTCAATGAGAAGACAGAGTCTCACCTCCTACAGCAGATGCAAGGAAAACCAATGTAAAATTAATCTAAGAAAGGAAATAAGGGAAAAAAATGGGGTAAACAATGGTCACAAGATGAAAGATGCATCATAGCAGCCTGTCTGGACTATGACTGAAACAACAACTGTATTCCAACATTTTTCCCATTAATAACCATGAAAATATGCCTACCAAAACATCTTTTCTTCTGTCTTTTTTCCATCCCACATGGCTGCTTGGTTCATGAACTGAAAGTGACACTGGTTTGAGATTTGTCTTATTTGGTTCCAGTTCAACAACTATTTTCAGATCTGCTCTCTTGGTAACCATAAGAGCAAGACACTACTGTTAGAAACAAATACTATATACAATATAAATAACTTGTTCCAAAACCTAGTGATATGTAATTTGCTTTTAAAACTAACATTCTATGCTGCTGAAAAATATATATTCTAGATTCCTTTGCATTTTGTATTTATAAACAGAAGTTTACAATTTGTCAATTCATCTTTAATTCTGATGTTTCCACAGTTGTTTTGCACCACTTACTATACCTTGGTAACTAATAAGCATTAGGTAAGATAAAATAAACCATAAAACAGATGCAACTGTGCTAAATTTTATATAATTGATTAGCTCTGAAATGTGTTTTTTAAAAAAATCAGGTAATGATTATGAAGACCTAGAATTATTTACTGACATGATATAACCAGTGACATATTGCTTTCTCGTACTAAATAATTATGGGCATTTGTGCACATGCTTGCATATACGTTTGTATAAATGGCAAAATGCGTGTCAGTGCCGAGAAAATGGCAACAGTGTGCTTTTGGACTAAAACACATATGTGTATAAATGCCCTATTTTCCTACCGCAACACTCTGTTGGTATCTTCCTCCTCACTATATTTTATCTAATGTATTATTTCTTTCAATCTTGTTAGCGAACATACTCCACACTAATGTTAAATAATACCATAGGAACAGCTGGGTGGTCAGTAATTCTCACAATCAGGCCATTTATTTTACTAGTCATTTAGAAACCTAGCTTTAATTGTTTAATGTTTGAGTATCATGGACAATTTTCTTAAAAAGTCTTAGTTACATGTATTCAAATGAAACATATAGTTCACTGAGATTTTTGGTTTTAATCAGAATAGATAGCAATATTGTGTTGGATCAAAGCACTTATATGTATTGCATTGAATACTCTTAACAACCTGGTAGTAATTGGTTCTGGACTACTATGCTAAACTGAAGGCACTTTTTTATTGCTTATTAAGCCACTTAAGGATATTTCAATTTATCTAGACTCACATTTCAACAAGATATGGTTAAATTCCCAAGATAACTATTATACACTGTGGTGAAATGAACTTTTTAAATGCGTGCATTAGTCAGTTATGACCTCATAAAAAGGTAAGGACACAGTTATGAATCACGCAATTCCTTGGCAGGATCCACAACTTAGCCATTCATATAAGTTCATGATGAAGTATTACTAGACTGTAGCAAGTTTCTTAAGATGCACTTTAACTTTTATAAATGGGACATAAATATAAGAACACTACTTATACCCTTAAAGAATATAATTCAGTATAATGTACTTTGTCTTTTAGAATTTGTTACTTTTACAAAACTCACCAATGATTTCGTAATAAATAAATAAATAAATAAATAAAAATCATCCCGTCTCGCTCAAATTTCCCTTTTACACGTGTTAACATTCTTTTGGAGTTTAAGAACAACTTGTGTCTTTGTATCAAGACTTATGAACTTTAAAAATCCTCTTAATTTTTAATTATTTTAAATTGCTCAAAATAGCTATTGCTTTACTTTAATGCTTACTTACTTTTGAACTGACTGAGCTGTTTAGTACAGAGCCTCTGGATTCAGTATTATAATTGCAAATTAGAATGACATCTTCATAACTTTTAGTAAAGCAATTAACTCTTTGGAAACCTGACAGTATCCCAGTTATCTGTGCTAAAACTACTTGTTCCAAAAAATGCTAATTCCCAAGAAAATTAAATAGTTCAAGTGACCAATAAAATAAGTCTATACCTAAAATGTTATTTTGCTTAGAACCACTCATTGCCAAAATGAATTGCTATTATAAAGCATTACTTCAATTTAACCGAAGGACATATTTTGTTAATTTAAAAATATTATAATGGTATAGGCAGTCTTTTACTTCTTTAATTAAGCATTTTTATCTATCAACATATTTATGAAATCTCTTCCTATTCTTCTTAAACCACTTAAGTCCAGAAACATGAAAGGACTAAACACAGAGATACTAAACATGACTACAGATACTAGACTAACACTGAAACCTGTCAGTGATAATGGAACATACAACAATAAAGCTATCTATCTATACAATCTGACAACAGTAATAAATGAAGTCAAACGAAGTCGTACCACATGTATATAACCAGTATGTACAGACAATACTAGCATACCTATTAAAGAGAGTGTTGCTTCATCAAAATGTTACCTTAAACAAAGCTATTAATTACAAGTTTTCTGCTATTTTATTACATTTTTTCATACAAAATAATAATTAAGATACATTTTAGAGATGCAACTATCATAACATTTCATTTTAGTATATTAGTATAAAGTATTTCAAAGCACTACATTTCACAACCTAATTTTCAAAGCTTAAAATCCATAAAAATTAAGCAGAATACCCTTTGTACAGATGAGTAAGCTGAGACGAAGCACTTAGGAAACTTGTCCAAGCTTACATACAGGCTGGAAAAGAAGCCAAGAAAGCAATTCCTACTATGTATAGTAATTGCAGTTTATTTTTCTTCACATTGTTTTTTTGTAACTGCATATTGATTGCTTTGCTCTATTTCTGTATAGGACAGTATCTGTTTTGTAATTTATAAAACGACGCATTCATTATTAGTGCCTAGAAGACTGCTAGCAAACAACAAGTTCAGTAGTAACTCGCATACCTGCCTTGTTAGTTTGCAGAAGGGAATACTAACTAGGACAGTAAAGTCATCACTCTTACTCATTCTATTTATCTTAAAAAGTTTCATTTGCATGTCTTTAAAGGATTCATTTTCTAGACAGAACAAATGCTTCCAGCAGAATAAAAAACATATAGGAAAAGTAAGTAAAGAATAAGTAAGGGCCCTGGACTTCAGAAAAGCAGAATTTGGCTCATTCAGTGAACTGATGGGCAGGATCCCCTGGGAGGCCAGTCTGAGGGGAAAGATGAGTCCAGGAGACCTGGCTTTACTTTAAAGAAACCTTACTCAGAATGCAGGAATGAACCATCCCAATGCACAGGAAGACTAAAAAATATGGCAAAGATCAGCTTGGCTTAGCAGTAGAGGTTCACTGATACATCTGTCCACATCATATCAGCACTGATAAAAGGGGCCCCAACCACCCTTCCCTGGTCCCCCCCTGCTCACCACTGGCCCCCCAACTTAGCAGCCAGATGCTGCTCTCCAAGCTGCCGGGCTGCATATTGGCAATTGGATCATTATCAGCTGATATGGCTGGTCAATAATTGGCCATTGGTATCAGCTCAAAAAGTCTTTATCAGTGCACCCCTACTTAGCAGGAAACTCTTCAATGAGCTAACATGAAAAAGAAGCTTACCAGAAGTGGAAACTTGGGAAAACAACTAGGGAGGACTATAAAAGTATTCCTTGGGCATGCATGGGATGAAATCAGGAAGACCAAAGCACGACTGGAACTGCAGCCAGCAAAGGACATGAAGGATAACAGTGAGAAGAAGATCAGGGAAGGTGAGTGTCCCTTAATGAATGGGAGGGGCAACCTAGTGAGAGATAATTAGGAAAAGATGAAGTACTGAATGCCTTTTTACCTCAGTCTTCACAGGCAAGGTTAACACCCAGACTACTGCACCTGGAAGCACAGTCTGGGGAAGGGGCGAGCAACCGAGAGTGGCAGAAGAAAAGATTAGGAACTATTTAGAAAAGCTGGATGTGTACAAGTCCATGGGGCTGGACATGATGCACCCAAGTTTGCTGAGTATGTTGGCTGATGTGATCACATTGCAACTCATCATTAGCTTTGAAAACCTGCAGAGAAAGGGAGAGGTCCCAGATGATTAGAATGCCTCGATGTCTAGTCAGCAGCTGGTATAAAGTGGAGTGTCCCAGGAGGTGTTCTAGGGCCAGTTTTATTCAATATCTTCATCAGCAACCTGCAAGATTGGATGGAGCATACCCGCCGCAAGTTTACAGATTACACCAAGCGGGAGGGAGCAGTAGATATGTTAGAGGGTAGAGCTAGGATTCAAAGAGACCTCAACAAACTGGAGGATTGGACCAAAAGAAATCTCAGGTGGTTTAATACGGACAAGTGCAAAGTCCTGCACTCAGGACAGAACAATCCCATGCACCACTACAGACTGGGGACCAACTGGCTAAGCTGCAGCTCTGCCGAAAAGGTCCTGGGGTTACAGTGGACAATAAGCTCAATATGAATCAACAGTGTGCCCTTGTTGCCAAGAAGGCTAACAGCATACTGAGCTGCATTAGCAAAAGCATTACCAGCAGATGAAGGGAAGTGATTATTCTCCTCTATTCAACACTAGTGAGGCAACATTTGGAGTACTGTATCCAGTTTTTGCCCCCCCCAACAAACACTGTGGACAAATTAGGGAGTCCAGCAGAGGGCAACAAAAATGGCTAAACGCTGGGGCACATGACTTACGAGAAAAGGCTGAAGGAACTGGGCTTTAGTTTGGAGAAGAGAAGACTGGGGAGGGATGGGAAGTTAATTGCAGCTTTAACTATATGAAAGGTGGTTCGTTCCAAAGAGGATGGAGCTAAACTGCTGTCATTGGTGGCAGATAACAAAACAAGGGACAATGGTCTCAAGTTGCAGCAAAGGAAGTGTGGGTTAGAGATCAAAAATTCTCTCACTAGAAGGGTAGTAAAGCACTGGAACAGGTTACTTAGAGAGGTTGTGGAATCTCCATCCTTGGAGGTTTTGAAGACCCAGCTAGACAAAGCCTTGACTGGGAAGATATAGTTGGGGATGATCGTGCTTTGAACTGGGGGTTGAACTATATGACCTACTGAGGTCCCTTCCAAGTCTAATCTTCTATGATTCTGTGAACCAGAGGACCTGGATAAGAACCTAGTGAGCAGACGTGAAGTAGAGGTAATGTTAGAATGTTGTCAGGAAGAAATTACAACCAAGTCATTACTTGATAAATATTTATATACTGATGCAAGAAGCACAGGGAATAAAAATTAGAGGTCCTAGTTCAATCACAGACTTGTGTTGTAACTGGGATAACAGATGGGCATACTTTGTTTAGGAAGGACAGGTAGGGGAAGAAAGGAGGAGGTGTTGCCTTGTATAAAGATGCTGTGCATGCATTTTGACATACAATATAAAGCAGAAGGTAGGCCTGCTGAAAGACTCTGTGTAGATGTCAGGGAAAAGAGTAGTAGGGATGATGTCACACTGGTCATCTGTTATGGGTCACTGAACCTGGAGGAAGAAATGGATAAGCCCCTGTTTAAACAATTAACAGAAGCTACAAAATAATAATACATAGTTCTCATGGGGCACTTTTCCCTCTCAAGGGAGGGAAACAGTAGTGAAGAGGAAGTACTGCAAGTACTTGGAGTATGCTAAGGATAATTCTTCGGCACAAGTGGTGGAGGGGTCTACAGGAGTGGAAGCTATTTTTGATTTCCTGCACACAAACAGGGAAGATTTGACTGAGCATATGAAGATTAAAGGTAACTTAGATGACAGCAACCACAAAATGACCGAGTTGAGATAAGCGAAGGATACTACAAGTACGTCAAAAGTAAGAAGAAACCATACAGAATGCAAAAGGCAATCTTTTGATGATGCAGAGAAGACTGAAGAATTTAATGCTTTTTTAAAATTTAATCCTTGCAAATAAAGTCAGGTACCAGATGATGAGTACAGCTGGCAAGACAGGTAGGGAAGGAGTCATACAACCCTAGGGTAGTGAAAAAACAAGTTATGGATTACTTGGAGAAGCCACATGCTTCCAAGTAGGCAGGGCCAGAGAAGTACATCCTGGAGTACTGAAAGAACTAGCTGAGGTAATGTCAGAGCCACTGGCTTTGAGAACTCATTGGAGGTCAGGTGAAGTCCCAGATGACTGGAAAAGGGCAAATATAATACTTACCTTTGAGAAAGGGAGGAAGAGGGATCTGAGGAAGTACAGATATGTCTGTCTGACCTTGGTACCTGGAAAGATCATCGGAAAAGGTCATTAAGGGATCTATACTGAAGTGCCTGGAAGAGAATGAGGTGATTAGCAACAACCAACATGGATTAACCAAGAGTCATGCCTAGCCAACCTGATTTTCTTCTGTGACAAGGTGACAGGCTCAGTGGGAGTGGGTATAGGGCAGTGGATGCACTAAACTTTAGCAAAACTTTTAACATTGTCTGCCACAACATTCTCATAAATAAGCTAAAGAAATACAGACTAGATGAAGTCCTGTAAGGTAAATAACATAATGTGCTGGATCATCATGCTCAAAGAGTAATCATCCATGACTCAATATCTAATTAAGAGAAGATATAAAGGGGGGTTCCCCACAGGTCTTTCATGGGTCCATGATTGTTTAACAACTTTATTAATGATTTGGAGAATGGACTAAGTATACACTTAAATTTCTGGATGACAAGTTGAGTGAAACTGCAGACATTCTGGAGAGCAGAGGATTCAGAATGACCTGGATAAACTGGAGAAATGGTCTGAAATCAACCAAATGAAATCAGTTAGGACAAGTACAAACTCATAAACTAAGGACAGAATAAATGCTTTCACAAATACAGCCAAACAGTCAACTGACTAGGCTGTAGTACTTCGGAGAACAACCTGTGGGTTACTAGAACCATAAGCTCATTATATGAGCTTATTAGACCATAGAGTAGTCTTGCTGCAAAAAACACAACAAAACAAACTCCTCCCCTCCCCGCTCCCCTATTCCCCCTCAAAAAGCAGGAGTATACTGGGTTGTATTAACAGTAGGGAATAAAGGGAAGTGCTTCTTTTGCTCTATTCAACACTGGTAAGGCCTTGCTTGGAATACTGTGTCCAGTTTTGGACCATAGACTTCAAGAAGGATGGGGACAGACTGGAAAGAGTTCAGCTGAGAGGGGGTCTTGAAAGCATGACTTGTGAGGAAAGACTGAAAAAACTATGATTATTTAGTATGCAGAAGAGAAGACTGAGAGGGGCTTTGATAACAGGTTTCAGATACCTGAAGGGTGATTATAAAACAAGGTGGAGATTGACTATTTTCTATGGCTACAGGGGATAGGACTAGGAACTATGTCTTCAAACTGCAGCAGAGGAAATTTAGGTTGGAGAATAAGAAGTACTTTGTCATTATGAAGGTATAGTTAAGCTTTTAAACAGATTTCCCAGAGACGCTGTGGAATCTCTGTCTCTGAACAGTTTCAAGAGGAAGTTAGATAGACACTTGCCTGTAGTGAAGCTGCCTTGAGCAGAAGGTTGGACTGGATGACCTGAAGAGGTCCCTTCTAGCTCTATTTTACTATGATCTTATGTTACCAAATAGAACAAATTAAAATGCTAGACCTTAAGTTGAGCCTGTACCTTTGCATAATTTAGAGAAACTCAAGAGTCTCAATGGCAGTACATGTAAACTGACTTGTAGGGAAGGTAAGTCTAGGGTAGTGATTCTCAAACAGGGTGACAGGCAACCCTGGGGTGCCAGAAGATCATATGAAGTATGTCACAGGAAATGTGAGGAGATAAATAAAGTGTGAAGGGTGTCAATAAGGAGAGGCTCCCTATCTGACTGCCCTTCCACCCCACTGTCTGGCTCCTCAGCAAGCTGGCAACTACTTTAATAAACAAGTCCATTTTTTTAAATGGGGTGCGGCTCATTTCGCAAAAGTTAAGGAATGGTGCCTTGGATCTAACTATGAGTGCCCTGAGTCTAAAAAGTTGAGAACCGCTAATCTAGGACAAAAGGCAGGGTGGCACCATAGAGACTAAAGGAACAAAAGAGAAAGAAAAACATCAAGTTTCCACAGTTAACCCACTTATTTGTATCACTGCAACCAGTAAAGATCTTCTGAAACCTACTATTGATGAGAAGCTGATGCTTGACACTAAATTGAATGCTACAGAATGGATGGAGGTTCAAACCTCTCCATACATCACAACCTAGATGTCTGATATGAACCACAGACCCTCAGACTAGACACTGTTGCACTGTCTAACCTTGAGAAATGTCTGTGTGTTTTTCTATATTTCTCCTCCAGTTGGCTGTCTTTTATGAGTCAAAGTGGGAGAGCCACAAAAAGCAAAAGACAAACTTCTGTAAAGAACTAGAAACCGCTCCATGCGAGACAAATGTCAGACTAAGAAACCTAACAAAAGCCTCAAGAATTTCCACTGCTGAATTCTGCAGTTTCAGTGGTCATTTGTTTCTAGGGCTGTGCTAAGTTTTGGTTGACGATATGATTTGGAGGAGATTTGGCCCGATTCAGCGGCTGAATCTCCGAATCTGAATCAAATCAGGAGACCAATAAAAAGGTCTGAAGCAATTTGAAGCCTCTGAATCAATTTGGAGAAGATTCGAAGAAGCTTTGGAGATTTGGAGTCCCCACTCACAGCCACAGGCTCTATGCCGGTAAGTAGGGGGTGGGAGGAGCGGCTGTAGGAGGGAGGAAGGGACCATGGGGGGACCCCTGCTAGGCCCCGTCCCCTGCCTGCTCCCCCTGCTCATCAGCTCGTCAATAGCTGCCCTGCCTGGCCCGAGCATCCTGGCATGTAAAAAAAAAAAAAAGCCCCACACTCGCTGGCTACTGCAGCAGCCATCAGGGTTTCTGAGGACTCGTGGCAGACTGCCTCATGCAGTGCAGGGCAGTGGGTAGCAGCGGGTATCGCTCCCCCGCCTAGCAGGAGCCAGTGAGTGCAGGGCTTTTTATTTTATTTTTTTTAAAGTGCCAGGATGCTGGGGCCGGGCGGGGGATGGGGCCTGTTCGATTCGGAGATTCAGTTGATTCAGCAGCAGCCAAGTATCCAAATCAGATTTGGCTGAATTGATTTGGGACAGTGATTCAAATCACCTAATCGAATCACTGTTCCCCAAATCGGCTGAATCCAAATCCAAAGCAAATACTCGCTGCTTTGCACAGGCCTGTTTCTGTTTAACTTAATAGGTTTTCCCTTTCACTTGAATATTTGGTTTGTACATTTAGAAAAATATCTGAAGTAAAGCTCCCAAATATGTAAAATCTTTTATTGGTGACTGGGGCTGAGAAAGCATAGGAGCAACTAGTTTTAGTTATATTTTCAAAAATTCATTTGCTTTCACTCTCCTGGCCAGATACATCAGTCAGCAACAAATGAGGTCTCTCTCAAAATTCAAGCATACTACTTCCAGACTTCAGGTGTAGCATCTTCCATATTTCAGCCTACCCCTATAATCCAAACTGTACAAGATATATTACTTGCATCTTTTGTAAAAACCGATCCCAGAAATACAACAGAAGTTTATTAGTGAAGATTTAATGGAATAATAAAACTAAAGATTGACAAGATGTTTGAGGTCTCTCTCACTATCTACCATCGATGTTGCTAGTCAATTGTTCAATCAAAGTATTCAGTTTTCAGAGAGTTGTTTGTATTGGGGTTTATACAAGTATGGTTTCAGATTCTCTCATGCCCTTTATAAAGCATGCCATATGTTCTCTACTATATTTATAACTGTTTGACCAAAAGTATCTTTTATATAATTTTTTTATCTTGTTCCCTCAAAACCTAGGGTTTAAAACTTTAATGAAGACTGGTTATATATCAATTCCATACCTTTATGCAGAATCTGGAAGATACAAAGCAAATCTGTTGTCTTTTTCCCTGTAAAGCGCAATCCTGGTCCCCAGGACTCCTTCCACAATAAATAACCTTCCTAAATCTAGTTAGTCTACTGGCTGGCTGATTTTTGACCATTGCTATTCCCATCAGTGGTTTTTGTACTGGATTTCTACCAAGTGCATCTTGAATGTGATAAAATATGGAATCACAAATTTAACTGAAGCCTAAATATACGAGAGGGACCTGATAAAGGGTACTGTGACGCATGGAAGCTTGCCTATGTCTATCCAAACCATGCAGTTGATCCAATAAAAGATCACCCACAAGAATTCTTGTTTCTTGCCTATTTTCTGGACCATCATGGCCACAATATCATCTCAACATTATAAACTTTATAGATACTAATGTAAACAATATGCTTTAGTTCAGGTATCAAAATTCAAATTAAATGACCAATAAACAAATATTAGTCAGGTAAAAACTATATTTAGGACTAAAATTTGATTCCAAATCAATGCAAAAAGTTTAGACTAAACATAGTGTTTATTCCCAGACTAGTTAAACTATTTCCTTACAAAACCAGTGAGTCTTCTGTTTTCTTATTCCCATAAAATTTCACCAGTTGTGCCTAAGCTGATGAAAGGTTTATGTTACAAGACCCAATTTCAGGTTGTAAGACTGAAACAAGTTCATCTTATTTTTATTTTTGTTTACCAAGAGATATTTTAATGAGTGTTCCCTTGATTTAACTAAAACAAAGTTAAGCTCAAGTTGAGCTCCATTATTTCTGTCCCAAGACAATAGCGCTATGCAGTCTTCACAGCTTGGCAATGAAGGCAAAATGCCAGATATAAAGTCGAAGTCAACACATCCTTGTGGACAGTCAGTAATGGCTGTTTTGTAATGTTAGATCATTTCCGACGTTGTCTAGACTCCTGATTATAATACTGTGCCTGCCAAATCACATGCAAAGGGCAGCATTTTTAACCTTTGTTTCATATTAGAATCATTATTATATATGCACTGATAAAGGTATTATTGACATTTTTAATGTGTATTTTTTTCTAGATAACATACACTTCATTTCAAAATAATTTTAACATAGCTAACTAATTTAACAGATTTTATATGGGGGAGTACTGTAACTTTAGTATTTAAATACCCTTATCAAATTGTTGGTTTGTTTATCTTTCTGACCTGTTGTTATAAAGCATTGACAATTCTCCCTGACAAGAGAAAATTAATTCTCTTGTGTTAGAAAAACAGATTACCTTGCTTATTTTACATCTAAATCCACAGTGTAACTGTGTGTGGCAGGTCAATAAGTGAATCAAATCAATGTTTCCAAAGTAATGTTTCCCCTAAATCAGATTTTTTTTAAATCATTCTGTATTGTGATTTTCTTCATTATAACCATGATGAGAAAGTGATGAAAATGGAACTTTAATTCCATGTGGAAAAGGTCACAACCTCAAACCTACCTCACTAGGTTTTCATTGTCTCCAGTCCCCTTGCATGTAGCACATTCAGTTCTTAAATCCTCTGACTTGGGCTTCTTTTGTAGAACAGACTGCCTTTGCCTTCTTTCTCTAGGAATACGTTCCTATCAGAGAAGCAGCAAAAGAAAGGGGGTGGGGAAAGCAAATATTTTCAATTACAGTATGGAAGGCAACATTTCACACCTAGAGTTTTAACTTAGATTAAAAAATTAAACAAACAAACAGAACAATAAAAAGGCTATTATCCCAACCTCAGGTTTTTCTTCTTCAGGAACAAAGCTTCTTTTCCGTCCTCTAGTTCTCTAAAAGAAAATACATTTAAAAATCAATTTTATGCAACAGAAAGTCTTTGCTATTTATCTTTTGTTCATAAGAGGAACAACATACCTGAGGAAATGTGTTAAAACAACTATGGAACCAGTACAATTGCAATTATAACTGTTATAAACATCACTTTAGACACCATATTGTATATAGCTATAGCCTAAAATATGCATGCCTTTATTTTTTTGTGTTGAGGGGATGGATGCTTATTCCAATGAAATAAAGCCCAATGATTATCATGTCAAACACATTTAAAAAAAATACAAACTTCTATAAGACTTACAACCTTAATTCATCAAAGAATAAAAACTTACACATCTATAGGAAAAATACCTGTAAGAGTCAGATTCCTAAAACATACGCAAGCACTATGCCAACAAGGAATATGACCATATCTACTTACTTAAATCAGTGGAGACTAATTTTGTTGATAGATGTGCCATAAATTAGCCCCATAACCTCTCCAAGTGCCTATCTTATCTTCTTCCTGCCTGATCAGCTGCTCTTTCTGCTCCTTATCCATTTTACTGCTCTGCCTTCTGCTTACTGCCCTATCTGCTGCCGTGCTTTTCTCTCCAGGTCTGTTGGGTGCCACACACAGAAGCTGCTTGTGCCACTTTTGGATGCATGCCACAGGTTGGCCACCACTCTCTCACATTATTGCTACTTGTTATGCTCAGAGTCCTATACGGTACTTTAAATCCATCCTAGAATCTCAGAGCATTTTAGAAAAATGTCCCTTCTGCATTATTTGGTGAGAAGAAATTCTGTGATGTTGGTCAATACCACTTTAAGCACAACCAAGATTAACACATTTGCTAACCTAACCGACCAGTCACCAGGATAATTTTAGTGTCCACATCCTAATGTGCTAGAAAACTGGAAACACTTTGTTTCTGAAACAACCACGAAGGGTGCACTTTTGCACAATGGTCAGTTTTACTATGGTGGGACATAAGCCCACTAGCATTAGGAAGTGCCACATTCTCATGACCCTGTACCTCCACTTTCCAAATGGATTAAGCTAAACAGGAATAGGGCACACAGTGTCTACACATGAAGATTTTCAGGAACAGTTGACTAGCTAAACAGCCATGCCTTCATCCAAACCCAATAAATCAATAATAGAATATAAAAGTTTAGGCCAAGATTTAAAATAATAATAATAGGCTAAATAGGACTCTAAGAGCGTGTCCAGATAAACGTATGTGTGTGGTTTGTAGCGCTATAAACCACATGTGCAGTTAACTTGCAGTAGGATGGGGGTTTTTTGACACTGGGAAATACTGATGTCAAAAAAACTCGTGCCAAAAAAAAAAGCATGCGCCCCCAAAACTGGAGCCTGGCTGGCTGGAGCCATACTCCAGCTGCCAGTCCGGCTCTGCATGCCTGGATTACTGCCACTAGAGCCCTGGGAGGCCCCCAGAACCCCAGGTAAGGCTCCTGGGGCTAGCCCAGATACTAGCCCCAGCCTCCCCTACCCCACTGGGGACAACTTGCCAGGTGCCAGAACATGCATGTACAGGCGCTCCCCAAGGACAATTAGCAGTGGCAAAACTATGTGCCACTGCTATTTGTCCCCAGGAAAATGCACACGCATGGTTGTCTGGACATGTTCTTAAGTCCTGTGTGAGAACTTAATTTCCAAAGATAATCCAGTGAGGCTAGTTTAGCAATGAAATAAGCCATTATGTTTCTTTAAGTAAATTTAAAAGTCTATATCTTTGGACTACTTATTTTTTTTTGAAAGCTTGACTTCACTCTTACAATCTACATATTTTATGCATGGCAAGCGATAATAAAGTTTTGTTCCATACACACTTAGTTTTTTTGCTTTTGTTATATCTACAAACCCATATAACATCATGTACTACATGCAAGTGTGTTATACCCGAGTTTTGTTTTGTTTTTTAAATTTTTTCCCCCCACTTCAAAGATATTACAGTTTAATACTCTAGATCTGAATAGGGAATAAAAAGTCTACTAATGAGATTATGCATATGCATTTTCTCTCATCTAGAATGAATTAACATTTTAACAAATTAACTATGAAAATATTAACAGGTAAATCATATACTTCACATTTTTTCTCTCCTAATCCAACACATATCAAACTGAAGAAAATGCTTCTCCAGCAAAGAAATTCAAACCATTCCATGTTAACTAGGGCAATTAAGTCAAACCCTTAAAAGCTTTTGTCAAATTACTCATCTTTAGATTTATGTAGACTGAAGCGCATGGAAGGAGTGATGCCAATAGCTATTTGGCAGATGTTTCTAACACCGAAGGATTAAACTATATATCAACATAAATAAATACATATGGAAAGACTAAGATACCATCTTTAAATTAAGAAACAAAATACAGAAGACAAATCATAAAACTCCAGCACTCAAATACATAAAAAGTAGTGCATACAATATATTTAAGCAAAGTGTGAGTTTAATGCCATCTGTTTTCATTGGCTACTAACACACAACAGATGGAATGGTTATCATCAAAAGTGAAAACTATTCAGCACTGCCAACTGGCTGAAGAATTTGATGTATTTAATTTAGTTTCTAACTATGACAAGGGGAAAAAAAACATGAATGAAAAATAAGAGATTTTCAGGAACAAAAACATATTATTTAAGGTTTTCATGCAAGTAAGCCACATATGGTGGTCAAGTTTGAGAGTCACAACCTTTTTATTTCCCATACAGTAGCAATAACTGAAACCCATATAAGGATAGAACATGAAGTTGAGAAATGTGGTGATCATTCTACTAATCAGCAATAACTTGACACTACTAACGTTACGGAGACTGTCTCAACACACTGCTGGTTAGCTGCAGTCCCACTTGGTTCATGAATCTGTATATCAATGCTGAAAAAAATACAGACCAGAATTTCAGAATCCACCAGCACGTCCCAAACAACCAAACATAGAAAACAATAAAATGGTTAAGGTTGGTATAGAATTTTCAAGCTAATACCAATTTCAGTTGCTCATAACTCAATTAGAAACCTCTCTCATTGTAAACCTTCATGCTTTGTCCAAGTCCAAAAGTGCACCTATTTTTGGTAAGTTGGTTTAGTGATTTAAGAATAATAGGTTGGGAAGACAAACTGATACATCTTTTCTTCCTGAAGCATTCCAAGTGCAACTGTTGTGCTACCATGCACAGCAGGATTTAAAAAAACAGAAACCCAGAACCTGCCATTTAGATGAAAAAATGATATGAGCTAGAGTTAAATAAGTAAGGATGTTTAACTGGTATGGGAAAATAAGATACAATTCATCAGGTGTGTATACAGAGTTGGCTCTGCTCACTTTATTGACAAATAAGTTTTTAATGCCTTTTTGTACGTCTGCTGTCCCTACAGTACAAAACAGGGTTAATGCTATGTGAAATTAAAAGTATTAGCCCACTTGTACATCCCCTGAAGTGTTTAAGATTCAATGAGTTACTCCTGTCAAAGCTCACTGAAGACAGTGGCATCATTAAAGGCCTAACTGGAAATGCTATAGTAAATACAGTCTACAGAATTTTACTAGTAAGAATGTACATGGGTGGAAAGATCTGTTTAATTTTCTGATCCCATGCTTGATTTCTTTTCAGCTCCATACCATATTTACTCAAATATAAGATGAATTTTTTTCCCCCTCCTATCAGCATAGGGAGCAAACTTCTCATCTGACATTCACATACCTCATTAAGTTCATTATTTATCATTAAACTGCTGCCAAAAATCAGCATGTACTCAGGAATGGAAACCAACTATGAAGTTTATTAAATGAAGCTAACAATAAGCATGACTATAAAACACATGGCCCAGATTGGGCAAACATACTGATGAAAACCTCCCACAAGGTTAGGTTAGCACAGCCCATCTAAATATGATGCATGGTATTATTCATTGCACACAATCCCCCTCAGTGCTGACTCTTTTTCAAGTCTTAGTGAGCCACTGCAATTAATACATTTTACTTCCCCTTCACTCCGGCATCTGAGCTGCGCCTTTCTTTCCCATTTCTGATTATTACTGTTTCTTCACATATCTTAAATCACAGGCATCATTTAAACAGTTCACCCCAAATCCCTGTCACCCCCTCTCTCTGCCTGTCGCCTATGTGCCCTCCAGGAGGTAAAGCCAGACCAGCATGCCCTAAACCTCACCTGCATATACATTTTGGAGGATCCTAGGACTTATGACAAGAACACCTGGTTCCAGTCAGGAGTGGGTGACTAATTAGCACAAGGATTCTTGGAGGGGAGGGAGAGAAGTCATCTGGCACGCGCACACACACACACTAGGGAGTGCTGAGCTGTGGAATCACCATGGTTTGAAATGTTGTTGATTCTGCTGGGGCCCAGCTCAATCAACTGTATGTTAAATCATGAGCCTTTTAGCTTTGAACTAATATCATGCACAATTTGTACTATATGTAAATAGATACAAATATACTACATAAAAGTATGTTTGTTTATGGGGCACCTGCGCTAAACACAGCAGTAGTTTCAAAAAAAGTAAACAACATCTTTTCTGGATGTTCTAATTCTATGGGTACCCAAAAGAATTTGCCTATATGCAAAAATACAGGCATGTTTATTTCAAAATCAGCATTTTTAAATTTGCTCCTCACTTTCGTGTGCTCAGGGAGACCAGGGACTGTCACAGTAACCAGGATGAGGAAGGGGATAAAGTGGGGGGAGGGGGGAAGAGGTTACAGGGGGCAAAGGGCAAGGAGCAACCTGACCCCTCTCCCCCGCTCCACCTTATATTTATTTTATTTGCTGTGGAAGTGGGAAGGGGAAACATTTAAGGCTAATCTCCAATACTTAGATTTTATACCTGGAAAATTATAACCATTTATATATTTTCCATATATAGAAACTAATTTTAGGGGGAGGAGGGGTCTTATATTCAGGGTCATCTTATATTCAAGTAAATATGGTGATATAGGCTAGGAACAGAAATTACACAAAGCAGTATAAGTGCTATTGAACTAGTTCCAATCTATAACACAACAGGGCCAGGGACAGAAGTTGCATATAAATTGGTGTAAGCGATCAAAAGAGGTCAGATCTGTAGGACAACAACAGAAGTTCAGTGCACATAAAACAATTTCAAAACAGCTGAAACTGATATAAGATAAGCCTGGATGGATGGACTATTAGATTCAACTAATGTAGGTTAAATTTGTTTATTGAACTTCTTTCCCAGATCCTCTCCAGATGCAAGTTAACTCACAATCTCCCAGCATCCCAGGATGCTTTGCACCTCCTATGCAAACCTCCCCTAGCATGGTGGTCAGGCTAGCCTTCGCCCAAGCTGTCTGCTATACCCAAATAGGGAGGTGTACTCTATGTGCCTGTCTCCGCTCGATGACCAGATCCTGCGCCACCTTTGCACGGGCAGCTGGTCTCATTCGCCAAGGAACCTTGTGTAGATGCTGCAGGGTACCTCGATTACCTTCTGGGTATCCCCCAAACTTGCCTGCCATGACTTTGGATGGTTCTTCAGTGGAGGGGGTCCCCTCTGAGGATGCCTCCAGAGTTGTCACGCGCCTTGGCGGATGTCTGCGGGGCTCCAACCTCCCCTAAACACCAGCCATATGCCAACCTATGAGATGAGCCTCAGGATCTTTTGTGGCTAGCCCCTTTTGATGTCTTCCTCGGTTCCCACGTGTCCTCTCTCACGGACGGACACCTCGAGCTCTAGCCAGACCCAGAGGGTCTGGTGGTGCTCTGCCTTTGGGGCTGTCCCTCTCGACGCCCTGCACGTTCTACAATGGATGCTGTTGGTCATCGCCATATTATCACGTGGTCTTTCATTTCCAAATGGGGCCTCTAATTCACCAAGTGTGGTGTGGTGTGCTAGGCTAACCTGCTCTAGACAGGGAATTAAAATAGATCCAACTAAGAAAGAAAAATGTGAACAGAAAACCCCATGCCATGGGAACAACCCAATGTGAAAGGAAAAGGGATTAACAACAAGACTACAAGAGGAAAGAGACAAAGAGGAGAAACAAAGAAAAGAGGAGCAACCGCGGGGAGAGTCTCGTGCTCCCTTCGCTCCTAATGCTCCTACACTGATGCGTCCCCTGGGTTGGGACTCACGCCTTCACCCCAGCTGGGGTTCCTCTCATCCCCTCCGGGATCTGCCTCCGCCCTGGGGTCATGGCACCTGCCGCCTCCGGAAGGAGCTCCCACATCGCCTCTTGCTGTCGCCACTGCCAGCCTCCCTGCTGGCTCCTCTGATCCCTGCCAGTCTTCCCCGGCGTGGGAATCTCCCACAGCTCCTGCTGCCGCCACCGCTGTCGGCCCTTTTGATCCCCACTGGTCTTCCCTGGCATGGGGATCTCCCACAGGTCCCGCTGCTGGTCTCAGCAGCTGGACGCGCTCCTCTCGGCAGTCCCCTGCTGCTCCTCTGGCACTTGGAGTCCTCTTTCCCATGTTCTCGGGGCCAGTTTTTATCTTCACTAGGTAACGTCTCTTCGTGACATCACCCCGCTCCAGCTGGAGATAGACACAGCTGATAAAATGCTTGGGTGGTTTTCCCTGGTGTGCCTCCTCGCTTCTCTGGACCCCTGCAACAGGTAGGTTTTTTCCTTCTTTTGCTTTCAGCTGGGGTCTGCCTCTGGATGAGGCTTCCCCCTTGGTAGACCCTGCGTCCCTGGGACACTCTAGTATCCCCCACCTTTTGCCCTAGGCCAAAAAGGAATGTCTATTCACTTGCTTATCAATTCAATCTACAGTTTCAACTAACCTGTGACCAATGAATTGATTCAGCCTCAGGCTTTTTGACAATCTATAGTTAGCCTCAGGGGAAAGGTTTTTTTTATTTGTAAAAATGTAGTTTACAACGAAATGGAATTAGGAAACCAGCATAAAGGCATTTCATAGAATCTCTTCTTGGAATATAAGCACAGCTTAGTGTAGGTGAGCAAATGCAGATTTCTTATATTAACCAATGCTATCCAATATTAACCAACTTCTTTATATTAACATTTGATTTGAAACACTTTACTTTGTAGAGGAAGGAATTACTTTGCTTAGACTTAGTGAGAAGATATTTTTCCATATTTTCTTCCATCTTAACATAACTTGTAACTCAAGTATTCCATGAGAGGTTGTCTGAAAAGCAACAGCAGGCACTGCTATCAGAACAGGTTTATTTTTACTAATGCAGATAAAGGGACTTCCATACCTAGTCAGAACTTTTTGTTCACCTAATACAAATATTCTTTTTCTGGCAGTTGCCAGAACCAAATTTGCTTCAGATGAAGCTGCAGGGATACCAAGGTAGACGCAAGCAAAAGAACCTTCCCAGAGGGACACAACCCACACACCTTCCTAAAGGCAAATATTGCTTTAAACCTTTAAAAACTTGTTATTTAATTCCTTCCAAATTCTTGTTTGCATTAACTATTATAAACCTGGATGAATCTCGCCATCCATATAAATGCCTTCTTTGAACCATCCTGCTAAACTGTTGATATCCTTTAACTGACATCCCCAGTCTAATTACACAACCTAAATGCTCTTATTTTAGATTTGGTAAGTGAACTGAAACAAAATGTTTAAATAGCTCTAACGGGTGGACCTTAATATTTATGATAAACCTTGAATGTGGAAAAATCAGACAGTGTAGTAGCTACATATTTCTGCAGGGAAACTGCTTTTGCTATTACCACATGTCCATTAGCTTGGCCATTTTTATTGACTGCACTGTATTTACCACCAGATCCTACAATGATATTGCTTCTCAAAGCAAAGTGCTTCAGTTTGACTTGAAAAATAAATTATAGGTAAATTATAAAAGAAAAGTACATCTAGCTAATCTTCGTTAAGAAATAGCAAAACAAAAGTTGGTTTAAAAAAGGTTAATTCCTGTCATTTATCTATCCCATTAGCAATCAAACCCAGCTGTGAAGATCAATTTGATGAAGTGTTCACATAGCAGAAGTAAGTCACTTACAGACCTGAGCCTTTTTTTTTCTTTTTTTGGAGCTCATTAGCAGGAGCCAACTGGATTGCAGACTAGATTTAATTTCAGTTGCCTAAAGTAGCTAAATTTGAAAAAGGGCCCTTTCATACTTGCTGCGGTGATTTACAAAACATGAACATAACAGAAAGCAACTGAGGAGAGCATAAATCAGTTTAAAAACAACTCCTAACCTTAGCTACTTGGGTGCATAACTCTAAGAATAAGAAGCTAAGAGTTAGTTAAATCTTTCAATACTTCAAGAGAAAAACAGGAAGTTGAGCCCAGGAAAGCTAACTTCTGAATTTAATTAATGCTTCACATGTCTATGAAACCTCCCAAAATTCATCTATAATTTTAAAGGACTGAGCTCTTAACAATTTTCTATTATTTCTCTATTCAGAAATTAGGAAAAAAAATATTTGTTCAATTTATTTACTTTACTCATATGACAACATTTTATTGGTCAACAGTTTCATAGCTTTCTATCACAAGTCACTCAGGTCCTGTTTACTGCAGATACATATACACTTTGATAACTCTAGGCTGGTAAACAGTCACAAACTGCAAGCAAGGCTAGTCAGCTGAGTGAAGTTATCCATGTGTATGTCAACATTTTTAGTATTGGGGTCTTCATTTTTCCCATTTGTGAGAGTCTTTCTAAAGGCAAATGTCTGAGAAAAAAAGGAATAAAAAGGAAAAAAACAACTTGTACAACAGAGGGAAAATACTGCAACCAAAACTGACAAAGGAGTCAATGGGGGAGGGAACCAGAAATGGACTAAATTTCAAGTTGGCAGCAACACTTCAAAAGACATAAGAAGTTTATTGTGATAGATCAATATTAGTGTGCTAGTTCTGTTTGTAAGAAAGATGATAATATTTGCTCTTCAGACCTAAATACCAATATATACGCTGCATATACATGTCAGGAAAGTATGCCGGGAATAAGAAATTACTTTATTATTGTTTTCCCAACAGATGTGCCTTTTGCCAATAACTTAAATTAAACAATGCTGCTAAAAAGTGTCTTTGGTATTTATATCTGAATGATTATATTTTAAAACACCCATAAAACATGAAATATTTAACTTAAATTCACATTCATTTCATATCCATTTTGACAGATAAAACCTTTCTGAAACATCCACATAATCTGTGCCAAAATGCTAACTCACTTCTGAAAATTGCTTTAGTACTGCATTAATTTACATTATAGAGAAGCACAGAGTCAGCAGCTGTAAATGACAATGTAGAAAATAACAAAAAGTTGAAAAAAAACCCCTCCACTTTATGAGCCTTTCAGGCTATACGTGTATTTTCAGGAAAAACACGCAGAAATCCCCCAAAATAAACACCTCATACCTTCACAGAAAATGTTTGGAAAAACATAAGGTGCTTTGCATTCTCGTTTCAAGGCTGCATAACTGAAAAATGTCCACATTTACATTTATGAAACATTTGGAGTAACTTTTGTAACTAGCGAGGTAAAACTGAGAACTGAAGAAATAAAGTGATTCAAAGTATATAGCATCTTCTTATGCTTATTTCTTAGGTAATTATTAAATATAAAAATTCTTACAGAGAAAAAAATTTAAAGGACAAGTACTGTCCCAGGCTTATTTGAAATTATGCTACTGTGATAAACCGAGAGGTTAACAGTTGGAATGTAAAGTGATTTTCGTCTAGTACATCAGGTACAGAAACAGTTGTTTTTAATAAATAATAATAAATATAAAAAATTCTGCAAAACAATACTACAGTAACATGCAGGACTAAGTTTATCTAACAGTTCATCACCCCAACTGAATAACCCCAACCAGACTTAAAACACAACTATATACGAGGTAAAATGCAGCAGCCAACTTAACACAAAAGCTTAGGGCAGGAAGCAAAGAGCTCTCTCTGCATGGCAGATTATGTTAAGTATATAAAATTAATCGAGCAGAAACTTAGCCGCTCCTCTTACAAATGATCCTGGAATCTTTAATACTAAATGATGACCAGGGCCTGGATTTATGGTCTCAGCAAAACATCCATACTTGCACCAGGCACAGCAAGTACTTGCACCATTTTGGGAAACTGGTTTAAGTACTTACTATAGAAAGAAGTATTCTAATTACTGAATTGCCAACAAACACTGGCTAATCATAAGCATTGGGGGCCAAATCCCATTCCAAATATTAGGCATTAAAGTGATCCCCTTTGGACCTGACTGACTCCCTGAAAAGCCATCAACACAGAGGTGGATGGATCCTCCTGGTCACTGCTGTTTGTGTCTTAGGGCCCCTCTACATGTGCAGGCAAAAGACACAGTAGGATTCAATGTGTGATCCACACAACTACACCTGCTGTCATGCCACACATCCACAGCGAGATGCACAACTGTGTAATCATGCATTAGATCCCTTTGCACCTTATCACTGGCGCAGAGGGAGCCTGGGATCACAATCCCAGGCTCCCACTGTGGCTGCAAAACCTGAAGCTGATGGGGTTTGCAGTGGAGTCAGCAGTCCCCCGCATCACCCCCCACTGTGAGCCTGGAAGCAGCTATGGAACCACAGGAAAAGTTGTCTTATTTCATCAGCAGCACATCCCAAAGGCAACGCAGGATAAACAAAAGAACAATGAATAAACATTTGATGATACAAGTTTAATTAAAAATACAGTGCATAGATTTTATTTTAATTAAAAAGAAAATAACGCATTAAAAAGTATACCAGGTGTTGAAATTTTGCCCCAAGAACTAATTGGAAAGAAAACCATGCTGATGAGTTCTAAGAGGCCAGAAAGAGACTTCATGTCAGTTTAAATATCATCATGTTAAATTAACATAGTGAAATGTCTGTTTTGAGTACAGTTATAGGCATGCAAATAGAGATGATGTGTGTACACACATTACAGCACAGCACAGCTTACAAATTCAAATAAAAAAAATTAGGAGTTTTTTCCCTAATAAAAAAACAGAAGGCATATGGAAAGCAAACAACAGCATCTTCCATTGATGTAATGCCTTTTAATGCAAAGATTCACAAAATACTTTTCTAATTTTAGAAAGGTTTATAAAAATTAACTTCAGGATTGAAAGGAAACCACATTAATGATTGAGGATGGTAGCCAGACTGAATACAGTGCATTTGACTACAATGAGAAGAGCAGGATTTTAACTAGTTTTAAGAATGCAAGAACCTCACCTGTGCGGAATTTACGTGCTCATGAAGAGCAAATAGATCCTTAATTTTAATTTTTTATATGCAAGAACCTCCCTTCCTACTGCAACTCACATATTAATTTGGAAGCAAAACCAAGCATCTTGCTAATCTTTCACTTGAGGTTACTTATTTGTGCCCTCAGATTTCATGACCCATGCTGCATTTTGATAGAATAAACCTATTCTGTTGGTATTTTGTAGATATTTTTATTATAACAGATGCAAGCAAATACGCAAATATGCAAGCATACCAAGTTAATATAACCCAATTATAAAACCTTAATAATTAAAAATGCAACTATAACATGATTATTGTTATAATTAAAATTAAACCATTAAGTTCACATTATTCAAGCATCAAATTAATAAAATGGGTAATCAATTTGAATTATAATGATATCAATAGAAGCAATTACTTTGCTTTAGCAGTAGTGGAAGTGGTAGAGTGGTGGTGTAGAGTACTACCAGTAAAGATGTCCTGCTACAGTTCCAGAGGTGTAAATTCAAACCTTCTTCTAGATTTGTGCCAAAGGCTACCGGCTTCCCGTTTCCTAGAACCTACGCAGCTTTAAATGGGTCATTCATGCTGGAGTGTAAAAGAAGTCAGATGTATAGCCACACCACTTACTTGCAGTTGGCTGTAGAAAAACTCACATTCCTGAAGCATGCGAGACCATAGAGTCCTTCTGCTCAGGTGAACTTTACATGGGAGAATTTGATAAGCCAAATTCTTTCCAATCTAGGACCCTGGTCAATGCAACCTAGCTGCAGAAGTACATAGGAAACTATAGAGTGTAAATATTTTTCTAGTCTTGGACCAGAGCAGAGACTAATTATTTCCTGACATAGGGTTTAAAGAATTATTGCTACTAAAATAACACTTAAAATTCTCTCATAAAAGTGTCACTGTGTTTGCATATTATTGTGGTTGTTTTTACTCCCTACCACTTTACAAAATACCACAAAATCTTTCTGTAGACTTAGCATACAAGTGATAGCTAATTGTAGCTTCTAAGTAAAAATATATTTAATCCAGAAGATATACTAACTTCAATGACCACTTAATGTACTTTAGGAAAATACCAAGGGTGTCATTCCTATGCATGCTTTTAAGAGATTAAGGTGATTCTTCTTTAAAATACAGTGGAAAACCCAGAAAGTTCAAATTTTGACTGTTTCTTGCAATCTTTTACTAATACAGTCGTTGTTTCCTACCCAGAATGAGGCACAGAAAGGCTAGGTCTGAATTCATAATGTTGGAGGGGGGAGGAAGAGAGGAGTAGTCTTTGTCAAGTCACAGACTAGTCAAACTGGTCTCTCAAATGATGCACGGTATGCACAAATGTAACATCTGAAATGCTTCAAAATGAAGTTCTTCCTGTTACATGTTCAAGCTCTATGAAATGATATGGGAAAGATACAGTTCTCTGGCATCCCACAGTATTCTGGATAATTTATCAAGATTGAGGAACCAATCCGAACTCATAATTTACTCATCTGGCTTTTGATTCAAAAGAAACAAACTATATTTACATTTTATCAGAAAACATTCTAAAAACCTAATCAATTCAATTTTCCCAGGTTAAAACCCAGGCCCATTTTCTGCACACCATCATAAAATGAAAGGAATTGTGGCAGTATCACAAGAGGTTATATTCGTGCTAAGATACAAAATATTTTGACATACCAAATACCAACAAACCTCCTACACACCACTAATGGAAAGCTAGGAAAAAGTGATCAGAAGGCTTTATTCTACACCTTGTCTTTTGTTCATATTTGAGATGAAGACCTGCATTGAAGTAGAGGGCCTATTTTTATCCCCAAAGGAAAAATCAAAGCCTGAAAATGTAGACCAAAGTTAACCTTCCATACTTATTCTGTAAGCAGAGCCATTACTTCCCTTTACACTATCCTTCTCTTTTTCCTTTCCTTGTCTTATTTCATGTTTCTAATTAGGGCCACATCCTGATATAAATGTGGAATATAAATTCTTTATCCCAGGACAAACTCCCAAGATCTTAATTTTGTAATGAACTTAGTGCACTTTTGATGCTGACTTAATTCAACGATAAACAACTCTATGCTATTTATAGAAAACTAACTTCCACTGCAATTGTATCCAAAAATCAAGTGATACTCTGTTTACAATAACTTGGCACAACAGATTGAATTAAGAATGAAGTGCCAATATTCAATCTTCTTTTCTAGCTCCTTTAAAGGAAAACCTCTGATTTCCGCAGAAGTTTATATTTAAAATATTTAAAATCAGCTGTCAGGAAAGAAAACATTAAAGTTAGAGTAAATTAAAATTCCACGCCATTCCTAGTCCTACTGCTTATTTCTCAACATCATTTTTAAGATCCAAAATTTTGTCTCCATGTCCCCCTATCAAGCTCTTGTTCATAGCCTTTGACTTGGATTATCGCAATATCTTCCTCTCCATCCTCACAAAACAAAAGCAAAAACAAAAAAAAACAACTTTTCTCTTGTAGTCCATACAAAATGGTACTCCTAAACTGGTCTTTCTTGCTTTCTGGAATGATCTCAACTTTTTCTAAATTTAATGGATTTTTATCTGATATTGTTTTAAATGTAAGTAGGCTTTAAAAATTTAATCCTTCCCATCTTTCTTCCTGTCAATCTGACTTCTTAACAAACATTCCAGTTCACGCCAGGTCCAACTAACCATTAGCAACTTTTAATACAAGCATCTATATAGGGTGCCACCTCCTCAAGCTCATCTGCTAAGTCTGGATATTTAGATTTTACAGTTTCTCTTATAGCTTACAGTTATAGCTATTTACAGTACGAGGTGACCTGAATAACTTCTTCATTATTATTCCACTGTCCTTGAACTCAGCCTAACTGTTTAATCTTAGAATGTGAGGTTGTCTAAAGCTGGGACCATCCTGAAATATTAGGAAAAATACCTAGCTCAGAGAATACTAGAACCAGTAAATGATCTAGAACGAGGGCCAGAACAGGGGTCTTTGGCACACCACTGCTAGAACATTTATCATCTAGAACAAGTGGATGATATACAAAATAATTATAAAGAAGAAGAAATGCAGTTCTTTTGGGTGCAGAATTGGTATTTTTCGAACCTAAATGTCTTGTAGTTACTTAAAAAATTACTTCCTATAGAAGTATTTATAAATCTGTGGCCAAATGAAATGTTAGCTTGAGATATAGCAGTGCTAACCTAATGAAAAAGTACGAAAGTATATTTCATCACAAAAGTACGATTATAAAAAAAATTACCATAAAATGTACAGCAGGAAAGAGGATGAGATAAAAGCTTGGAGTCTACAAAACTCAATACTCTCTCAACCACAAATTGAAAAATGTGAAACAGACTCTCACAGACAGTCATGCCATAACAAGACAAATGTTAAGCTTTTGTTACTTTTTTCAGGCAGAATTATACAGGTAAGCTACTGACTGCTGGGTAATATATATGGTGCACCAGTCAGAATACCCTTATACTGTTGCAGATAAATAAGATATATTCTGACATTGTACCAATCTGATACCAGTGGTAACGTGGATAAATACCAGGGACTCTATTCAAAAGTAGTTCTGAATTCTATCCAAAGAGTTTTATAACAAGGTACAAAAAAGAATCAAATACTACCAAAGGAATGACTATGCTAATAATAGTGTTACATACTGAAGTATGCTCATAGTAAACTACATGCTTTCAAAAGTCTGAGAAGAATCAGATACAGTTGGCATTTTGCAAATAATATAAATAAAATGCTCTCCCTTCCCTTAAATTTGAAGTGCTTACTAAATGTTGTGGCACTAGAATATGGCAATTCCTCATTCATAATTTCAATACTATAACTGTTTATTTTCAGGGCAAATAGATTATTAACATGAGGCCACCTCAACAGCCCTAAGAAAAAAAATAAGTTTCATTTTGTTTAAAGATAAAAAGATACTTTCTACCAGTCTGAACACACAAGAATGGAAGTATTATAAGAGAAGGCAAGACAGCAGTGCAGACACCAGGTGGCATACTTGTTCAGTACTGATAAAAAAAAACATACTACTTTGCTGTTGATCAAAATATATACCCACATACCCAGCAGTATTATTCAAAATAAGGCTCCAAAATAATTCTTTAATTTTCCAGAAAGCAATCATCAATAAAGAGGAAAGTGCCAGAAAAAAAGAAATGCCAGTAAATGTAAGGACATCAACACATGATTAGGAAGAAAAACAAGTGAGCCATAAAGCTTAATTATTGAGAATTATAGTCCCCAGAACTTTTTCTGGTTTCTTCCTCTTGAGGATTTTGGCTTTGCAGAAAAGCAAAATTAGTTTTGCAATCTTCTTTCACTGTTCCATCATACATCTCTACAGGGCTGTACACCTTCTAAGCAGCCAGAACTACATCCCCTCCCCCTTACCTCCTCAGCTGCAAGCTCCCTCCCACTGCTGCACCATGCACATGGGTGGGCAGGCACCCACTGCCCCACCTGCCATTGCACAGAGTGGGCAGAGAGCTGGCCAGCTGCCTTCATTACGCCCTTGGCTGTGGGCTCCCATCACTGCAGGCTGCACTGAGTCCCACTGCCTTGTACTGTCCCCATGGAGGGGGGGGCAGGAAGTGAAAGTCAGAGAAGGGAGGGGGAACCAGAACAACAAGTTGGGGAGGGGGGAGGAGAAAGAAGAAACAGCTGCCCAAGGAAACCCAAGGGCCACAAATTAACTCCTCCCAGCCCTGATTAGCGTGAATGTGTTTATAACCAAGACCCTTTAATGAAATATTTGAGTTATTTTTCCTAATATAATAGTAAGCAGGACTAATTATAGAAATCCAGCTCAGTGTTAATGAGAAACATTTTTATTTGTCAAGAGTTCTAAGATTCTTAAACTTTTCTTTTGTGAACTAACAGCAGAGGATTTCAATATGCTGGATTTGTCGGTTTTAAACCACTAGTGACATTTGCTGCAGATGCTGGTTTGTGTGCCCTGTACAGGAAGTCAATTTTACAAGTAGGCCCAACTGAAAATTGTATAATTAAGATGAAGCATATTTTTAGAATATTGCCTTTGCCCATAATTGTAAGATTTAGATATTTTCAGTAATCAAATAATAAAATAATGTCTTATTTACAGGGAATTAAAATAAATTTTTTCTGAGGTCCACAAGGATCTAAAAGAAGGTCTGCAGAGGATCTGGATTTGGAAGATACAGGAAGAGGAATATCAAAATCACTGAAGAAAAGCAGTTTTCAGGAGTTGGTAAGGGGATGATTATTTTATGAAAGATTTTCACAGCATAATAATGTTTTTTTCCCCCTTAATGCATTCCATACATTTTTACTTGTATATGACTTCAACTTTATTTTCTCTTCATGCTTCTGCCTATATTAAAAGCAAAAGAAACAGTGCTACAAATCATCATGTTATATCTTTTAATAATACCATCACCATTAGTAGCTAGAAAAGAAGCAAACCTTCATTTTTACTTCTCTCCCAGATTATCCAGACCTCATACTATATCAAAAAAAAAAGATAGATCCAACTAATATAATACATGACGCATCTTATTCACTGCCGAAAAATGAACAAATCTTTAAAACGTTTTTTATACTTAAATAACTTTCTAAGCTTTAGAACAGTTGTTCACAAGCTTTAATGACGGAGTACTATCAATCCTCAAAATGTCTCTATTTCCCTTACGATCACAGTTCTGACAGTGAAAGGGGAGAGGAAAGCAGAATCCACACATCAGGTGTGGTCCCTCACAGCAACCTCAAAATTACCACTACAAATTAATAACCACAACCTTTGAGTTTTGAAATACTGCTGATTATTTTTACTCAGAATTGTACTGTCAGTTGTTAAACAACTAAATATTAAAAAGAAAGTGAAAAAACAGAAAGAGCTATTCAAAAGTTATACTAAAGGTTTTGAGGCTGTAAACAGACATCTCATTTGACCACACTAACTGCACTGTCTTTCCAAGCTGCATTGCTGCTTCTGTGCCAGTAGGTGACCAGGGAGAGTGCACAGCATGACAGGCTTCTCCATGGATGAACCACAATAACTATAGAGATGTAACACAGGATAGCCCAGGAAAATGTTACTATATTTTATTTGTCAAGTTTCAGAGGGACTTGAAGTGGGACAGTGGATATGTACATCTGTAAGATTTCAGAACAGGCTTTCTTCCAGCACAAATGCAATTTCTGTTCATACTTGTAAGACCAAGAAGGCCAACCCTTCTGCATGTCACAGAGTAAGGCCTGACCTCCTCCCCAAGTACCAGTCCAAACATCTACCTCTGCCTGAGCTGTTGCTCCGCTATCTCCTCCCTGCACTGTCTGTTGCATTCCTTGGTCTTCCCTACCCTATCTGCCACAGTTCTCTTTGCTTCCTGCTGGATCTGCTTTGTGTCACTTCTAGCATTCATGTCACAGGTTAGCCACCACTGGTTTGAGACACTCATTCAAAAAAATAATTTAAATGAAGTGGACAATTACCCTGAATATTTTATGAAGGCTATTTTTAGTTTTATCATATGATAATTGATAAATACAATATGAAAATCAATAATTGAAAACAAATGATAAATGTTTAAGAATTATTGGCCCCAGGGATTCAAGAAGCACTGATTCTTATAAGGAGTCTGATTTACTAGTTTCCTTCCTTAATTATT
>NW_017729004.1:64172156-64172741 GCF_001723915.1 Gavialis gangeticus | reverse complement strand
TATTTATAAGGAGTCTGATTTACTAGTTTCCTTCCTTAATTATTTAGTTTATTCAGAAATAATATCTATTATCACATAATTAAGTTACACAATGGATATGTGGAAAGAGTTTTGCTTGAAATACTTCAGTTAAATACCACAAGAATCAAGATAATAATTCAGTTTATCTTTTAAGAAATTACTTCTCCTCCTTTGTCTTCTTTATTGTACAATCCAAACAAAAGGAAAAGATATTATGTCAATGTGAAAAACAGTATTTATTTGAAACCCATAAACAATGACCTACCCACCCACCCACGCTTCCTATGATTAATTTAATACATGATCTCAGGTATTTTGTCTAGTTTTTTTTAATTGAGTTACTTAAGTCTGTAGACCTCCAGAGGCAAAGACTTCCCTCCTCATGTCCTAACAAATGCCCAGCACTCACAAAATAATTTGCTTTCTTTTAAGAAAAACAGACTTTTTTAAAAAAAGCTATTTTTTCATTGAGATTTTAAAGAATTCAATTACGTAAAAAGAAAAGCAAGCAAAATGCTGGCTTGCATCCATAGATGCTTCTCAAGCAAATCCCAGGACATCATT
>NW_017729004.1:64164907-64167156 GCF_001723915.1 Gavialis gangeticus | reverse complement strand
TGCATCCAGTTTTGGGCTCCACAATTCAAAAAGGATGTGGAGAAGCTTCACAGGCTGCAGAGAAGAGCCACGCGCAAGATCAAAGGTCAGGAAAACAGACCTTATGATGACAGGCTGAGAGCCATGGGGCTCTTCAGCCTAGAAAAGCGCAGGCTCAGGGGTGATCTGGTAGCCACCTATAAGTTTATCAGGGTGCTCACCAGGATCCAGGGGAAAGTCTGTTCACCAGAGCGCCCCAAGGGATGACAAGGTTGAACAGTCACAAACTTCTCCATGACCGTTTCAGGCCGGACATAAGGAAGAACTTCTTTAATGTCTGAGCCCCCAAGGTCTGGAACAGCCTGCTGCCAGAGGTGGTTTCAAGCACCTACTTTGAACACCTTCAAGAAAAATTTGGATGTTTATCTTGCTGGGATCCTATGACCCCTGCTGACTTCCTGCCCCCGGGGCAAGGGGCTGGACTCAATCTTCCAAGGTCCCTTCCAGCCCTAATGTCTATGAATCTATAAATTATCTGGCTTTCATTTGTAAACAGTGAGCGCATCTACATGGGATGCTATGTTCCCATAGCAACGAGCTACAGTGACATAGCATCAGTGGGCACAAACCGTGGCGCTGACTCTACTGAGCAGTAGCAGCTCACTGCTACTCCACAGTAGGGCTGGAATCAACCCATGCACCTCCATGACTGCACAGTAACTGCTGCAGTAATTTAGTATTTGCTAAAGTAACAACTGCACAATTGGGTGCACATGTAGAACCACCCAGTATCATCTAATTGTGATGATATATTATTTGATCTTTTATCTAAAATATTCAACAAATTATTAAATTGCCAAATTATTTCAATCAACATTTTCCTTAAATATGGGATGGATGGTTTCTTTCCAGTGGAATGCATCAGAAACAATGATTGTAAAATAAATTCATGAACCTAAGTTGTGAACCCGCGAAGCGACTGGTGTGGATGCAGGAAGACTGCCCAGAACGCTTACTACAGAACTGTATGTCCAATAGCACAGTTGCTAATCTCTTCACAGTATGGAGAGGTATACTGACAGGGAAAAAGTATCACCAACTCATTCACCCACTTCCTACAGTATATACATTTTCTCTGAAGTTCTCCTCAAGACAAGTTCTGAGCATAAAACCACTGTTTCAGAAGACATGACTTAACTGTGGTATTATTCAAAGTAAGCGTCTTCTTCATTTCAACTTTCATTTCCAGGTAATTAGAGTATATGATGAACAAAGAATGTTACATGCTTTCCTGCTATTCATATAAATAAAGGGTTTATTTTCAGTAAAACAGGACAGATTAATAGAATTATCTTACTGAACAGACTTCTATAGTCTAGGAATAATTGTAGTGAGAATGATCAAATAGTAGAGAAAAAAGATTATTATTTTAGATGTGTTCAATTTGAGATCAAAGCAAAATGACAAACTTCTTAAGTGATTTCTGTTTGGTTAAACTGGACTAAGCATTAATAAACATCTTAATTACAAGACCATATGCAGCTAAGAGATAATTAGGATCTAGAGCACCTAATTTATTTTAAAAAATCTGTCACAGAATTAGCCATCTTTATCTACATGGATGTCTTTCAACAAATAAATATAACATTTTATGGTGTTTTGAACATTTATCATGAAGGTTTCCAGGAAAAACAAATCTGTCAAACATGGCTGAGCAGCAAATACAATTATGTAAAATACAGTCTAAATATTTTTCCATTTAAATTGTTCTGATATATACATATTTACTATAACTATTTCCCTCTATTTTTAAGGAAATTACTGGCAGGTATAAGAAGCAAAGTTCACTTGTATTTGTGGCTACTATTATTTCCATTTCCTAAGTTGAGAAAATGAGTGAACTCTACAGTATTCCAAAACAGTACAAAAAGGACACAAACTTAAACTTTCCAAAAAAAAAAATTAAAGTAATATTTTAATTGCAATAGCATAAACAATGTGTTAGGGTCTGAGCACTGCATGACATACCCCTTCCCACAACTGCTTACAAACTAAGGATCCAATCTGCTACACATTTATACTCATGAATAGCCTTACTTGCATGGACCCTGATTCAAAGGATTAAAATGCAACTGAAGGTAATAGTTGTGCATGTGTTTATTCGCAGAATCATGGAATCAATGAGTCGGAAGGGACCTAGACAGATCATCGAGTCTGACCCCCCGCCATGGGCAGGAATGAGCACTGGGGGTGGCAGGGGTCATAAGACC
>NW_017729004.1:64147785-64159907 GCF_001723915.1 Gavialis gangeticus | reverse complement strand
AATCAATGAGTCGGAAGGGACCTAGACAGATCATCGAGTCTGACCCCCCGCCATGGGCAGGAATGAGCACTGGGGGTGGGAGGGGTCATATCGTAAGATCAGGATTTAATGCGTTTGTAAGCATCCTTCCTAATTACAGATGTTTTCCTGAATTGGAGCCCTAAGCAATTCAGTGAGTTCAATGGCTACTCTCATTTGTGTTTGCAAAAAAGTTACAAGTAGTTGTTTCAAATACTACACGTGACTCTGGGGCCCTTGGTCCATTTTTTTGGTAATTTTTCAATCGTTGTGATGTGGAACACACATGCTGACAGGCGAAGTTGTCTGAGCACATGAAGGGAACAGTTAAACAACATAAAATACATACCATACATAAAAACCGCAGTCACAAGGTACAAATTTAAACGTACTGAAAGAATGCAAAAAAACCCCAACCCTTCTAATTTTCCAATTATAACAATGTTCTGAGTTGTACATAACAACAGGGGGTAAAAATAATCGAGCAAAGTACCACTTTTAATTTAAAATGTAATATATAGGTTAAGTATTCTCTTCCTAACATAACCTAATGAGCAGAATTCACTACAGATGTTCTTTTTATATTATTATTAATCAAAAAAAGGCATTTTATTGAAATAAATATCCTGCAAAATATTTTGGAAAAGTAATTGTAAATGTCTAGCAGATCTAATCAGCAAGAAAGGACTTAACAAGGATGACATCACGTAAAAAAACAACTTTTTAACAACACTATATTAAATAGCAACCTGTAAGAAAGCAATAATTGCACCCCCCACCCCCTCCCTGGCTGGGCAAGTGGCAGCAGGGCATAGCCCCTGCTCCCAGCACTGCCACGCCTGCATCCCACCTCCACTTACCCCCCCTCCCTGAGTCCAGCACCTCACTGCCCCAGCTGGGCAGCTTGTCCCAGCCCCAGACCCAGCCCCAATCCCTCCCTCCCCCAAGCCCTTTCCCTTCCCTCTCCACCCACCACAATAGACTTACTAACTGCAGGCAGCTATGTTCAGCATGGTGAGGACTGCTGCCTTTTTAGTCTATTGCTGAATCTTTTCTGCATCAATTCGGAGGCTTCTGATTCAATATGGATCTTTTAATTGGTCTACCAATTCAATTCAGAGATTTGGCTGCTGAATCAGGGCGAATCTCCTCCAAATCGAATCAGCTACCGAAGCTTTACACCACCCTAATAAACAGCTGCTGGGAAAATTGGACTAGGCATCATGTTATGCAGTTATTCCATGTGTATACTAAACAGCCATGCTGAACCTTTGGCCATACCATGCAGCCTGAGTTTCTTTTTCTGGAAATTTGATGGTGGGAAAGTGGTGGCAGAATCCAGTTGCAGAGGCAAAGGAGTGGTGCCAGGATTAACTGTCACAGCTCTAGCAGCTGCAGCAATTAATCCTGTCACTGCTCCCTGCTACCAAATTTCTGTGAGAAGCTCCAGGGGCTGAATGACATGGCCCTGCACCTCGGATCACACCAGCATTTGGCATTTACCAGATCCAGATGGGGCTGGGCCAGCCTGCAGATTGACTGTGTGTACTAACCCTATGCTGCATTAGGCTGGCACACTAACCTGTGCCACTAATATAGAGTATTTCCAATGTATATAACTTAACAGTTGATTTTTTTTTTTGTTGGAAAACATTGTTACCACTATTGAGAACCTAAAGAGAGAGTTAATTAATGAGTTAAATATGATGAATCATTACAGCCAAATCTAATCACATACATTTCAATATTAGCCTCTTTTTGGTTTTGTCTACATGGTAAAAAGTCTTTTTTACCCCGAACTGTCTATGATCAACCCCAATTAACACAAACGGAGATCCCCCTTAACACCTATGGAGAAGAAGTACATTATTTTTGATTTGTCAAATAGTTTAAGAATTATATCTAATTAGATAAGAAGCAATCCCACTTCAATAGTCAAGCAATTATTAAATCTAATAAATCATCATAATCAGATACTTTTCCTACTTCTTGTGTAAGTCGCACTTAAAATCATTAAAATGAACAAACATGGGAAAGAGTAAACATTTACATAAAGGAATTTAATTGACCTTATTTAAAGGACATTTTTCAATATACACCACCTCCATGTTCAAAGAAAGCATTCTTTTATTCTATACTAAAGTGAACAAAATCATCCTTGATGGCTGAGATGTCTGGGGAATTATATTTTAAAAGGTAAAGACATACATACATCTTGCATTCACTTCCACAACAATCACAGATTCAGTTTAAGACAGTCTCCACTTTACTAGACTCCCTAGAAGGTTTATCCAAAAGCATGTAAGTTAAAGATCAAATCACTGAGGCCAAGAATTGAGTCGACATGCATCAGAAATTACAATCTGCACTCAAAGACCTGAAAGCGCTGAGAGATAAAGCTAAAGATTACCAAAAGCAGAGTAGGAGGAATAGCTACTGAATTATTGGCGTCTCCAAAGGTGTGAAAAAGGGAAACAATTAAGTCTTAAAATGAAGAGATTATAAAATAGTGAAACTGGCCATGTGGTGAAAGACACTAAATGCATCACAGAACAGTGTTTCTTAAACATCCAAGGTCAATAATGACAAATTTCTTGCCTCAAGATGAAGAGAAATAACTGTGCAAAATAAGAATAAAAATCAGACTTGAGATACAGTTAGATCATTTTTATATACCTTAAAAGAGTGACAGCACTGGAATCAACTAGGTGGAAAGAAAAGCACAGAACAGACTAGATTTTTCCTCCCATGCTCTACATGTAAATTGTTAGATTTAATATCAAGAATTTGAGACGTATATACTTGTCTAAATCTATCACATGAAGAGGAAACTTTCAAATAATTTTAAAGAAAAATCTAAATATACATTTAAAAAAAACCTGGAATTAAGCAGAACAAAGACAGAAATGGGATCTGGGAAATGTATACAAAAGTAGCTATTTTACCCTTAGAAAGCTGATGTAAATTGTGCCCTGTATTTTAGAGGTTTGTTGTAAAAAAAGGACAAAAAAAGGAACTGAGTATAATTTTTTTTTCAGCTCCCTACCACATGCTTACTTCTTCTCTGCTTGCAAACATAATGCAATAATATAAGCAGCATATTTTCATAGTTCACAGAATCATAGAAAAATAAGGCTAGTAAGAAACTCAAGAGATCACCCAGCCTAGAGGGCTAGGGACAGAAGTTACATATAAACCAATATAAGTGATCAGAAACTGGTTCAGATATGTAACATGACAGAAGTCCCGGGCACATAAAAACACTTTCAAAATGGCTGAAACAGGCTTAGAATAAACCTGGATGGATGTAAGACTCAACTGATTTAGGTTAAATTGGTTTATTGAACTTCTGTCCCAGATCCCCTGCAGATTTAAGTTAACTCACAAACCCCCAGCATTCCAGGATGTTTTGCACCTACCTAGCAACCTCCCCCTCCCCTGCCCTTGAAGGGTGAGCAGGCTAGGTTTGGATCAAGCTGTCTACTCCAGGCAAGCAGGGAGGTGTGCTCTAGCACCCACCACCTTCTGGCCTGAGCCATGGCATCATGACATGTGGGTACTTTTCTGGAATCAAAATGAATGTCTGTTCACTTGCTTATCAGTTGAATCTATGCAGTTTAGACTAACCTGCAAAGATTGAATCAATTCAGCTTTGGGCTTTTTGACTGTCTGTACTTAGCCCAGCTGCCCCACCTTGGAGTGCTGGGGGCCGCACATGTCAGGGGTCCCTTGCCACACTGCTAATGCCCCTCCCCTGTTAAGTCACACTGCCAGTGGACCCCCACTGCCCTCCTGCCTTTGTACCACTCTGTGCAGGTGTCTTCCCTGCCATCACTGTGTGGGGGCACTGGGACTTGTGGCCACATTGCCCCACCCCCAGAGGTAAGAACAAGAAGTTGGAGGGAGGGGGACACCCTGGGGGCAGCAGCCTCTGAAGCAGTGTGGGGAATGGTGCCAAGTTAGAAGCTTGGGGGTTTCAAATTAACCCCTTGCAGTCTGAGTTAGACAGCCCTGATCTAATCGAATACACTTCTCAAAACAGGATCATGCCTGTCCTAGACAAATATGTCTAACCTGTACTTAAAAACTTCTAATTACGTGTATTTCATAAATTCTTTGGGCAATCAAACTCTACTCTTACAGCTAGAAAGATTTTACTAATGTTTAAACTACATCTCTGGTGTTGCAACTTAAGTCCATTATTTTATTCTGTCCAGCAAAATGTAATAAATCGCAACAACAGGGGACAGTCTACTTACAACAAGTTAGGCTGGTCAAGAAAACAAATTACATGTTTAATAAAGAGCAAGGAATTTAACTGAAAAATGATGTTTAATTTGAATAGCAACTCTGCTGAAATCTCTCCGAAAAATAATCAAGATACAGAAGACAGGAAATGAAAATAAGAGATGCTAATTAATAATGAAAAATATATAATACAATCCTCCTTTTACTTAGATTTTTCAAACTCATTCACAAATTGCCCCACAATTGCTAATTAAATGTTGTTTATCATTAGTCACATTTTTCAGCTCTGAAAACTAAGAAAGAGAAACTAAGTGATCCGACAGCTGCAAAAGCCAGGAACAGAAAACAAGCCTCCCACAAAAATCATATACATTTTTCATATTTATATCACTACTTTCAAACAATTTACTTTACCTTGGAATGCAGGGTACAAGACAATGTAAGAGTGATTGGGGAGGGGGGAAGAGCAAGTAAGCAAACATATACCCAAAGCAACAGTTTTCACCTCTGACGGTAAAGAAGGTGTTCCAGTGCTAGCTCTGAGTAAGAGATCTGGGCTTCTCCAGCATGGCAAATGTCACTGATGCAAGTCAGCAAAGTCCTCATTTGCAGCTGAAATAGCTATCTATATTCATTAAAGATGTCTTATTTAAGATTTATCAAAAACAATAAGTGAAATCTGAGTACACTACACAAATGTACACTTGGAGCAGTTTCAAAGAGAGAGTTGCTGCTCAGGAGCACACAGCAGCTGTTACCAGTTACGCATGCCCAAGTTGGAAGCAATACAAATGTAGCAAAAAACTGCTCCAACTTTAAGCAAGGGAAAGGGAAGCTGTTTCAACCAGGGTCAGTTTGGGGCACCAGCCTCCCCTACCCATGCCCTGAGAGCACAGAGGCAATGAAGAATAGAACATTAGGAGGCAGAATCTAAACCAAGGGTGGACAATCATTTCAGCTGGAGAACCACTTAACAAGTTTTGGTGAGCTGTTGAGGACAGCACACAAAGTCTTTCACAAGATATAATTTTAACAAACCATGGATTAAAAAAACAAATCATATACTGAAAATCAAATATCTACTATAACATACTTTAATTTTATTTCAAAAAATAATTTTTGTCCTGATTTTTTTAAGTAGTGTATAGCTCAGAATAAAGTCTTACTCTTGTATACTGGGGGAGAGGGGTGTATTGTGGGGGGGAAGAGGGGGATTTGGGGAGGGGAATGTGTGGGGGGTGTGCATGTGGTTGTAGTCGTGTGTTGGGGGTAGGTATGTGGGACATGGGTGCACATGTAGGGGGTGTGCAAGAGCATATGAGGAGCTGCCTGCATGCTAGGTTCCAGGAGCTGGCCAAGAGGGGTGTGGGACAAGCAAGAGGCATGTACAGCAGAGCTTGTCTGGGCAGAGTAGGTATAAGGTGAAGTCTAACCCCAACCCCATCCAGCCCAAGGCTGCCTCTGTGGTCCTCCCATGGGCCAAGTCCCTCCCGTTCACATTTGTGGCAGACCACAACACACTCCCACCTGCCAGATAGCACCACCCCACCCCTGGCCAGTGTGCACAGCTTCCCACAGTGTGCACAGGTATTGCTTGGCTTCTCCGCCTCCTGCTGCACCACTCCAGGCAGCAGCTATTGTGAGGAAGCTGTGGGGATGTGTGCCAGGCAACATGTCCAGCCAGGCAGGGAATACACTGCAGCCAGGCAGCTTTTGCCCCAGCACACAGGGCACCAGCTCCAGGCCACCTTCCATCCACTCAGCAGGTGGCTGCTTATTATGTGTGCAGCCACGTGGGTGGGAAGTGACTGAGCACTGGGGCCAGAGCCCTGGGTGCTGTGGCAACAGCTGCCCAACTGCAACTTCCCCCTGCCTGGCTGGGTATGTGGTGCCTGGCATGCATTCCCATGGGTCCCATATTATCTACTGCCTAGAGTGGCAGAGCAGGGATAGGAGAAGGAAGAAGAGTAGAGGCTGGAGGTGGAGGGAACCAAGCAGTACCTGAGTGGCTGCAGCAGCAGCCCCACCAGAAAGCTGTGTAAACTGGCCAGGGCTGGGGCGGTGCTGTCTGGCAAGCACAGGGAGGGTGCAGGTGGGCACACAGTATCAGCTACCCTAGATGGGAGCTGGTAGGGCTCAACCCCATGAAGACCACTGCAGGGAAATACACAAGCCAGATATAATCAATTGGTGGGCACTCACACACAGACAGGATACAATCGGTTGGCAGGCCAGATTCAGCCTGTGGGCCTATTTTGCCCACCCCAATCTAAACCATGCTGAAGCACATACACAGTTGTGCTAAGTATTACATACACAGGTTCAACTTACATAAATTATAAATATTATAACTATTTTATACATTTATTAAGCATAATCCAAATGTAAGGAATTATACTTTTATCCCTGCATCCAAAGTTCTTAAAGGTCCACTGCACTAATTAGGAAAAAACAATATCATTCATTGTATAAGTCAATAATACTTTATAATAATGAAATCAGAAATGTCCATTTGATCATTTTTGTAGAGTAACAAATATCAAGACTTCCAGAACAAAGTATCTCACTTCTTTCCTTAGCAGCACTCTGAAGGACAACAAATTCAAAACAATTTGTAAAAAATTGTTTTCCTAACTACTTATTGTAGTAGTTTTGGGGTAATGCTGTAACTTTGATGGTCTTGGAAAAATACAAAACATAAAGGTTTTTGTGGGTGATATCTTTTATCTAGCTGGGAGAGATATAAACAAGCATTTCTGTATGGTACTATTTACCTGTTATCTCCCTATTAGAGATAACTCATAATGTCTCTTATACATTTTTTTATTTACACAAAGAGTTTTGCACAGGTTTTTTTCTGCTAATTAGTGGGGAGGGGTTGTTTGTAATAGAGACCAGAAGGATACTTGGTGCCTGAAAGCTTGTCTAGGCCCCTCCCAACTACAGAATCATAGAAAATTAGGGTTGGAAGGGACCTCAGAAGGTCATCTAGTCTGACCCACTGCTCAAAGCAGGACCATCTCCAACTAGATCATTCCAGCCAGGGTTTTATCGAGCTGGGCCTTAAGAACCTCCAAGGATGGAGATTCCACCACCTCCCTGGGTAATCTCTTCCAGTGCTTCACCAAATTATACAGTTCGTCCAATAAACTTATCACTCACAAAAGTCCTTGCCTCTCATATTTGCTCACTAGGAGATCGGCTGTACAAAATATGCCCAAGAGACCGTCCTGGATATATAGGGCCTTTAAATCTCCACAAAAGAGAAAGTAGGAAGGGTGCACTCTTTCCTTATCTTCTCAGAACAGCCACCACCCTGGGGTAAAGATGGTTCAATTCTCTATGATAAGCCACTGAGACCACCAACACACAAATCAGGAATGCTCTATGGTAACAAGTCTACTGAATTGGGCGATAAGAATTGCCCATTTAGAGTCCACATCAGTCAAGTTGTAAAATCTTTTAAATTTTGTACTGCCATTCCTTTAGGTACATTATTGCTACTAGCATTATTATTTTATTATTTTATGTTCTTCTTCAGAGGTCAGAATAATTTGAGACAAATGAGAAAGTATGCCACAATTAAAGAAAATCATATTCAATATCATATTAATATATCACAGGTTGTTATTCTGTTCTATAACTTAGATCTCTCATGTCAAATTCTATGAATATCCCATTTTACATTAAGCAAAATGCTCATCTGTGTATAAATCATATCCAAAAAAAAGTTATCCTTTACCGTATTTCTTATTGGGATTTTTTTTGGTTCTGGTGGCACATCCTGTGGAACAAATTTTACTGGTTCTTTAATCTGTCTCCTTGATCTCTTGGTCCCATCTGGTAAGGTTTCCATGGCAATATCTGCTTCCATGTCACTGCTACCTGCCTGGTCACACTCAGAGCACTGCCTAAAAAAGAAAAATTTTATACAGAAATCACAAACCACAGAACAAAAACAACTTTAAAATAAAAAATTTAAACAAGCTCACCAAAATTTCAAGCAGTTGATCTGTAAGTAGCTGGTCAGAACAAGCCTATTTTAAAATTTCTCTTAGTAGTATTTAAGTGAAATCTAGATCTATTGATCACTGTTAGAAGAAAAAAAAAAGAGACTCTCCTTCCTATTTCACTATTTTTGTATTACTGTATCCCCCTTTTTAAAGGTATTCATGGAGCTCAAATGTGTTCATTGTAACTGCTACAACTTCTAAATCTTGCCAATGAAGCACTGTGCTGAATTTGCTTTCTTGAGCAAATTACTGATAGAGATTCCTAAAAAAAAGTTGCCTCTGAGAAATCAACGGATCATTTTAAAGATGGTAGACTACCTAATTTAAAAGGAAACAAATATCAATAATTCAACCAATTAAACTTAAATACTACTTTTAAAATTGTCCTGCCACCCTTTAAGTTCTGGAAGACATTAAAAGACAACCAAGGATGTGCAGATTGTGAAGTAAATGTTAACAATGATTTTTTTTACAGTTAAATAAGAAAACTCTGTTGTGCCTCTGAAAACTTACACGTTCATCAGAACTTCTCTGATACATCTCATTAACAATCTTCACAAAAGAAAATTAGCAAAATGAGACGCCATCTAAGTATATTCTCATTTGCAGGAAATAACAATCACCATAGCAAGATGTTTGCTCATAAACTCTAAAATGTTAAAGAAATTTGAGTTTGGAGCCTGTTAATTACAGGCAGTATATTAACTTTTAGACATTATTTTAATATTACACTAAATGTTAAGTGTTAATGCATTGCACTATAAATTGTCAAACAAATTCCAACCCCCAGCACTTATTTTATGTTTATAAAATAGCCTGAAATAGCATGCCAAATATTTAACAACAGAAGTGAACTTTAAGTTAACAGACATATATTGATAATCATTTAAACAAGGTAGTGTAATTTACTGCAGCAAAGCAAAAAAATATAGTATGCGTGGTTTTAGTCATTTATATCTACATCCTTATGAACTCCAGAGACAAAAAGGTATGCCAATGCGCTGTCTATAAACTTCTTTCAAACACAATTCTAGATACTGAATCGTGTAATCCAAATTTAAAATTTTACGTTTCTATGGGATTATCTTAACAATGTGTTTCAAAAATAATATTAATTTTTGTTAAATTACTCCAAATGATCTTTTTTAGCACAAGGAAAGAAAATATTAATAACGCTAAGCACTAAAAGAAATAGATAGGACAGAAATAGCTGTCCTGTTAGAATTTCCAATGTGAACAAGCCATTACTAAGTATTGTAAGTGACTGAAAAAATTCGACGCTATCACTTGTGTTTTGAGAAACAGATTGGTGAACAGTAAAACATTTATTTCAATTCAAATAACAGTTCTTTTAAGTCAACCAAGCTGCATTACAAAGAGTCCCTTAGGGATGTCTGTTGTAGCCCTGTTGGTCTAAAGACATAGGCAGACACGGTTCTTTGGGTAAATGTGATATCTTCTATTACATCAACTAAATAGTTAGAAAATTGTTCTTTGTAAGCTTTCAAGCACAAACATCCTTCTTCAGGCACTGGAGAGAATCTGTTGTTGGTTTGGGTGCTCTCCTGGGTAGATGAGAAGCTAATACACAAAAATACAGGTCCGTGAAGATGCAAATGTAAGGTAGACAATAAGTGTGTGGGGATGGGAAGGGGAGGAAAGGAGGATGTTGACTTGGTGATAGAATGCAGCTAGTAAACTGTGGAGAGGTTACCTGGGGTTCTCAGATGGCAGGCAGGTTACAGTGTGCTATAAATTCAATGTCTATTTTTGCCATGAATGTATCATAAATTCAGTGTCTATGATATTTTGTATCCAGTAGATCTATGAAGTTCATAAACTCATCTTTTAAAGGTGTTTTGTAAATTCCCTTTGAGGATTAGAACAGAGACTGGAGAGACAGAGTAGTCGTTTTATGAAAAGTGTACACTCCCAGATTATTGGATATTTTTGTCTTCGACAGAGTTTTAGTATGCATTCATTCTGGTATGTGGCTGCTTGGTTTCCTTTACATATTTTCCATCACGGCATTTAGTGCACTGGATGAGATATATTACATTTCTGGAGATGCAGGTGTAAGATCCAGGAATAGTGAAGGTTCTTGTTGTGAGGGGTAGTTATTGTGGGAGTGGTGGAGATGTGTTGACAGGTTTTAAATTTCTTATCCCGGCACGGTCTGGATCCATTTGGTGTGGTTTGTGCCATCGGAAGTTTGCTTCTGGTGAGGAGGTTAGCAAGGTTCAGTGCTTATTAAAGGCTAGGATGGGTGGTTCTGGAAAGATCTCTTTGAGAATTGGGTCTCTTTCTAGTATGGGTTGCAATTTTTGAGGATTTTCCATATAGGTTCCAGGGAAGGATTGTATGCTATAACTAACTGTGTGCAATTCATGGGGATTTTCTTTTTGTACTGCAGCAATTCTTCATGTGGTATCTGGGTGGCTCTCTCAGAAGTGCGATCTCTCTCTCTGGAGATGTGTCCTTTTTGGGTAAGAGTCCTTTTGAGATTTGCAACGTGGCAATGGCAGGCATTCTCCTTAGTGCAAATTTAGTGGTATCGGAGGGGTTGGCTGCAAATTACAGCTTTCTTGATGTGTTTAGCATAATTGCTGGTTCTATGCAGATATGGACGTTGGTCTGTGGGTTTCTTGTATATGGTGGGTTGTATTTTACCACTCTGGGTATTGATCACAGTGTCTAAAAAAGAAATGTTCGTGCTGGAGTATGTCTGATGGGAGGTGATGATTACTGAATTTGTGATGGAAATCAATCAGTCAGAGGTTTTCAGTCCAAACAATGAAGATGTCACCAATATATGTTAGGTATAGCATGGGTTTGATGGTGCAGTTCTTGAGGAATTCTTCTTCCAGGTGGGCCATAAAAAGTTTGGCATATTGTGGGGTCATTCTGGTGTCCGCAGCTGTGTCCATGGTCTGGAGGAAGTGTTGGTTATTAAAATTGAAGTCAGTGTGCGTAAGGATGAAACGTATAGTTCAGTAATCTCTTGAAGTCTGTCCTCTGAGTTGTAATCTTGCTCTGATAGATATATAAGGCAGGCTTGGATGCCATCCTGGTATGGGATGTTGGTATAAACTCTTACATCCATGGTGGATAAGAAGGTTTTGCTGGGAAGGTGGTCTAGAAGGTGGTCTATGTTTTTTTTCCATAGAAAGTCTGTTGTGTCTTGGACAAAATTCAGTCTCTGGGTGACAAGAGGTTTTAGGATGCATTTGATAAAACTTGATATTTCCTGTTAGGGTTCCATGGTTGGATATTATAGGTCTGCCTGGGTTCCCTTATTTGTGGATTTTAGGAAGCATTATCTGCAGGTTTTATTACTGTTTTGTGCTTGGATCTTAGAGAGTCTATGGCCCTTTTCTCAGAGGGAGAGGTTACGGTGGTGTTTGTTTTTGATTATTTCATTGTTCATTCTTTCCCTGAAGCAGTCTACATAGTGGTTGAGATTTGGATTTCATCCACTGTGAGGTGCCCAATCTGAGTTCTTTTGGCATTAATCTTTTTCTCAATATTGTCATAGGATGAAGCACTATTGGAAGTGGATTCATTTTGGTTGTGAAAATATTCCTTGAAACGGAGGCTCTGGAAAAATGTTAATAGTTCTTTGCATTGTAGTATCTTAACAGGGTATTTTTCTGGACAGAAATTAAAGCTTTTAGAAAGGACAGATTTTTCAGCTTTGGTAAGTGTGCATGGAAATATTTGAGGGTTGACTGGTTCCTTTAGTTTCATCGAGTATAAGGTTGGAATGTCGTAAGATATTGGTGTTGTTCCTCTGATGGTTGTTTTGTGGCTGGGAAAGTTGTTCCTATAGTAATTGGTTCCATT
>NW_017729004.1:64131705-64142785 GCF_001723915.1 Gavialis gangeticus | reverse complement strand
GGAAAAGTTGTTCCTATAGTAATTGGTTCCATTTCTTCTTACGTTGGATGGATGTTGCATAAAATGTTTGGTAGTCTTTTTGTATACATTGTATAATGTTTGGGAATATAGCTGGATTTATCTCTTTTAAGTTGTTGTAGCATGTGTTGATTTCCTTCCTACCCTTCCCAAAGATGAGCAGCTTAAGAGAAAATATTTTTTTCTATTGAGGGGGTATCATATTATATTAAGTATGTTACACTGTAAGTAATATACTATATTTTCCTACACTGGATTTTACACAAACTCCCCTACCATTCACATACAAAAAAACCCCTCAAAAGCACATGCTTATTTCTGCTTACTTGCGAGCAAAGATTATGTTTTAAAAGGTAGACTGTGCTTACCTTAAGCTAGAGAAGACAAGATCAAGTGCTAGCACTCTAAAACCCTCTCTACAGCTTCCCCCTAAAAGGGGTAGGGAAATGCTCCAAAGCAAAACAACTGGAATTGTATCCTATAGGATCTCAGCATAAGAAGCCAAGAGATGCATCCCTAGACATACACAAGGAAGTGCAGGAACAAAGAAGACATGGCACTGCTGTAGGAGTGCTCCTATTCATGACAGCTTAACTTGAGCAGGACAAAGTAAAATCTGGGGAAATGCAGAAGGAACTGGGATGGCTCAAATAATGTTTTAAAGCAGAGCCTGTTGTGCTGTTTGTGGGCAGTCTGACCCTTCTTCTTTAAAGAAAACACCTGCTCCTTCCTGGAAGCTGACTTAAAAGGAGCAGCTCTTAGATGGGGGTGCTATGGATCAGTAGGGAAGTCAGGGAAGCTTGAGAAGAGCCAGAGTCTCAAAGCCAGAGGCTTGCCCCTCAAAAAGTCATGCTGAACCTGGATTCAGGGATTCCTCTCAGGAGAGGGAGACGGAATAAAGCTACTTCTTGAGAAAACGTTAGGAACAGTTAACGTCCCCTCTCCCCTCCATAAGTAATATGGAGCCTGTAACAATGCTAACGTGGCAATACGCAGCAGGGTTTAGTTGTCAAGTGCAGATCTACCAATATATTCAACACTCCAAGGATATGATTGCTTCACAAAGAGAAAAAAGGTTTGAATAGGATGATGAACTAGTGGTATGATCCTATCATGCCTTTTATAAAAAACTGAGCATACTGATACCTCCATAGACTGAAGACGACTTGAGAATACAATTTAACTGGTGTAGCAATCTCATCGTTATACACAGCGATTGGAATCTAGCAAATTTTACTCCTTCTGACAATGCCCAGCTGATAGGTTTCATGTCACCATTTAAAGACTGCTGCTTTAACAATCTTTTGTTTGGCAACACAAGGTCTCTCAGAACTCTTCCAAAGGACAGTCTGTGAAATTCTGAAACATTCAGAGGCAGAGGTATTTTATAAAGCCATCACTGTTAGCTTGTGAAGTAAAGCGGTCTCTTCCCCATCCCCAAAACAATGGAAGAAAAGATCCCCTTCCATACAGAAGCAGGGGACGGGATTAAAGGAAGAGATTCACATGATTTTTTAGGAACAGGAGCTCCTCTGATCTTTTGGTTATTCCCTAATGAGCTTTTACTGTTTTAACTAAGTACTAGATTATAATCCTTGTGAAAATATAAAATAAGGGCTGCAACCCACTTACAAAATCACCTTCCGTCCATTGATGCTCACTGAAGATAATGTCAATACAGACAGGTATCAGGTGCTTCAGAGGAATGGTCACAAAACTACTATGGAATAAGCTACCCATACTTAAAGAATGTACTGTAGAGATGTGGGTTTATATTTTAATTCTAGCCTTCTTTCTTTTTCATCATACTGTTCAATTCTACATATTCTCATCAGCCATACAAACACCCAATCTTTTTTCCACAATCCCAATGTGTGTCAAAAGATATTGTCAAGACCAAGAGCTTCATAGGTTAAAACTGTTTGTGTGAAAAATTTCAAGTGTGATGCTTTTAAAATTTCAAAGAGCGTTCTTGTAATATGACAGAGTGAAACTACCTGCCTCAGCAAATACTTAAGTAGCCGTAGTATAGCCTCTCAGTCAGTCAGGAAAGAAAAGTTTCAGTGGCCAGGACAGAAGACAAGCCAAACATCTTTTGAGTAGAAGCATTCCTCCCTCAAGCAATTGTAACAGATTTAAGAATCTCCTACTTTGCTCAGAATGCCCCATATACTTAGTTCACTTGTTACAAAGAAACAGGGGGAGAAGGACCTTTTTTTTCCCTCATAAGTGAACACACCTGATGACACTTCCATGTTCTCTTTATCAGGGAAGCATAAGGATCAACTTAATGCCTAGAAATGCACTTACAGAGAACCTGGACAAAATTCATAGATTTAATTGGCTTTAGGGCTGGAAGGGACCTTGGAAGATCATCGAGTCCAGCCCCCTGCCCCAGGGGCATGAAGTCAGCTGGGGTCAAAGGATCCCAGCAAGATAAATGTCCAAATGTCTCTTAAAGGAGTCCAGAGTAGGTGCTTGCACCACCTCTGGAGGCAGTCTGTTCCAGGTCTTGGAGGAGTTTGTGACCATTTGACCTTATCATCCCTTTGGGGCGCTCTGGTAAACATGCGTTCCCCCAGATCCTGATGTATACCCCTCATATACTTTTAGGTAACCACCAGGTCACCCCTGAGCCTGTACTTTTCCAGGCTGAAGAGTCCCATAGCTCTCAGCCTCTCTTCATAAAGCCTGTTTTCCTGCCCTCTGATCATGCGTGTGGCTCTCTTCTGGACTCTCGCAAGCTTCTCCATCATCCAGAATTCAGTTTTGTTTTGAAAGGCAACTGATTAGCTTTCCCATCATGCTTTCTGTAAATAAGTGGGGCACATTTTCCATCTGTCCACAGAAATGAGAACAAAATTTGAAAGAAAACATTCTAAATCCTGGTCCTGTGGCCAATAAAGCACTGGGAATGCCCTGAAGCTACCTTAGTTAATTAACTTTATGATTAAGTGCTAAAAGACCTGGCAAATGATACTGACCTAGGAGTATGACACCATGCCACCCATTCTATGGAAGCAACTTGGTCCCCATGCTTGAACCTAGCTTGTCCAATTTGACATGATAATTCTTTGAGGAGTAAGAATTCCTAATCTGTGATGCCAGTCAAGGATTGTTGCCCTATTAAAACCTGATAAAGATCCATGCATAGAATGCAATGATTTGTCCAAAGCTCTATTTTAAGTTCATCTATGCCAATGACATTTTCCTTGGCAGCAAATAACAGGTCCTGTTTTGCCCTCAGTAAGATCATCACTTCTGTGTTGGTAATTGTATCCGTACCCTACAGCTGAAAACTTCAAAATCTGCTGTGTCAGTTTTCCATCTCCATAATGCTTTTCTTACTTGGGAACTGAATTCCTCCCTCAATGAGCACCCACTGAAACACAAAATATATTTTGTTTATTTCAGCATCATCTTGACAGATCACTGACTTACCAAGACAAGCTGATAGAAGAGGCTTCCCAAAAGCAAGACATATAACAACCTATTTTGCAAGCTTTCCAGATTTATGTAGAGATCCAGCAACCTGAATATCTAACCATAGTCTCTGCTATTTGGCAGTACAATGTTGTACCCCTGATTGGGCCCAGCCCCCCTGCATTAGGAGGACTGATTTGCAGCCCCATTTCACCAAACATTTCCTGTCACAGCTAATACCCTAATCCAAGCTGCTAGTGCTGTGTAACACTGCTTCATCAGAACTCAATATGAAAACTTGTCAAACAAAACAGCAGCCAAGTCAAAAGCTCAGCTGAACTCCTGCTGTATCTGGATCCACTTATCCCTCTTTCAGTTTACCACAAATCCCAATATCCCTTATATTTAGTTTTACTGCATCATTACCTCTCAGTGCTTTCTTGTTGGGAGAGTAATAAGTCCTAAACATTAACTAACCAGTCACTTCCTTATCAAAAACCCTACTTACCATTCAGGCACAAGGGTCTGATCTACCTTGTTACTTCTGGGTCTTTCTGAATTATTTCTCAGATTTCCTCAACTATCTCTTCAACCCACCTCTCTCAGCAGTTCAGCACTCCTTTCCTCCACCTTTCCCTGTTCTCTGTATTTAGATGAAATTATTCCTTTCTATTTCTTCATTTCAGAATTAATCAGTTAATTGAGGTCTCTGAAAATTTCATTCAAAGTTGAAAACACAGGGACAGGGACCTTTCAATGTTCCATAAAATGAGAGAACAGACAAGAAAGTTTTATTTATTTTTTCTGATCAGTTACAAATTATTAGTTCAAAAATAGGCATGGGTATGTTGATCATAAAGCAACATGTCTAATACACTAACTGGAGACAACACTTCCTTTGCTTAAATCAATTATTTTAAAATACAAAACCTATTTTGCTAAACTTGGTATTTTCTTATATTTCTAACACTGAAGACTAAAGAAAAAAATATAAAATATTTTGTCCATTTTAGTTTCCAAATGTAGTTCGACACTGAGATGTATCAACATCTAAAAAAAATAAAATGCTTCATACATCCATCTCTAACAGTAAAAAAAATAATCTGAACGTATGAAAAACTACCTGATTGTTTTAATAAGTGTGTGTAGATAAAGGATATCTTTCTACTTAGGGAAAAAATACCAACTTCAGTATAAAGCATGTATTTTGCTGCAAGTTAACTTGTGCTATTAGTTATCAGTCACTGAGAATCAACATTTCTTGTATAAATGCAAATCAAGATTAAAAATCTATTATTTAAAATCAAGGCTTCCTGCTTGCTAATTTAAATTAAGATTAAAACCAGTACTTTATACAATCGCTTTGGTTTAAATCAATCCGCTCTTTCTTACATTCTAAAGAACTTCCTGCCATTCATATTTTTTCTGCTTGGTCTTTTTTGCATTGCTTCATACTAAATCCCATTAAAGAAAAGAGTCAAAATCTGAAATGCAAATCAACTACATGTAAATTCATTACATATTTCTATCAAAAAAGGAAAATCTGTTTTAAGGGTTAATGAAAAAATGTTTAAATAGGAGATATATTCAGATCAGCAGGGGAAAAATTTCTGTTGGACTTCAAACTTAGAGAAGTGGCCTGTTTTATATGCTCTCTGCTGAACTTGAAAAGAATATACAAAGGCACAGGCAAAGATGAAAAGAATGCAATCAATACAGCTCAATTTCTCTGCTATAATCTTATCCCCCAGAATATGCCTGAGCTAATTAAAAGTGAAAGCTCCATTTGTGATCAGAGGTGTAACTGAAGCATGAAATTCACAGCAAAGATAAGTTAGCGCTTTAAAATAAAAGCATTACCATCTACCTGACCTACTCTACCTGAACACCCACTGAGGAGTACAGTCTATGTCCTTCTGTACCAATGGCTTTTAACAGGCCTTTTAAATCTGGTTAAAAAGCAGAACAAAACCAGGAAGTTCCTGTGGAAGCATGTGGCAATAAAAAATAAATAAAATAAAATTTACTTTTATGTAATGTAACCATTTAGATTAGCCATTCCAGAATTTCAAATGAAGAGTTTCAAAAGCTACAAGAAAACAAGGTTCAATATCATAGAATACACAGAAATAATTTAAGGATGCTGCCCTATATTAAAGTGGAAAAGAATTAACTCTGTAGTAGTGGGACCTTTTGACAGGTTTGCATCTTTCAAAGGGATGTTCTACTTATTAATTTAACACATTAATTCCTGGAGTGAAAAAAAACAAATTTTAAATCACTAAAGATCTGACCAAGAATAAACACTAAATTACTTCCGTGTTTATGTATAACAGAAGTTGTGCCAGGATTGATGGTAGTCTGGCAAAGTTTAGAACAACTGAATAGGATGGTTTGGATAGAGATGATCCTACTTCAGGCAGGGGGTGGGACTAGGTGACCTCTGGAGGTTCCGTCCAGCCCTACTTTTCTATCACTCTATGATACTACTCTACTGAATAAAGAATTATCAAAATTTTCTAGTAGAAAAAAGGAACACACACAATCTTTTACATACATTTTTAAAAAGAATTATATTAAGACCTAACAACTCTTTCCAAAAAGTTTCAGAAAGAACGATTAAGCACGACATGCAAGGAAAAGATAGAATGCCATTTCCATCATGTGAGCCAAATGGGCAAATCTATATTCAGCAACAGTTCTTGCAATACTCTAATTTGATACATTAGGGATCATCCTTGAGATGTTCAGAGCCCTTGTCTAGGGACACTCTAACATTAGCCTCTTACAAGAGAAACAGGTAAAAATAATTAAATTATTAGTAGATTTTTTCAGAGCATTTTGCGAACATGAAGAACACAACTGCACCCACAAATTTGATCCTGCTATAGCACTCAGCACTTATATCCATAGGCCCATTTTCCCACAGCATCACTCTCTTTTGTTCCACTCCACTGACACAAAAATATTTTTAATTCAATGGAGATTTAATTTAATTCCAATAAGTAAATTTATTCACATGCATAAATATTTTCTGATTTCAGCCATAAGAATGAAGTAAACTCAACTGACTTTCTAAGTGAAGCAAATTAATATACTGCCTACAAGTATATCAGACTAAACTATCTTGCTAAAGGTATTAGGGGTGGTACATCTAAGAAAATAACTTTCAATCTAGATTACATGTATTGCAGAAAGCTCACAGCAAATGTCTAAAGTAGGGTGGTAAACTGCCATGGGCAGTCTCCGTGTGGCATGTGCCAGCTTGGGGAGGGGACAGGCAGCAAAAAGTAGAGCAGCAGATGGGGCAGGGACCACATCACAGGAACAGAAAGGAAAGCAGCAGATCAGACATGGAAAAGGGATTTGAGTGGCACTCAAACAGGGCACAAGGCTTAATTTGTGGCATACCTGTCAAAAAGGTCAGACCCAACCATCTAGCATACGTAAAAGGAAAGAATGAAAAAGCAAAAGGGAAAGGGAAAATGGAAGGGGGAAAAAAGAAACAACAACTCTGCAGTCTCCCATGGTGTTAGAGCCATGGGGTCCTTGTGCCATGCAGGACATACTGCCTTACCCTACCCCCAGAGGCTGAGACAGGAAGCAGAAGCTGAAGGAGGGAGGGGGAACTAGGAGACCTGGCCAGAGGCAGCAGCCAGAGAAGTGAGGGGGCATAGTGATCAAAGATCTGTGAAGGAAGTGATGCCCAGGTAGGAGCACTTTGGGAGGGAGAGGGTGAGAGTCAGACTGCTCTACTGTAATTAATTAGATTAATTTAAGACTGAGAACATTTCTAATAAAAGTAATGCTATAATTTTACTGGTAACAGGAGCTAGCAATGGGTATTTGAAAATATCATTCATTTCCCTACTGAATCCCAGTGCATATGCAATTGCAATGATACAACACGTCCAGGTTCTAACAATGAAATCCATCCAACTCTGATTATTGAAATCTGATCCCGCCCCCCAGTAACACTAACTTTGAAAAATACTTAAACTATAATCTGTATCAATTCTAAACATATGCTTTCCTCTCCTCCATTAAAATAGCCCTGCCTTTGAGATTAAACCAATATGAAGTACTGTAAATATTAGTAATGGGTCTCCCATGCTTTAGAACTCAAGCTAAAAGGCTTTGGAGACCATGGCCAGGGGATTAAAATTTTACAAATTACTAGACTTGGTACTTTGAGAAATGATATTTCACACAAATACAGATAACAGCTCCAATACATTTTGTTCAATACAAGAATTTCAGCTACGCACTTAGTAAAATCTATAGTCAAATGATTATTTTCTCTGTTTCAAAGAGAATTCTCTGTTTAGTTTGAATTCTCTTTAAAAATACATATTTGGGATTGAAAAAAAATATCACAAATGTTCTTCAATAAATATGGAACTGAATGAAATATGAATCTTGTGTGAATGGGATGAGCCCAATTCCCTTTACTTTTCTATGGAAAGACATGTGATGATGAAAATGGAGCAAAAATGAGATCTTAATCCCAAACTTAATTTTGGTCCCTACTATTAACAACCTTGAAGTTAAACAACCTAATTTGTACAATATTACCAATGTCTAAATACTCAAAATTCACAACTGCTTTTACATGTCTCATTTGCTATGCAGAGCAGTAGCAGAAAATTATATATTATACGATGTTCCTACCAATAACTGTTCTTGGTCTTCCTTGGCATCCTTGTAAGAGGAGGATCCAGGCAACCGAGATGGTAATGGAGTTTACAAGTATCGCACAGTAAGAGGAGATGCTGATCATGGTTCTTCTTGCAAATTCCACAACTTTGAATGAACGTTGCAAAAAAGTAATGAAATTACATTTGAGATGGTGAAGCATAAACTATACATTACTGTATTTCTTAGTTACAACAGAAGTGCAGGAGCAGTATTAGTTAATGATGATGTACAATTTTTGCAGTGTACATTAAGTCAACTTCAAGATTGCATTTTAAGAAGCTTATAACTGAGCATCCTAAAATATTAATGGCACGTCATATAATTACCTTTTAAATATGATGTTCTCTTCTTGACATCTACTATTATCTTTAAATTTATAGTCAAGTAAAATAGGATTGCAGTTACCCTTTTGGTGCTAGAATCCAGAGACCCCCAACACCAAGCACATGAGGGAAAAGGAACTAAAGAAACTAACTCCATTCTGGAATGACAGTAATGCAAAAACTGTTACCACTACTATTAACCATTTATGTATTTCAGTAACACTAAAATGCCATAAATAGGGCCACATGCCCATTATACTGGACAATGTACAAATACAGGTTTGGGGGGTTTTTTTAATTGAGCTACTGTCCCTGTACTCTCATCTTAGTCTGGCTGTTTCAAACATATCAAATTTGTACTAATCAATCATATAATGTAAAGAAACAAAAATATGTAGGTAGAGAAAAATAAAAATAAGTCTGTTCACAGTAGCTTGAAGATCTGTCATAAAGATGAGGAGCAAAAATCCTTAAACAGTATTTTGTATACCAGGTCAGTAAGACCATACAAAAACAATGGTAGCAAACTCACCACAGCTATATAGGCTGCTAATTGCTAAAGACCAGAACTTGGATTTGAAATTTCTATATCAGATATAACAGATTCTGATAAATGAGCTATAGAGGGTAACTTTTCCTCTAAAACACCGCTGTCAATTAAGAGAAAGAACTGCAAATATGTGAGCCAAAATAAAGAACTGACTTGGCTTCTTAGCCTGGAAATTATTACAGGATATATTGGTTACCACCAATCCAAGCCAGACATAAAGGTGAGGCATATTTTCCTCAATTTCTGTGAAACGTACATTTCAATTATAAGAGTTAACCCATTTACATTACAGAGTTAACCTAATTCTATTATACAGAACCTCCATTCTACTTGCCTATAAAGAACTGCTGGGAGTGCAGATGCCTTTTGTGTTCCTCCTTCTTTTTTACTTGGTTTCCTCTCCTTGGGTGCTCGCAAAATTGCTGGTATGTTCAATTTCTATTGGATATGAACAAATGCAGTTTTATCCACGTTTTAGGGAGGAGGATTACAGTACACACCATACCCTCATTTACCACTTCACAATCAGTTAAGTTTCACCACATTGAGGACGTTAGGATTACAAGAAAAAAAAAAAAAAAAAAAAAACAGCTTAGCCAGCTATTTTTGCAGACAAGAATTTTGTTTCAAAACTAATGTCAAGAAAACAAAAATCATACTAACATTTTTTAATGTAAACTGAAAAAAATGCAAACAGTAAAGTGCTGGCATTTTCACTTTTCCTCCCAAGCTTTAAGAGACAGACAAGGACAAGTTGGTTTAAAAAGCTAAAAGAAAGAAAAAAGAAAAAACCCACTGCATTTGACAAAAGAATATTGAGGCCGTTTATTTTCCTCAGCATCCCTGCTACATTGGTGCTCCGTAGGTTAATTAGAAAAATTATCTTATTGGACCAAACTCTCCACAAAGCAGACGAGATTCTCTTCGGGTTTCTACTAATCTGCAGTATGCTAGCTTCTCAGACAGCAACCATCTATCAAAGTCATTTCTCGGCGGCCCTGTGGGCCTGCATCTGTTCAACCAACTGGAAAAAAAGTGTCATGCAAGCTGTGCAAATGAATTCTACTTATACTTTTGCTTCCTTTTTATTTTAATTTAGTAATGTTTACACTGAGAAATGCATTTTGAACTTTTCCTTTTTAAAAAAAGTATTTTAAAAAAGTAAAACGCTTGTTTCTGACAAATCAGGTTCAACTTATGAAGAGAGGTTTTGGTTTTTTTGTTGTTAGGTTTTTTTTGTTTGTTTGTTTGTTTTTTGTAAATGACAAGCTTATAAGTAGAACCAGGAAAAAAAAAAAGTCAGCCTGGAGACCCAATAGGATTAAGCCACAAACACATCACAGTGGGTTTCAATGCTAAATTTCATTTTAAGCACAACAATGCAAGAAAAGCAGTACCAAAGGCTATCAAAAATTGTTGGTTATAAGATTCAACTACTGTATTTACCTCAATCCAAGATGCTTAGAATTTAGGATGACCCCCCCCAATAATTAGATTCTATATACATGGAAAATTATGAATGTGTTGTTACTGTCCATGTAAAGAATCTAACTAATGGAAGGTCATCCTGAATTCACCTCTCCTCCTCTTCCCCCCCTCCCCCCCCCACACTGTTGTGGTGGAGAAAGCAGCAATAGAAGGCAAGGGGCCATATCCCCACCCCTTACCTTGCCTGCCTGCCCTGCTTGTCCCTTGCCCCCCTGTGACTGCCTCCCCACCACTTGATCCCCTTGGTGTCTGCCCCCCATGTACTAGTACCCACCTTCTGCTGCCTGCCCCCTCACCCCAATTCACCTTGTATCCTTGCCCCCCTGCCCTCCCATGCCTGTGCATGACCCCTGCTGGCTGCCCCTCCTATGTGACCCCTCGCCCCACACCTTCTACCGCAGCTCTGCTCTGGCTCCAGGGCAGTAAGCTGTAGCAACACCAGCCTGCCCTGGGAAAAGCAGTGGCAACTCTCAGCCAGGCTGGACCAGAGCCAAAGTAGAAGGTAACAGGGCGAAGTGAGGGAGGGCAGAGGAAGAAGACACAACCTGCAGTCTCCCCAGTGCTCCCCCAGCCACAAGCC
>NW_017729004.1:64130702-64131244 GCF_001723915.1 Gavialis gangeticus | reverse complement strand
TGCCCCCCCAGCCACAAGCCCCCCCCGCCCCACCAGAACAGTCATCCTGGCCTGAGGCAGGCAATGGCACAGCTTCAGCTTCAGCTTCATCCCTGGGCCTGAGGCCAAAGCTGGAGCTGAGCCACTCTCTGCCTCTGGGCAGTACTTAAATCCAAGACAAGACTTCTCCCCCACTCCCATGCTTACTGGGGGAAAAAAAACCTTGTCTTGGATTCAAGTAAATATGGTGTATAGTGTCCTTTTATTCATATCCTGTAAAAAGATTGATTCCTCATGATATTTATTCTCCACAGTTCCCAGGAAAGCAATAGCACGTCAATTTCCAATGTATTATTTCTTGAAAATGGCTGTTATCTGGGTATTTCCCAGGGGGTGTGGGAGGTACTAACATAAAGACCTATTAAATTTTTCTTTAATACCCCCCCCCCAAAAAAAACACAAACAAAAAAACCCAGCCATCTACATACTGATGAATACATTCTCAGAGTAAAAACAATACAAGTACTGAGAAGCAACTTCAACCTTCTTTAAAACCAACTTCA
>NW_017729004.1:64120818-64125702 GCF_001723915.1 Gavialis gangeticus | reverse complement strand
AACCCAGCCATCTACATACTGATGAATACATTCTCAGAGTAAAAACAATACAAGTACTGAGAAGCAACTTCAACCTTCTTTAAAACCAACTTCAACCTTCTTTAAAACCATGACTGGGAACAGCTTTATTTTTGAATGAGTAAATGTCCATTGCCATATTGCATGCTGAACTTAAGTGACTTTCAAAGAACATGTTCAAAGAATCTATATGTTTTTGGTTTTTGTAATCCCATAGGCCTATGAAACAGTGTATGATGAAATGTGCCTATGGCAAAAGAACAGGCAAACATTGCTGAAATAATCAAAACCTTCTCATATCACTTACATTGCGCACTCATGCCTAAATATAAGTAGTAAATCTTTTTCTCTACACAATTAAACACTGCTGCAAATAATGTGCAGTTTTAGGCATGTACACTTTATAAAGTGTTCATAAACAGTCACTACAAAGCCAAGCAATCATACTGGTTGAAACCTACAGTTACTAAAGAAGTGAAAAAATACGGTAAGATTAACTCATGCTTCAAGTTTAGCTTCATCACAAATGACAGGTCAATCAGTTACAGCAAATGAAAGAATTTTGCAAACAAGATAGCTATTACAATAACAAAATTAAGCCACAGGTTCCCAGTGGGTGACTTGTAGAGCTCTAGATATATTTCAATCAGGAATCATTATCCCTAGAGTACGCTTGGATTTGATCAAATTGATTTTTCTCAACTGCAAAAAGTGACAGATACAAACAGAAAAATCTATTCTCAGAATATCATGGCTGCCTATAAGGTGAAAAAAGAAAAAGGGAAAAAAAACAAACCTGGCCAATGATTCTACCCAATAGAGCCCAGATTCCTTGTCCTTCATTTCGTAGCTTTCCATTCATATTTTGTAGTTCTTCCAAAGACTCGCACAGCTGAAATGTAAAAAGCCCCTGTTAAAGTTTATTCACTGAAGTTACTCAACATTTACTATCTACAGGAGGCGTTTTACCTGTAACTTTTATGAATTAGACAATTAAAAAAAAATAGAACTCAATAGTCATGTCAATATCACTGAGATCGATCAATGGAATTATTCAGCCATTTAACAGCACTACAAAGAAAACCTGAGCAGCCATCTGTTTTGAGAAAGCAGATTGAAGTAATTCAGCATAAGGTTCTACAAGTACAATCAGAAAGCAAGATTAAAATATGCTAATGCCATATATGAGTTGAATATACTACTACTTCTAGCTGCAAAGTTATGACAAGTTTTTCAAGCTTGGTCCCCTCCTCTACTTCCAAAATAAATGCAATCTTAAAAGGCGACAATGTTAGCAGAAAGGAGTATTTTTAAAAGTAATTCTCAGTTATAATACTGTATCATTTTTTAAATTAACTGCATTCCTCAACAAACAGGTATTACCTTTACACAATATGAATTTAAAACATGATTCAAATGCCATGGTTTCATAAATTTTAACCTGCTTAATACAGAGACCATAAGTATTAGACCATTCTGCAAAAATGGATATAATCCACTGAAAAATTATAACTGTTTCTGTTTCAGAACATGAATGGGCCCCCAAACTTAGGTAAAATCACATTCCATACCAAAGGAGTGAAATACAACTATTTTCACTGAGAAGAGAAAGTGCAATTACTCAAAAAGAAGATCAGGAATGAGACAAATCAAGTTACAATAACCAAGAAAAAGGCACAAACAAAAAAGAAAGAAACTACAATAAAAGAGGCCTCAAACCCTGGAAGTGGTTCCATGCAAAAAGCCTATGCCCATTCAGGACCCTACTAGAGCTATAAAGCCATTTGAAGGATATGGGAACAAGTCAATATTTTTTTAATGTTTTAATTATAGTTATATACGAGATATAAGGAAGATATCTGAAGTATAAATTTTCACCCTGCTATTTCAATTTTAAACAACTTTTGTATATCACATTTAAAAAAAAAGAGCCCTCTGGATAGCAAAACACATTCAGTACACTGTTGTATGCATTAGACTTCTTACCTTATTATATTCCACGTGAAGTTTTTCTTGCTCATTTTCCAATTTATCCTTAATATTCTTTTGTTCAGTCATATTTTCCTGGATCTGAATCATGCGCATATTTCGCTCTATTACAAACAAAATCCAATAGTCTCTAGCTTCAACTGGATTTTTAGGGATTATACATTTGTTAAAAGAAGTGCTACATATTAAAGTGTTAAGCAAAGAAAGTTAAAATGTAAAATTATTATAATACAAACATAGAGGTAGTCAAATGACAACCGAAAATCTTGTTAAATACCCTAGGAATGGAATAAAACAAAAACACAGTTCTGCCTTTTTGATGCATGGGGAAAGTTTATAGTCCACATTAGTCTGAGCCAAAAAAAACGGAAGAAAGTAAGGGAGCTCCTAAAGCCTTTGCTCTTGAGATTAGACTTAAGGTCAAGAGGAAAAAGCACGTACAAAGAAGAAAGAGAAATATGCCAACTAGCTACCTTCCACTCTAACGAAAACATAGTTCCCCTTCTCCTCCCTACATTTGAAGGAATTTGTGTTACCAAAAAAAAAAAAGTTAAGAAGTCAAACATTTTTATTCTTTGAAATGCTGAACTCTGCAGTCATTTGAATACAAAATCATAGCTTGCTTTTTCTTCAGTGAGAAAAGGAAATATAATTATATGCATAAGTGTAAAGCTGATTGTTATAACTGAAGCCTTCCTATTTTTCTTTCATCAAATATTTTCTTAAAAATCAATTTCATAAAGCCCAAAGCATATGTACAGAATTTCCTATATAATTTTAGAAATGTGACTATCAGGCTGTCCTCCTTACCAAGATAATAATTCACAAAATCAGCAGTGAGAGCTGGCTGCTTATGTTTCCTCCTTCCATCCACACTGGAACTGGTATCTGAAGTGTCCACAGGAAAAATGTCTGTACTGATGCCCATTAATTCAGCTTTACGCATCAGTTTACGTATGGCCGAAGCGCTGCTAGTGAGTGGCCGTGGCAGCTTCTCCCTTGGAACCCAAGCCTGAGGCCTCGTGGTGCGAGCCAGTTCTGCCTTAGCACGATATTGCTGTAGTCTAGCATTGATTCGAGCCTATAATCAAAATCCCATAAATCAAAACGCAGTAGAAAACAAAGTAACTTATGCCAGCAAATATAATCTCCCTTGGAAATAAGTATACCATAGGCATTACTTTTAATACGAAAAATCACAGTCTAATCAGTATTTTCCTTATTTTAGGATGTGGTACTCAAGAGGGAAAGACAAAAATGGATATATATTTGATTTCACTTCCAAACTTTACAATTCAGCAGCAGTATATTTTCTTAAACTTAGGTTAAAAATTCATTCTCAGTAAGAGAATTGTTATCAGTCACAGCTCTCTGCCTTCAACAAAAGTGTTAATATACATCTGCCAGCTCCCAACAATCACCTGTAGCAAGTCATATCTAGGTTAAATGGTATTATGCTCACAAGTGGATAAAATCTGTTGCTTCTGCTTCAGAAAACAGATATACATATTGTATAGCATAAATACTGACACCTTTGCCCAGTTCTTTCATAAAAAAAAACTCTTTCCAGAGTGCCATTCCGCTTTATAAATTAGTATACTAGCTGATATTAATGTGCCACAAGACAATTTCAACAAAAGCAGGAACAAAAACAGAAGCACAGTGCATATATTGCAGATGGCATCTATGTATCTGTGACCAGCTGGGAGACCAGTCCCAGAAGATCAAGTTGTAACAGGTAATCAGAAATACTGTCTGCAGGAATACTGCGTAGCGGCAATTATGGCAGAAAATGACACTAGCATACAAACTTTCAAAGGAATGAATCCAGCTGAATAACAGTTGCCATTTTGAGTACCTGCCTGTATAAAAACGAAACTAAACTAAAGGGCGTTAATCCAACTGCCACACCACATGGTACAAAATACCCATGAAAGAAAAGCAGCAGTATTTATATACCATATTTACTCAACTCCAATATGAGGTTTTCTTTCCCTGTTCAAGGGGAAAACAAAGCTTCATTTCAGAATCAAGTATCAAGTGAAAAAACAGAAGAGGTGGCAGGAATCCACTTGGGGAGGCACACAACCCAGAACAGAGGCACCCAAAAGTGTGGCAGGCAGGTGGTAGAAGGGAAGGCAGCACACTGGGGGCATGAGGGAGAAGGACAAGTGTCTGGGGGGTGGGGGCAGACTGTGGGAGGAGCAAGCAACAGGGAGGGCAAGCACTGGAGGGGTGACCCCCTCCCTCCCCTACTACAGTGGTTGTGGGGACAAATTTAAGATGACCCTCCACTAATTAGATTCTCTACATGAAAAATAATAACAAATTTACAATTTTCTATGCATAGAATCTAATTACTGGGGAGTCATCTTAAATTCAAAGATATCTTCGATTCAGGTAAATAAAGTACATGGTTACATTTGACGCACATCTTTAATTATATGCAACATTGTTGATAGTAACATTACAGACACAGTTGACTCTGCACACTGACTCATTAGTTTCTGTCAGATGTGTAGCAATAAATCGGTCCATATCATACTGGCACCAAGAAAAGGAAAATTGACATTATTGGCAATCAACCTTGTTTGGCTGATGCGGCTGATGATGTCACCAATAAATGCTGTGTGCTGCAGCAGCATGCACGGGGACAGCCCGGCAGCTTGGAGACCATCAGTAAGTTGGGGAGGGTGGTGGGGCATGCTAGATCTTGGTTTGCTTTTAAATGCCAAAGATGATCTTCTACTTTAAAAAGTTGAAGACCACTGATTTAGGTAAACTTGCAAAAAGGAATTAAAATAGAAAGAATCATCTCTGTTCCCGGAGAGTACAACAGTAGAATTAAAATTTTTCTACTAAGTAGAATTCTTGTTG
>NW_017729004.1:64112179-64115818 GCF_001723915.1 Gavialis gangeticus | reverse complement strand
CAGGATGGGGCACAAGACAGAGCCACAGACAACTCATCCAGGGGGTGCTGGGCAGTTCCCACCACTGCACGTACCCCTGGGGAAGGTATGGGGGCCATGTGGCCCCTGGATCTGTGTGTGGGGCAAGGGTAGGCTGCTGCTTCAGGTTCAGGGCTGGGTTCTGTGCCAGCCTCTTCCCAGCAGGAGGGGCAGGCCAGAGTGGACAGCAGCACTGGAAGGAGAGGTTACGGGGGAGCTATGGCAAATTTTTGGGTGGCTATAACCCACCCTGTAGCTTCCCCCACAGCATCAACACCGCCCTCCCCACCCCAAGTGCAGCCCCAGCCCAGCCTCCCTGCCAGGAAGAGCTCAGCACAACCCCCAGCCTCGAACTCACATTAGCAGCCCTCCCCACACACACATCTGGGGGGACGTGCCCTCCATGCCTCCCCCCAGGGTGTGCAGCAGTGGGAGCCACCCCTCTTGTCCTCTGGACAAGCTATGCCATGTTTCCATCCCACACCCAACCCCACCCTGACTGTGCAGCGCAGGGCACTGTGGGGACTGCATCCCAGCCCCAAGCCCTCCCTCACCATGGGGGCCTCAATGTGCCCACCCATGTCCCTTCCCTTCCCCACGCCCCTTCCCCCCAAAATAGACTTACTAGCTAAAGGTTGCTCTCCATGCTGCCAGGCTGCATATCAGCAATTGGATCAGTGTCAGCGGATATGGCTGGGCAATAATCTGCCATCAGCACTGGCCCAAAAAATCTTTATCGGTGCATGCCTAGTTTCTGTACATCAAAATCTAGAGCATGTCCAACACATGGCTTTCAGATAGGACCTGGCACCACAAACCTTTTCTATAGTCCACAACACCCTCTGCAATAAATAAATGGATCCATCTGCAGCTGCCTTGATACTGCAGTAGAAAAGAAAAAAGAGGAAGCAGGAACCAGAAGCACAGAGATCACATTAAAGAGTGGAAGAAGGACAGAGAGAGACAAGAAAAGGAAGGAAAGATTACCCCCAAGAGAGGGATAAAAAGGAGGTGGTCAAGTTCCAAATGGGTTAGTGGGTAAAAAGAATAAAAATGAAAGTAAGGTGCTCACTAAACATGGAGGGATGTATGTGACAGAAGAACATGTCATCAATACATTTATTTTTATTACACCTCCAATTTAAATGTAATAGTTTTACCAGTTAGAAGGGGTACAGTCTATAGTTAGAAATGTATTAACTAATAATAGTTAGGAAGAAAAAGTCAGTGAAGACTGTCAATTTCTTTTAAAAAGTTAATGAACTGGAATCAGATTATGTATGCAAGAAGTTATACATACAGGGGATTGATTTGTTTTCTCTTGCCTTGGTCCCTTAACTCTCATTTATTACAATATTTACCACAATGTCTCTTAGGTTTACTCTACAGTGGGGGGAGAAAGGGAAAGTGAAGGAAGTACTGCACCAGGACATCTTTATCAGTGCAAAAATGTATATATATATATCCAATGTAGACTGAGTCTTTGGATTCTGGGAATAAGTCGAGGAAATTCATTCCTTCCCCAGCTCGATAATCGTAGTTTCGAAATTTTGTACTGTTAAAATCTACCAAGAAAACTAGAGTAGCCAAAAAACTTTACTGGATTACAACTTGTCTACATAGAGAATAACCTAAAGGAAGCTAGGGAATAAATTTACAGTACACTAACTACTATACGAGCTCTACATGTGGACACTTCCAGTGAGCCCTACCCACCCCTTTAGTTCTGAGCATATCTCTAAGTGGTTTGGACACAAGCTTCCCATGGCCATTTGCTATATTAAATATGACTTTTTTCAATTAATCAATAGTTTCAAAAGATCTGTTCTTATAAAGCCACACAGTTCCTTTTAAAAGGGGTTAGAAACTTCTAAGAAAGGTTACAAAGTTATAAAGCAATTTCATTTTAATTCATACCAAAAATTGCAGGCTATTATTTGTAGTAGGGCTGTCCAAATGTGAGCACAGGGACCTCCAACTGAACAGGACCCCCAAGTCCCCCCACTGCACAGGCAATGCAACATCACCCCACTGCCATGCAGGTCTCCTACTATGCAGGCATGAGCTCTCCTGGCCCCCTCCTGCCATGCTGCCCTGCCCCACCCAGAGACCCTGGCTGCTGAAGCTGCAGAAAAAAAATGAAGGCAGTGGCAGCTGGCAGGGAGTCTGTGGGCTGGTGTTAACCCTTTATTTGCCAATGGAGGCTCACAAGCTGCCAGTTGAAAACCCCTGGTTTACAGTAATGCAAAATTATATTAAAAGCCCTGAAGTAAATGAAAACTAAGGTTTAACTAAAGTCTATTACTCAAAAATTAGGAAATGTCAGAATTAAAACTGTCCATTAAACCTTCATTCTACTCACTTGTGTGCATATGTTAGGATAATTATATGATCTCACACCATTTTTTCCCAGAGGACCAGTGCCCCAATGAGCACACACTTCTATGATCTTCATTCAGTCTGTATGGTCCCTAGCCCCAAAATACTATTTACTGTATACTTTCCAAATGATGAATTTAGAATACAGGATTCTAAATAGTTAGGCACTGTTGGCTACTTATATAGTGAATCACTCCTGTTGATTTCAAGCACGCTTGTTGGTGCTCAGCTGTTCTGAAAACCTGAATGAAAATGTCAGGAAAACACAATTAATGACCAGCTAAAAAAAGTTCAGTTTTAATGATTTGCCCGCCAAACTTCAGATAGAAACTCTGTGGGAGAGACAGGTGCTGAATCCAATTTTTTCAGGACAGCATTCACTGCCTTAACAATAAAACCATCCTTTTTCTACCTACAATCCAACCTCACTCATTAAACTTCTTCCAACTTCTGCAGCCCTTATTCATTCCTAAATCAGAGCCCACCCTATGGACTGCATGATGTGATGCACCCAAAAATACCATGTGGAATCATGTAATTAAACACTGGATTACACTGTACATGTACAATGCAGCCAAACTAAGACTGAACAAGGAACATGGATTCTGACGTATCCTAGTTTTTGAGGGCTTGACTTCAGTATAATTTCCTAGGTCTTTAGAAAACAACTAAAAAAAACCCAGAAGTTTCATCACACGAAAGGTATACCAGTTTCCACAATTATCTTCAGATACAGATTTACATCAACTTTGCTAATAAAGCTACTCATAGGTGTAGTAGGTTGATACTCATTACCTGAACCAACCAAAAAAATACCACTTTACCAGTGAGTTTCACAGCAATCTGCTACTCAGCACAGTAAATACCATTTTGCCGATTATAAGTAGACTTATTTCCCAAAGAGGGACATAAAAATCACACTCAAAGGGCTGTCAACCTATAACCAGAACTATACTATACAGAGGAGATGACCCTGCATGGCACACTGCCTGGCCCTAAAGGTGCCATACAGGGTCATCTACTCTGTTATGATGGTAGCAAGAATGGTTCAGCTCATGCAAGGAAGGGCCACAATTTTTTGGTGATCCAGATTGCCAACACCACACAGGTCCGGGATTGATATTGATCCCTTTGGGTTCTTCCCCCAATTAGCTGATACTTGTGGGATTTTGTAACAACAACAGCACTTCAACGACTATCTGCAGTTACTGATTTATATTTGGGGGGGGGGGGGGGGGGAAA
>NW_017729004.1:64097229-64112082 GCF_001723915.1 Gavialis gangeticus | reverse complement strand
GGGGGGGGGGGGGGGAGAAACAACTTTTCCCTAAAATTCTATCAGAAAATGTAGGGCTGACTTAACATGCTGGTCAACTTGCAGTTGACAACATACAGTATTAAGGCTTAGGATTTCAGATTCTATTCCACATTATGAGGCACTGTTTTCTACTGGTTACAGGCTCCTAATGTGTGTGACTATTTACATACATCTCTAGCTTCTCTCTTTCCCCAAACATCCCTACTCTCCCCTGCAGTTCATCTCAGCTGTCCCTCTGCCAGCAATCTTTCTCTGCCATCCCCACCTCAGAACAGAGCCAGACAGTTTCCTTCTTCTGAATTTGAGCCAAGCCCCACAGCATGCCCTGGATACTAGGTAAGGAAATCACAAGTAAAATCATAACCAGTTCTGCAGCAAGTGAAAAAAGGCTTACAATAAGAAAGTATTCTGCAACCTTAACTGTACTTATGCTACCACCTACAAAAACTGAAGAATTTTCTTTAACAAGCACATAGCAAAATATCTAACTCCTCGCTACTTTTACTTATTTCCTCTAATTTTTATTTTAAGATTCCTTAAAAAATACAGAATTAAAGGAGAATTAGAAGTTGTTCTACTATAATAAACTAGTCAGGATTATTTCAATTCAGAAGCTTAGTTGAAAGGACTTTCATATATTACATTTTGGAGGAATTGATTCTTTTGAGTGTACAACCTAAAGATAATTTACTGCCACATTAACCATATGCCATTAAGTGTATTCCAAATTTCATTTTTAAATACAACAATTCCACCCTTCTCCTCTCCCATTCTTATTAAAACATGGAAGATTCATACATGTGCAGTTCCGGAATTAATACAGTACCTGTGCTTCTGGCGAGAGCTGTTTCTCTCTTTCCTGCAAGGACATTTTACAATAAGACTGTAAAGCCAAATAGTTCTTCCGTTTCCATTTTCTGTCTAGCCTGTCTGCATGCTGCTTACAATAAGCAAAAAAAGGATCTGCTATATCCTGTTTCAGTAACAAAGAGAGAGATGAGAGGGGAAAGAAAATAATTCTAGTTAGAAAAAAAGGATATGATAGAATATATAGCCATCATTCTGGCAAGCCATTTCACATATTCAAATAGATAACTTTAATAGAAATAAGTATTTTTAGGTCTCGCTTACACAAACTTGCAATCAGTTCTGTTAATTTTTCTTTTATTGTTTAACAATTGAATTCAACTGATGCAACCCTTGTATAGACATTCAGATTTTTAAATGGGCATACTGGTTTTACATAATTTATCAAGAAATCAAACTAAGGTGATATAAGCCAAGTTTAAATTAGTTTAAGAGTATGCAGGTGAGAGATCTGCACTAGTTTAAATGAACTGTTATTTAAGCTCAGTACTTCCTTCTTACATACTCCACAGTTTATGAAACACCACAATTTATTACAAAACTTTAGTTTTCTTCCCAAATTCATAAACTATATAGTTTCAAGTTTACTTTGTTTTCACACACAAAAAGTACACTTATTAAACTGTTGGGGACAAAGAATGACTGTTCAGTTTTTAAAAAGTCAATGTCAACTTCAAAAGTTTAACTTTAAAAGACAGATTTATTTACATAAAATACTCTCAATTGATAGTTTAGGTGAAAAACTTTAATATACTATTCAAATATCAATTATATACAAAATTTATTCTAGGTACATATTCACTGCATATGCAATTTTTAAAAAGTTGTTTAAAGCCTCACAGTTACAGAGCACTGAGAAAGCTCCTACCAACATTCAGTGTGTCAGGTATCCAGGTTGTAGCTGTATTGGTCTAAAGGAAAAGGCAATCAGGACTCGTAGTACAGATGATATCTTTTATTAGACCAACAAGATTTTAGACAAAAAAATTCTTAATTAAGAATTTTTTTGCAAAAATCTTGTTGGTCTAATAAAAGATATCATCTCTGCTATGAGTCTTGATTACCAACATTCAAGGCACTTCACTGTTCTACAATTCTGCAAGTTAACGAGAAGAAAACAGAACAATCTTCTATGCAAAAGGCTTTATCGGCAATTCAAACAGCAACATAAAGCAGCACACAAAAAAGCATTTACAGCATTATGATTTCACTAGTCATGAAGAAGGGATCAGAAAACTGAGTCAATTTCCTGTACTGAAATTGATGAAGATTAGGCATTCAGATCTAATGTCAGATTTTTTTTTCCCTTGAAGCAATTCATAAAAATACGTTTACTGGTATATTTTAAATACTAAAGATTAATGTAAAAACCATCTTTATTCCTTCTGAAGTGTTCTTACTTGCTGTTCGATCAATTCCAAGAACCATCGACTACTCTGGTGCCCAAACTGCTTAACAGAATATTTGATCATTTCAGAAAAAGTCCTGCAAGGAAACCCTTAACTATATTTCTTTCACACATACCTGCACGCATGCACAATCTCTCTATAAAACTTCTCTTGAAGAAATACTGAACAGAAGATGATCACTACCCAGACACTGATATTCCCAAGAAAAGTGGCATTATGTAAAACTCTATACATAATGCTTTGCTATAGTTATAAGGAAATAACTTATTTTTATTTCAGTTTCATTTTTCTCTCAATTTCTTCAAATGTTTTTAGTCTGGCCTAAGTGCCTGAAGAGTGCAAGAGCAGACTAAGACTGGCTGAAACTGAGATGGACTGCAACTTCACAGTTTATGCTAAAGTCTTTCATACCCAGGCTATTTTCAAGATAGAAACTTGTCACTGTGGTTTATTAAATCTGGCACTAGATCTCATGCCTGTCTCTGCCCCCCACACATCCTTGCTAATTCTCCATTTCTTCAATAGTGAACAAACAAAATACTATTCTTGCCTGTCAGGAAACACCTACTTAGTCATTACAGACAAGTATAATATTCAATTTTGTTTTAAATGTATATATCTGTATATTTAAATTTCAGAGGTAGATTTCAGAGCAGACTAAGACTGGCTGAAACTGAGATGGACTGCAACTTCACAGTTTATGCTAAAGTCTTTCATACCCAGGCTATTTTCAAGATAGAAACTTGTCACTGTGGTTTATTAAATCTGGCACTAGATCTCATGCCTGTCTCTGCCCCCCACACATCCTTGCTAATTCTCCATTTCTACAATAGTGAACAAACAAAATACTATTCTTGCCTGCCAGGAAACACCTACTTAGTCATTACAGACAAGTATAATATTCCATTTTGTTTTAAATGTATATATCTGTATATTTAGATTTCAGAGGTAGGATAATAAGTGACACAGTTTACCTCCACAGAAATTTGAATTAACAGCTCTCTCAGATTAACCTCAACAAAGTATACTTGTTTATAATTAGCTATTTAAAGATATACACATTTTTAGGTGAAAAAGATGCCAAAGGCATAAAACTGGTGGGAATTCACACAATTGGCTTCTTTAATAATCAACGTTAAACCCAGTCCATTAGTCCCAACACATTTTAGCTCAAAGCACAGTATTTATCTTTCCAAAACATCATCTTGCAGGAACTAGTTATTTTAGTGAATAGTTCTGATGGAAAGCAAATTATGGTCTGAGTGGTCAGCTCTTCCAAAAATAAAAAGCAGATATTCCGTTGTCAATAATGAATGGCAAAGAGGCCTGTATATGCATGTGTACTTCTCACTCATTCATACATAATTTATTTTCTGTTGTGTATATTATATAAATAAAAATGTGAACTGCTATCTCAAAACTATGGTCAGGACACTCGACAGAAAAAAATATTTCAAATGAACAAATGATATAATAGAATATTTTGTCATACGGAGTGCTTAGTTCATATTATTAAGAAGAAAACTAATAAGAATAAATGTGTGTAGAGAGAATGGAGTTTCAGTACCTTAACTGGATGAAATTATTGCTAACCCGGAAAAGTTGAGTCTAAAGGAAAGTCAGAAATCACTACATAACAATGAAAAATAGCCACTTATAAATATTATATTGAAAAACTTATACACAAAATATTAGAATAGAAACATGGCCAGATTCTCAGGCCCAGCTGATGTTGTTCATATCATTTAAACAACGCAAAGGGATGGATCTGGCTGAAACTGGCAAATTCAGCAAAGCAGGGGGACTTCCAAATTGCAATGAAACTGCCAAATCTGACACCTATGTCATTCTCTCTCATCCCTGACACAGAGGCACTTCCAGAAAGAGAGGGACAAAATGAAAAGACAGACAAATGGATTTCCCCTGCCTCAGCTGGTGTATGGTTTCTTTAAAACCATAGCTAGATGTCAAGCCTAAAATTGGGACCTTGACGGATTGAAATTTTTCCTGGTGAAACTAAACAGGAGAAATCTGGCGAAAAGTCTAGTGCTACTCTCAGACTACCAAAAAAGCCTCTCACTTATATTCTCATAGCAGCATCTTAAAATAAACATTCATCAGACCAGGGTTGCCATATAACAGTAAATTTACAGACACCACAAGATAACATCCTAAAAACACCTGTCCACGACCATCTGTTAATAAATAAATAAATAAATAAATAATTAAAAGCCTTCCGTGAACACCCAGAGCCACTGGAGCTTTAAGCTCTGTCCCAGGGGAAAAAATGTAGGCAATGTTAAAAGACGGAGTATAGCAGCACCACTTGAAGTCTGAAGGCAACCCAGCACCCTGTATGGAACTCTTCTCAGCACTTCCCCCAACATGAGCCACGTGCTGCCACTGGGTCCCATTTCCCATCTCACACCTCTAACAGTCGCTTGCATTAAAGGTACAAGGAGGAATAAGGTATGACCTGAACATAACTACCAGCTAAGGATGCCCAGCCCTAGAAGCCCTGCACAGCCCCAAGGCACGTAGTGTATCTAAGGAGTAGGGGGAGCAGGGTATGGAGTGACACCCCCCACTGACCTGTAAGGCTTTGTGAATAGGACACGAGAAGCAGCTGTCAGAGAGCCTCTGGCTCAGCAGCAGCAGCATGAGTTCCTCCTGTTATGACAGCATCTGCAGCTGCCTTTGGAGTAAAGAATGGAGACCATGGCAGGTACACCTACACAGTTAGAGGAGGGCCACTCGCATAATCAGGGGACAGCAGGGAAGGCCCTACAAGGACAGGCTACAGGACCTGAACCTGTTCAGCCTCCACAAGAGAAGGCTGAGGAGGGTTCTAGTGGCCATTTACAAACTAGGCAGAGGGGACCAGCACGTATATGGGGGAGTCCCTGTTCCCCCGAGCGCTACCAGGAGTGACTAGATATAATGGTCACAAGCTGGCAGAGGGCAGATTCAGACTAGATATCAGGAGGCGCTACTTCACTGTCAGGGCGGCTAGGATCTGGAACCAACTTCCAAGAGAAGTGGTGCTGGCTCTTACCCTAGGGGTCTTAAAGAGGATGCTAGATGAATACCTTGCTGGGGTCATTTGACCCCAGTACTTTTTCCTGTCATGGCAGGGGGTCGGACTTGATGACCTCCTCGGATCTCTTCTGACCCTACCAACTATGAAAAATCCTCTTCCTTTCTCCTTCCCCCGCTCATTCTTCAGGGATCACCCTGCCATCCCCAGACACTGAAAAGCTCGTTACGCCTCTGCTGGGGGGTAGACTAGAGTGGGGATAGCATCTGTGGTTGGTCATGTCAGAGTCGGGGCAGCCAACCCAAGAATTTTTTTTAATTTTTTTTTTCTTTTTTTTTTTTTTTACTGACAACCTGCAAATTTACTGACATCTAAGCTTTCTGTTATTATAGCCTTAAATTGAAATTGCATCCTTCTTAATGCCATCCAGCAGCTGGCAGAATTACATTTACATTATTTAAAACATATTAGTAAAGATGTATGTCATTAAAAAGGATGGTTGTCAGTAAAATTACTGGGTTGATAACCCTGCATCAGCCCCTGGAAACCAAAATAATACACAGTTTTAAATTTCCCACCCAAACTTTTGTTATGACACTTAAATTTTATATTTTTCCATAAAATGTGCAACATAAACCTACCTCCTCTGCTGCTGCTTCTGACAACAATCCTTCCTTCTGAGCACAAGTCACGTGAAAATAAGCTCTACACATCCCAGCATCACAACTAATACAGACACCAGTTCTGGCAAAGCGAGGATCTTCACAGAAACTGCATTCCTACAGCAAAACAAAGCTAAACTTAAGTACAGAGTAAACAGTACAGTAAAGATCTCAAATATAATTTTACTTGATATTTGGCAAAAAGCAAACATAATGTAGATGATTTCTTCACAGGCAAAACTTGTATTCAATTTTATTGATGGATGAGTTTAGTCTTCTGAGGTATGCAGAGGTAATTTTCAAATAGATACTGTGCCCCACTTTCCTCTTCATCTTAACTATTTAACAGAAACAGTACTTGATGCATACTGCACTGTCAACACATCAAGGACCTAGACTTGTTTGACACAATGTTGAGTTACTGGTTACCTCCCCCAAACTAGAGAAAATTCAGAGAAGAAAAAATAAGCAAGCAGTGTTCTACAGAGTACTGGAATGTTAAAAAAATATTTAAATCTATATCTTCTTAGTTAAATGACAAATAAGGAGTGAGGAAGTGCCCAAACTATCAAGCAGTAATTGAAACATATTAGCACTGAGAATATATGAAAGTCATGGATCAATGAATAACAAGCATTAAGATGATAGGCCACATACTTCATAGTTTCCTGCAGGTGTTTTGTTATCCCCTCTCATTTCTGTTACAGCCTTACAGAAAATGTGCCCATAAAGGGACAGCAAGGTAAATTACTACCTCTGATGTTTGGAGTCAGCAACAAGGAAATTCTTGTCTGAAGCACCAAGCATTGTATGGGTTGGTTTTTTTTCATCTCAATCAGTTTTCTGGAGTCTCAATTTGCATCAGAATGAACAGACTCAAGTCACTAATACAGAGACTATTCCTGAAATGTTTATATCAGATGCAGTGTCCCCAAAGTTACAGACAGAGATGTCATCGTCACAAACCCTAGTATGTTTTTTTTTGGTGGGGTGAAGTTCACAGGGTGCCAGGAATGTTTTCTTGTGGTTTACTGTACTCACATGGCATGTGTAGTCTCACTGGAAAGCCCATGTTATGCTATATCCATTTATGTAACAGTTATTACTATAGATTATTTTATGCTGCCTGTATATATCTTTATGATTTTGGATATGGGGGTTCTCCTTGTCAAGGAAAGGGAATGGATGAAATGCTAAATCTCTCTTTCTATTGTGACTCTAGAGCAAGAAGAACTGGCACTCCCAGACCCAGACAGGTGTGTCCCAAGACACTGTCTGCCTGTAATGGAGAAATCAACCTCTATAAGCAAAGGCATCTGAGAGGATGGCCTCTCCGGCCAGAGGAATGCCAGGTAGCCAGGGAGGCCAGAAACTTCTGAAGAGTTCTGATGATTCATGGACAATTAGAATAATGCTGATGAGGGAGCTGGCTTGCAGGTTAAAAACTGTTAAGATAGAATAGAGCTCTTTGAATCTCAAGCTTTGGCGGCTCAATGACCCCAGCAGTCAGAGCTGGCAGAATCTGCAGGGAAGTTGAATTCTGGAAATACTGGAAGATCCCTCAGAAGACAAGATATAGCTAGATGAGAGGATAAGAAATTTTACTTTTTTTGCTTTTCTGGCTCCAAATATATAGTGAGTTTTCCCTGTGAAATTCTTTTATCCTATGAAATAAATCCTTTTGCGGTTTTGTCTCCTTACTGACTGCCTGTAGGAGTGTTTGTGGGCAAGAGAAACTCCAGGCTAATCTTTTCCACAGGAAGGGGGACCTATAATTTCTTTCATAACCCAACAGGGTGGCCACCTGGGGCTAGCAGAAAGTCCCTCACCACCTGCAGGGTTTGGTATTAAGGAAGCAGAGCTAAGGCTTGCTGGGGTAGGAAGCTATCCCAGGGCAACCTCAGTATGTTCCTAGGGGCAAGTGGAAGTACAGTGAAGACAAACTTGGGACTCTGTGGGGCTCCTGCAGACAAGTTTATGATGGTCATCAACTGAATCTTCAAGATCACTTCAGCTTTGTCAATGAAATTGAGGAAAAGAAATTTAGGTTAAGCATAAGAAAAAATTCCCAAATGTTGTAAAATAGTCTTCTACAGTAAATGATGAAAGCCTTGATCACTGCAGTCATTTAAAATTAGACTACACTAGGTACACAAAGGGAAGAGTCAGACATGACAGATGGGAGATGAACAAGCTAGTCTGATTTAAAGTTCATGTCAGGATTTTTTTTTAAACTATAACTCACAAAGAACTACTTAAAATACATCATCTTACACAACTTCTACAGCAATATGTAGACAGAAATGAGTTTGTGGAACACAAATCATTATCTATCAAATGGAATTTTTCAGGAATGCTATATTTTTCTTTATCCTTGCCATGATAAGTTCAAAGTTATACTCATGTCACTTTGTTTTGTGACTAAGTATACCTTTCCAAATTAAGGGAAAAATTGATGCACTGAATTTCCAACAAATGACTATATGAGGACCAAGTATTTTGCCATTTTAAAATCAGAAAAACTAATAAAATCACAATAAATCATATGAAGTCCAATAACTCATTTAGAAAATTATCCAACAGTTCAGCAACTTTAGGACTTATTCAGATGAGGTAGGAATTACTTCACCCGAAACTGCCTTATATTTGTTGTTATAGAGTGACATGTTGTTAGAGAGTAACACATTTGTTGTCATAGAGTAAATTCCACTGCAATAATAAAGTGACTAAGAACAGACTGAAGAGCTTTATTGAGAAGAAGTTAAAGAAAAAAATTCCATAGTACAGTAGAACTACGAGAGACACAGGAACCCATGCCCAGCAGGCACAATGATACAGTCAAAGATTGACAGAATATGCTTAGGCAATACATTTAACATGTGATTTAGTGAAGCTGCAAAGGAAACTTTGGCAAAATATAATTACCCATATCAGAATTTGCATGTGAGACCCAAAAAATATTTGTACTATAGTTAATGTTTCATCCTGTCAATATATTACACTGCTTTAAGCCAATAACAATGCTAATAACTCTGGACTACTTATTCTATGGTCCTTTTTATACCCTTAGAACATGCCCAAATTCCTACTTCTGTTCTTGTTAATCAGGTCCCTGTAAGCTCATTAGAGAACCACTTATAATACATAAAACAATTTTGTATATCAGCCTACCACAAAATGTTGGAGGGAGCGTTGTTGGGGAGGGGAAGAGATTTTTTTTTTTTAAGTTCCTGCTTGTGAAAGGTTACCTGACACTTAAGAATATCTCCATATTCTTTGTACCTATTTGAAACTTACCTCTACATACCACATAACACTGAAAAGCAGCAGCACCACAACATTCCCCAAGTGTAAGACAATGAATAGGCCATCTACATAGCAATTCTTTGGTATCTGCTGAGTACCGTTTTATGCCAATTGTGATGGTACATTGTGTGATTTTCACATGTGTTCGCTCATGAACTGGACTAAGAACAATTACATTTCACATAAAAAAGTCTATTTTTGAAAAAAAGGGCTGTTGTTCAGTTCAAGGTGGGGCCCTGATGTCCTTCAATTTTTGTCTAAAATGTGCTTTGCAGCAATCTGTTTGAAAATCCATTGTTAATTTAGGATTCCAGAGAACCTAAAATAGTTCTCACTGAATGTACATCTGTCCCCTTTCTTCTTACGCATCATTTTCCATTTCACTATTCTGATTCCCATACAAACCTCTTTTCCTTACATTCACATGTTGGCAGACTGCCACTAACAAACATTTTTTAAAAAGGCAATTAGCATATTCAGAAAGAACAAGGGAACTGGGGCAAGCCAGTGAGAAGTAAGAGAAGAGAGGAAGGGAAAGAAAGGCAGCAACACACAACTAACTTATTGCATTTTTCATCCTGAATTCCACTATATTTGTAACAACGGAATTACAAAAAGCAAGAAAATATAATATGTAATATCATGTGTAAAGAAAGAACAATTATCCACGCATAGTATATCTTTTCTAATCTTACCTTGGCACCATATTTAGAATAGTTCATTTCTGTAAGTGTTACTGGCCGCAGTTTGTCAATGTCTCCAAATGCCACTCCTGGAACATATAGGGCACAAACGATATGGACCCACCTACAACAGCAGATAAAATTTGGCTATCACCAATATCAACAATGCTTTGCTCTTACACTATGCTCCTCATTTACAGCTCCCAGCTTTAGAAGGAAGTGAAAATAGCATCCACATTTTACCCATAAGGCAAGCAAGAGGTAGAGGTGTATTGTGCACTCATTCACTTCTCTCCTATCGATTTTTTTTAGACCGCTTCACACACAAGTCCTGGCAACATTGTCTTTCATCCATTGTTTGTCTAAGTAAAATAAATCTCTCCCCCTCTCTCTAATTCTGTTCACTTCAAACACTGCACAATTTTTAGGCTGGCTCTGGTGAGCAGTGTAGGAAAGGAACTATGAAAGAAAAAGAGAAAAAAAGAAAAAGAGGTTATTTTATCAGGTATTCAAAGCACCAACAGAGACCCTATCTTCCTCTTCCCTTCCTCCAATGAATGGCACCCAAAATTTGCTGACCCAAGAGCAACAATACTGAGCAAATAATGATACAGGCAACACCACATAGTATATTTTTACTCAATTTGCTACAAATGAAACGGACATAGCACAAGCATCCCAGGGCTCAGAGTTTCTATTCCTTTACAAAAGGGAGGATTAGCAAGAGAAGAAAGTAGAAGTATTAAGCCTAAAGTTATCTGAATTTTGGAAACCAATGCTTAATGAACAAGACCCAAAAAATAAATATTTTATTATTTTTTTATTTTTAATAAAATTATATCAAGTTGCAAGAAATATTTATATTCAGAAGGAAACCATATTCTCAGAGCTGGTACATTCCAACTTATCACATCTTTTATTAAAGTATAGAACACCTTTGCTTGATAAGGACTATTAAAGGAATATAGTGAAAATCATTTCACATACACCGTATTCACCCAAATCCAAGATGAAGTATTTTACCCTCAAACAACAGGGCTCTGGCCCCTCACTCCTGCCACAGCGCTGACAATCCTCTAATAATTACATTCTACATATGGAAAACCATAACAAAATTATAATTTTACATGCATAGAATCATCTTATATTTTAAATCATCTTGGATTTGGGTAACTGTGGTATTATTATATAAATGGCATGATGGTTTCCTACAATTCAAGAATTTAGTTTTACATGAAGCAGTCCTGGGGAGAGAGAGAGATCAAAATCCAGATCTCAGCTCTTATGCGAATGCCCTAATCACTAAGTTAAAGTAATACTCCCCTCTCTCTACCTCAGCAAATCTTGAATTCGTTTATTACAAAGTGAAAAAACCAACAAAAAAACCAAGAGAACAGACAGAGTGACTCAATCCCAAAATAGCCTATTGCCTGGTGGCTGGGACGGTCCCCTGGGAGATAAGAGCAGTTGGTTTGAACCCTCAACTGTCAAACACTGAAATCCTGTTTCTAAGCTAATGATACTCAACAAGGGTACCACAGCACCCTAAGGTGCCTTGAGACCCTTTCAGGGGTGCTGGTGGGTACCATGTAGTGTTAGTACTGTTAGAAGTGCAAACATGATTTACAAGATAAATCCAGAAATTTCAAATGGGAAGCCATATTGTTTAAAACATCCCAACTTGTTGTGGTATTTCTAGATTCTCTGCAACAAAAGAATTTGTTTATTACTTTTCTGTAGTCAAACATCAAGTGAAAGCTAAGAGCTGATTTTTTCTAAGCACCGAACTACTAGAGGCAGGGCACATACCCCGCTCATCAGGTGAAAGTGACAAATGCCACAAGAAAGAATCCTGCCTCCCATACAGACGTTCTTTCTCCTGGGAGAACAGCTGGTTTAACAGGAGAAGTCCTGCATGTACAGATGTTCAGGATATTTCTCCCAGAGCAAAAGCAGTTACCCAAGGAGAAAAATAAGCCAGGAACAACCAGGATTAAATCATTCCCAGGAGAGTGAATGTCTATATGTGTTCTCTCCTGAGAGAAGCCACAGCACAGTGCTCCAGTATGCCAGGGAGTTTTGCTACCCCCCAAGGGTGTGTTACCCACTAGATTCTGCTGCTCCAGCTGAGCTAGGAACAGAACACACCACCTTCACAATCCCCGCACTATGCTGCAGGGAGACAGGGTGATCCTGAGCAGTCTGGGTCTTTTTCTTTCATAGTCCCTAAGCAGACTAAGGGAGCCTAGAGAGCATACATGCACAGAGGCCCCCAGGATGCACAGCATCAGCACTGCAAGCTCTCTGCTCTCCAAGGACTCCAGATTCAAATATCTGTTCAGACATCTCTGTGTAAGGTTTTCAACTGGTTAAAAAAAAAAAAAAAAAAAAAGAGACAAAACAGGGAGCATTCTTCCAGATCATTTGAACACGTGTATGCAGCACCTCTTCCAGGCCTTAAGTAGGTCCCCCAAAGAAGCAGGATTTAAGGCACAATTTTGTCTACCCCTGCTTTATATTGGGAGCCTTGAGGCACTTACATGGCAATCACAGACTGACGCATGTGAGCTGTAAATCCAGCGCATCAGAGAAGACTCGATTAACTGAGTCTGCTGGAGCACGTAATCGATGCACCTGGTGTTGCATCAGGTGCAGGTATATAAGCAGCACAGCACACATCAGCACTGAGAAAATGGCAGGCAGTGCACTTTGAACTAAAACACATTCAATGTGCTTTAGTTCAAAGCACACCGCCACCATTTTCTCAGAACTGATGCATGCTGCACCGCTTATACACCTTCATCCAACACAGCTTGCTAATTAAAAGTGCCCAGCACTACATCAGGAACGTGTAAAAATGCCCTTGGTGTCTAACTAAAGCTTGTGAATTCCAAGCCGAGAGCAATGCATATTGTTCAGCATAGTAAACATTTGTGGATCTAGTGACATAGCCAAAAGTCACCCAGAAGTCTGGGGCAGAGCAGGCTTGTGCTCCTAGTCTGGTGCTATTTTTCTGTCTTAATGGCCCTCTTGTGTATGTGAGTACACCTCCAATGTGACATGTATGCAAAATCATCAGGAACATCCCCAAATGGGTAAAGGGTGAAGAGTTTTTAATTTGCTGATGACGTGGAACTATTTCTCTGTCTCAATTTTATATGATAATTAGGATACAGCCAAGTGTCTTGCTCAGGGTATATGAACATGGCAATCACAGACAGACCCATGTGAGCAGTGAATTAACGAGTTTGGATACTGATGCTAACAGTATAATCATAGCAATAAATTTTGGCTCAGACTAAATGCCAGAAACTTCAGCCAGCTTCTTGGACAGGCTTCACAAGCCTATACTGAACTTTTGCTACATAGGCAGCAGCACCCAGGTTAACTACTGTTAAGCTAACTTGTATAGAGCTACACAAGCCACATTCACTACAGTGAAGGCATATTCTTAGTATCTGGTAGCGACTCAAACACAGCATAACCTGAGGCTATGATAATGGTGTCAGGCTGTCTGACTGAAGGGCTATATCTGTAATTGTCAGACAAATTCATAAAGTACTGTGACACCCACCTGCTAGAATATAATACAGCACAGATGCACAGGACAATTTTCCATCTGCAGCAGTGTGACAGGCTCTAAACTGTGGACCCTTACTATCATCTTTTACATGCCTCTGTCTCACAAGTCTGAACTACTATAATGTGTTCTGCTAAATACCTACTTTAAGTCAATTCCAAAATAGAACTACTGCAGCAAACAACAGCCTTCTTTTTAAGCAACGTACCTTAAACTGATATCAAAACTTGCAAAATCTTTTGCTTGCTTAAAGAGTTTTAGATATCATTTCTGACTTATTGGGTCCTAAATGGCACATCATACAGATACAGTTAACCACTGTAAATGTTGGAGCTGGACTTTTCTTCTGCATTTGGGCCCTTAATATCATTAGTCCATCACATCAATTTCTGCCCCACTGTTAAAATTACACGTTGCAAAGTATATCACTGGTACAAGTCACAAATTTCATTGATCATTGCTTTTTCTTTGTAGGCAAAGTACATTGCGCACACAAAGATTATCTTTGATCCATCCAGGCTTTGTCATAAATACTCTGTGGACCACCTTGCCACACCCTTTATTTTCAGTGACTTGTTTCCATCTCTCACCCTACTGACCAGCAAGTCACTTTGCCCCAATTACACCATGCCAGGGACCCTTCATACTCATCATTACATTTTTGCCCCCTTCCATCCAAGAGGTCAATTTACATTCAGCTGTGACCTATACAGAGTTGGGATGAGAGTGTGAATGGCTGCCATCAACTAGTTCCCTAACCTAGCGCTGTCCAACTTCTAGGCATATGGGGGCCCTAGGGGTTACATACTACATGGGCTGCACAAGGTGAAGCACATGCCAGTGGGCCACATGTCACACAGACATTCCCTCCACCCACCCACTACATGCCTAGCTGTTGTTGTAGCCAGAACAATGCTACAGGCTCTAGCTGTTGTTGTAGCTAGAACAATGTGGGGGACCAGCAGCCAGGCAGGTGCCCAGGGGTTGCAATTTATCCCCAACGCATTACAAGTTGGACAGTCCTGCTCTAATCTATGAGCTAGTCGGCATTTTTACACATGCAATGAACTGGAAAGGGGCGGGGGGAGGAGGGAGTCAGCCCGCCAGCCCAGAGCTGCTCTGACCCAGCTCACGTGCTGCAGAGGGGCAGGCTGGGGCACAAGGGTGCTCAAATGCAGGGCTAGCCAGAAGGCAGCCCCTGCAATAAAGTACCCTTATGCCCCAGCCAGCCCTGTCAATGTCTACATTGCACTCTTCCCCACCCACAGAACATTTTTTTTTTTTTTTT
>NW_017729004.1:64069814-64096955 GCF_001723915.1 Gavialis gangeticus | reverse complement strand
GATGTGGAGAAGCTTGAGAGAGTTCACAGAAGAGCCACGCGCATGATCAGAGGTCAGGAAAACAGACCTTACGATGACAGGCTGAGAGCTATAAGGCTCTTTAGCCTGGAAAAGCGCAGGCTCAGGGGTGATCTGATGGCCACTTATAAGTTTATCGGGGTGACCACCAGTTTCTGGGGGAACGTTTGTTCACCAGAGCGCCCCAAGGGATGATGAGCTTGAATGGTCATAAACTACTGCAAGACCGTTTCAGGCTGGACATAAGGAAGAATTTCTTTACTGTCCAAACCCCCAAGGTCTGGAATAGCCTGCCATCAGAGGTGGTTCAAGCACCTACATTGAACACCTTCAAGAGTAAATTGGATGCTTATCTTGCTGGGATCCTATGACCCCAGCTAACTTCCTGCCCTTCAGGCGGGGGGCTGGACTCATGATCTTCTGAGGTCCCTTTCAGCCCTAATGTCTATAAAAAATATGAAATCTACATATGCAGTGCTGTGCTTTAAAGAACTCCACCATCAGAATAGTATTTACAAGTACTATCCTACGGCAGAGTTTATTAGTTTACTGCAGCCTAACGGGGCCACACGTGTAGATACTGAGACTTTTACTGCAAAGCTAAGAAGTCAGCTCTGGAGTAAATGTCTCATTTAGATATGCTCAGTGGTTCTCAACCAGGGTGCCACAGCCGTTGGCATTATTGGGCATGGACACATGAGTCACAAGAAAAACCCTGGGATTTCAAATACAAAATCAAAGTGTTAAAAACATTATTTGCTGTGGTCTTTCCAAGTTCTTCACAACAGAAAACTGTTCTATTATTTTTCTGTAGTCAAAAAAATGAGAGAAAACTGGGAGCTGACACTTTTTGGTGGATGCCTTGAATCTAAAAATGTTGAGAATCACTGACACAGAATATGGGCTACAAATTAGTCTGATGTCAGGAGCTCCATGTGTCCCTCTTTCTCATTTACCCAAGATCAATACGCCCAATAATGCTTAGAGCATTTACTAAATTTTGGACTCAAGTGTTCTAAATTTATCATATTATAGCCATACAGCCAAACAGAAAAATTCCATCATGTTGAGTGCGTGGCTTGGAAACCTGAGGCAGAAGTAAATTAAAATCATTTTTTTTTTTAACAATTCAAGTGCAGTGAACATTCAGCGTAAAAAGTAGATTATCAGACAGTATATTCATCACTTCCCACTCACTATTCAGTATATTTTATAGTCATATTTACATCAGGTAGAAAATGTACTAAAAGATAATAGTGAAAAGCAGAATGTTTACAGATCACTCAGTTTGCCAAACAAAATTAACACACTTATGCCAGTAATTAATTAGAGAAGTTTTATTTGATAACAGATCAGTAACCATTCGTGCTACTTAAATTTAATAGAGAAATTCACTTTAAAATATGAGTAAATCTGGTTTTAAAACTGATAAATAATTACACATGAATGCATTTTCTGGTGAGCTAAATGTGTTTTTCCATTGTTTCTAACTCCCACTGTACATACAAATGGGAGTTGGGTTCCATGATTTTGTGTATAAACTATTATTATGTACAGGCCCAATGCAAACTGAAAACTTGATCAGGGTCAGCTCTAATATTTTTTAATTATGGAGCTTATGATCTTGGCCACAGCAGTGGACAGGGCGTTGTCATGCTGTCCTGTTGCAGCCAGAATTAAAACAAATTTAGGTCTCTCAAATGTTCCTCCCAGTTTTCCCACTGCTCCATGAAGTGTAAATTTGCACAAACTTATTCATCACAGTGCAAGCATCCAAATGTACCAGGATAACTATATAGCTGAATGCCAGGTGGTATACAAAATCAAGGACCTTCTCACTCCCTGTTGGGAAGGCAACTGGAACTGTTCCTATAAAATCTCCTTCCCCTGCACAAGAAGCAGCACTATGACAGGAAGTAAGAAGCCACTGGCTCTGTACAAACGTTCTGTTTCTCCAGGGAAGTCCCTGCTCTCCCAGGAGAAACCATGAGTGTTAAGACTTTCAGGCTTTTTCTTCCAGAGTAAAAATGGCTGCACCAGAAGAAAAGCATGGAGACAACAAGGGTTAAGTCACTCTCAGGAGAGTTTCTCCTGAGAGACCCAATATCTGTGTGTGTTATCTCACAGGAGAACATAGTCCTCCAACATACACCCCTTTCCCCCCGCCCAGGAGATTACTTAAAATGCATGCCTACAGCCTCTGATGTTTCCCTCTGCTCCTTTGAACCAGTGCACAGGATTGGCCACAATCGAGCCCAAAGTATTCTTATAGTTAAACTAGTATTTTATCTAAAAATTGTATTACATTGTTTAATCCACGCAAGTTTCCTGTCCTTTCTAAAAGAATCAAAAAATTTCCAATGTATGGATGTCAAAATTATTATGTGCATCACAAGTGTTTCAGCTTTGTAACATTTTTCAGTAGAAGGCTATATGCAAAATAAGATGCAGAACCTAGAATTTCTTTTAAAGTAACTTTAATTTCCTTACTAAAAGAATTCTGAATTCAGTGGGTTTCATCTTTTGACATTCTACTGACTGAAAATGTGCTAAACTAAAAACAACTTTTTTCAAGAGATGTGCAGAAATAGTTGCATATCACCACAACTACTGTTTAAAAAATCCAAGGTTTTGGTTTAAGATTTTTGATAGTAAGTTTTAATACAACCTCCCAAATGCACCCTGCAGAGTTCAATATAAAGATACACATCTTCAACAAGCAGCTGCCTCTCAATTTAATTTGCACAGTTTTTTCATGCTCCACTGGTGTATTAAATGCTGCTGCACTCTGTAGGAGTTTATCTATGATAAACCCAACAGCTGGCTGCTTGCTTCATACTGACCTTCTCAAAATGTTTTAGTACATGTCACGCAAGCATTACAGTATTACAGATTTAAACTGCCATTTCAGTGTGATTGGCACACGTGTCATTTCCTCAACCACCTATACGCGAACTCCAACCTGAATCTTTATTAAAAAACATACAAAAGTCAGTCAAGCTTACAGCTGAGGCAATTTCAGATGCTTTTAATACCAGGTCTAAATATTTTCCTGCTCATTTCTTTAGCTGAACATGTTTTAGAACCTTGTAATTAAGACAAATTGGGTAATCAAAGAAGAATAATCTTGCTTGTTACTTTACCATCCATTTTGCTTGGAGCAATGATAACAGATGTCGATTAGGGAAGAAGGGAACAAAAATCAAACAAAAAAATGACAACATTTATATCTAGAATAATGCCACTTCAAGAAAAGAATGTTTCATAAATTTACATTTATGCTCATGAAACTGAGCAGTTAACACAAAAGAAGATTCCCTGGAAAACAGCTACCTCATTAGAATAACTATTCACCTTGCATGTAGGTGGAATAGAAAAAAATATTCCGACTTGATTTGGAAGAGAAACCAGATTTTGTCATATGTATTTTCACATTTTAACACTGCTACATATCTGACAAAGCTAGACTTCTTCTAAAAGGTGCAAGTGGGTGGAATAAAAAGAATTTTGTTATTAACAGTTATTTTGTGGTAACGCCTTAAGGCCACAATCAGGAAGTGCACTAAAAAAACCATAGTAAAATAGTCCCTCCCTATAAGTCCTTAAAAATCTGAAAGACTGGTCTGCAGGAGCCTGTTCCAGCTTCTAACAGATTAGTGTTTCGGGCACCCATTTTTATTCAGGATCAAAATATGCTTTGTTAACTTTTATGCCCTGGACCTATTCTGCATTGATTTATAATCGCCATGGTATACATTTTATGAGCTGGAATGTCCATTCCTTTAAACAATTACTAACAGGAAGAAAAATCTTATTTATGTTGCCACATAGAAAACCAGTAGTATGGAAAATATCCCCACATGGAACAACGCCATTCTGGTACATGCAAGATGGCATATTTAATTTTCACTATCAGATAAGTCTATCACAAGAGCGGGCAAAATACAGCCTGCCCAGCCCATTCTATCCAGCCTGTAGGGCCTCTAAAAACTTTAGAAAATTAATTTTTATTTGCCCCTCATTGCCTGTCAGCCCTCCAACCCTCAGCCCCAAACCAGAAGCCTCTGGAGCTTCTGGCCTCGCAAAGTAAGGTAGGATTGTATGGGGGAGACTGCTGGAACAGCCCAATAGCTGAGAGTCCTGTGTTGCTTCCTGGGCCAGGCTGGAAGTGGGGGGCGCGGGGGCCATGGGAAGTGGCACTGCAAGCAGTGAGGGCTGCACTGAGTGGCAGGAGGACACCACTCAGCTGCTTCTCCTCACTGGTGCCAATTTGCCCGGGCCCATCTTGCCCCAAGCAGCATGCAAGAAAGCCGGGCTGGCTTTGCTGCATGCCACTTGGAACAAGACAAGATGGGATGGGACAGGCCCAGCCGGGTTGGCACTGGTGAGGAAAAGAAGCTCAGCCAGCTGAGCCAAGTGCGGCTCAGGACCAGCATGGCCTGGTCAGAGCAGCACACAGCTCAGCCGTGCCTTCCCTTACCTCTGCCCGTGGGTCCCAAGAGGCATGCAGCTCAGCCACCACTTCTTCTTGCCAGTGCCCTCCCGGCCTAAGCAGCACACGAGGAAAGCAGCAGCTGGGTCAGCTTTGCGGTGTCACACTTAGGGCTGGGCCTGTCCTGCCCGGCCAGGTAAGCACCAGTGAAGAGAAGTGGCGGCTGAGCCATGTGCCACTCCGGAACCCTCAACAGCTCACCAAAACATGTTAAGCAGTCCTCTAACTAACTACCCACCCCAGGGCTAGATAAATTAATGGATGATAAATCTATTAATGGTTATTGGACAGAATGGTTCAAGATGTTTCCTCCGGTATCTCTCAGCCAATAATGGAGGGTACTGAATAGGAAACAGATTACTCTAGAAATATCCAGTTCCCTCTATAGTAGTAGCGCTCAACCTTTTGCACTACTCATCAGGCCAGATGAGTGGCATAGAATCTGTCTTCAGGCCATGGGGCCTGGCACCACCCCCTCCCACCCCCCTACATGCTGAAGGGTGGGAGGGGGTGGTGCCGTGTGCCAGGATTGGGTCCTGGTGGGCCAGTATCATTCCCTCCTGCCCCCACACACCAGGACTGGGGCCCAGAGAGGATAGGTTTCTGGGGAACTGATACTGCCCCCTCCTGCACCAGGATTGGGTCCTGGGTTTCAAATACTGCCCCCTCCTGCCCCAGTATTAGGTCCTGGGGGGCCAGTAACACCCCCTCCCATACTGGGATTAGGTCCCGGGGGGAGACTGTACCACTCACTCCCATGCAAGGACTGGGTCCCTGGGAGTTGTACCACCCCCTTCAATGCCCTAAGCTATGTGATTGGGTTTTAGGGGGCTGGTAATATCCCCTCCCACTGGGATTGAGTCCAGGATGCTTGATGCCACCAACTACCCACTGCCAGTCCCCACATTGGGACTGGGTCCTGAGAACATCACTGTCCTCACTTGGCCATGCACGCTGGGATTGCGTGCCGGATCCAGAGCAGAGAACCTGGGGCTCCTCACAGATCCAAAGATCGGGCAGCAGAGCATGGGTGCCGCTACTCTCTTTCTGCCAAATTTATGGACCTCTGGGGAGCCCTGTGGCCCTGATGACACTACACTACAGGTTGGATCTGGCTTGAAAGCTGGAGGTTGAGCATCCTTGCTCTACTCTACAGTGGGGGCAGGGGAGGAGAGGGAATTATTTGGGCTAGAGAGCCACTTAAGGAGTTTTGGTAAGTTGCTGGGGGGGGGGGCAGAATAATGACCTGACCTTGGCCCTCTATCACAGCTGTTTACACCACCTGGGGGGAGCAAAGAGATGTCAACTGATCCCAGCCCCAGGCTTATCAGCCCTGCACCCAGCACCCCAGTTGGAATGGGTGGGTGTGAGAGGTCTCCACAGAGACCAGTCTGGGACCCCTGTGGGCAGGGAGCCCTCAGTCAGGTAGATGGGATGGGACCACAAGCAGGCAGGGAGCAGTATACAGGACTAGGGCAGGAGGCAGGGCCAGGGCTGGGGCAGAGCCATGACCTGCTCCACCCACATCCCCGAGATGGGCATTGGTTCCATGGGCAGCAGCCTGCCCATGGAACCAGACTCCATCACAGGGATGTACAGGGAGCAGATCGCAGTTCTGTCATGGGTCTCCGGCACTATGCTGTCACCACCCTATAATCCCAGCCCCGACCCTGGCCCCACTCACCCCTCCAACTCCCAGACGCCACTCTCTGCCCGCCTGTAGCCCCATTCCATTCACCTGGATGAGCACACCCTACCCCTGGGAGTCCCAGGCTGGTCTCCATGGAGACCCTACTCACCCACGATAGGTGTGGGGTGTATGGACAGCAGGTCCGGGGCTGGGGTTGGGGGAGAGCCTGGCAGCAGCAGCCAGAAGTGTGAGGGCAGAACAAACTGCTGGCACAGGGTCTACCAAGAAACTAAGTCTAGCCACCGTGCCACCCCACTGTCCAGCCCTGCAGAATACAGTTCCTGGCATGCCCAAGAACCACATGCAAGGATAGGGCAGGATGCATTCTGCACCGGGGGGCCAATGGGACTACCCGCATGTGCCATGGCTGGGCTGCCCTCCCCAAGCCTGGGCCAGATGGGGCCAAGGAACCCGCAGCAGGCTACAAAGAATCAATTGGTAGACCAGATCTGGACTGCAGGCCATATTACACACGTGCCCCTCCTCCCCGCCTCAATGCTCTATAACATCCATGCTGCCATTGTTGGAGAAGGGATACTGGACTAAATGGACAACCAGTAGACCCAGGAGCAGTATGGTACTTCTTACGTTTTTATGTTCTCTGTCACACATGGTTAGATCCACGTGCTTGCAGGGGCAGTAACAAGGCTGTTAATTCCTTATGGAAAATAGTTCATTATAAGTTTCTGTAAATTAAATGTTGTTTCCACATTATAAGCCTCATCAGCATATTACCAACAGCTCACTTGCCGTTGCAAGCACAAACTACAGTGCTCAGCCAATAGCTACATCTGTGAGGGTAATATCCAAGGCTAATGAAGAAAATACGCCCAACTCAAAACACTAGCACAATTTCACCTGCCAGAATTAAAACTATCAGTGCCACTGTTAACCTTATATTTACCTTACTGAAGACAGAAACTTGTGTAATGTAACATCAGACAAACTATTTGTAATGGCTATCTTTGCTAGGAAGTTTGATGAAAATTTAATGACATGCCCAGCAATATGAAAACCTACCTGTTTTTTTGCCTATGAGAAGTTTCAGATGTGTATAAGCATACAGAGAAAGATATCCCAATGGCATTATACAGAAGTCAGACTAATCCTATTTTTTTAAAGAAAAAATTCATTACCATAACCATTTAGTGTCTTAATCTATTAGTGGAGTCTGATGGGAATAGAAGGAATCATTTTAGAATGGTTCTGCTCATTCCTGTCAAAGACTCGAGAGTACTGACAAGAAACTTCTATGCTTGTCTGAACACTGTCAGGATCAAGATCCAACTTTAGTTAAATTTTGTTACTGCACTTAACATGTAAAGCCACTGGGAGAAGACAGAGATACAATATTTCAAGAGGCTGATGGTACCCAGCTTACTTAGTTACCTGCTCCTCAGACTTTTAGACTGAAATATTTCTTTGCCCTCCTATGTTTGATATTTGGCAGAGATCAGGTTGAGGATGAAAGCTAGCAGTCTGGAAAAGACTGAGGTCATACACAGAAGAAATTATAAAATCTTTGACCAATCCCTCAAATGAGGGTATATGCTTGTCAACTGTCAACATGATCTTCAGTATCAAGCTGCCATGCATACAAAGCAACAATACTAGAGAGGAGAACAGAATGGGCAGGGCACAAAAACGGTTCCAAAATACATTGTTGTGGTTAGCAAGTAAAATTCAAGGTGTTGGTTAATATCCAGATAATACTTCTCTTTATTTCAGCTACTGAAAGACCCCTCCAACCTGCCATAAAAACTGTTTGCCAAAAATAGCTGATATTAATTACTATAGGACTGAGGTTCAAGGAACCAAGTTACTTGCAGGACCTCTCCCTTGGACTTCTTTGCCACAAGAAATTAACTAAGACTAGGCTCATGAAGCAACATTATATTTTGTCCATTGTTTTCAACAACAGTTGGCCACTTAATCTTCATTTAATCTTGTTCTGTCATTTAAAGTTTTTACTTGCTTCTTTTTTAAGTCATTAATATTATCTTCCTGTACATGGGAAATGCTTTTATCTTAATGTGAACTTCACTCCAGATGCCTTAGTGGTAAACCCAGATGAAAAGCTTGAAATACATCTTTTTAAAAAGGAGCAAATCTCTTTCTGAACCTTTAACTTCATTTCCCCTTTAGAATATTAGATTTTTACAAAAAAGAGTTGCATCAAGCAAGCAGTTCAGGGCTATGAAGAAAAGAGTTCCTAGCGTATCCAATCAAGACATTCAGAATATCTCTCTGTATAATGACTTCCTATTTTAGTAATCAAGATTTATCACCCCCTAGGGAAATACTGGTCTTTGTGTTACCTCTGTCAATCTTTAGCACACAGGTCCATAAATCCTGATGTTCAAATGCATCAAAGTCAACACCTTCTTAATATATATGGCATGAAGGATGTTAAAAGAGTACACAAAAATTGAATGTCAGACTAGACAATACAAATTCTCTTCCAAATCAAAATAAGAAGAGATAAACAAATGAAATTTCATCCATGCCCTCAAAGAGGTGTTTATTTCTGGCTGTGGAAATTTCAGAGAAGTTTCTATCACTAAAAATCTTTCTAGGAAAGGATGCATACAGACCTGCACCCATTCCCTCAGACCAGAAAGGTGCAAGAAATGTTTCAGAAGGAGACTGAAGTGATAGCTAGAAAGTACTATTTAGAGATTTGCTTTTGGGAACTGGCTTGTAGGTAAAGTAAAAATTGCATTAAAACAATGATCCAGGGAAATGGCAAGAGTTAATTGATTTCTAAAAGCCTCTCTGTGACAGTTTCTTTTAAGGCCCATTGTGTCTGAAACCAGCAGATACACAGGCCGGGAAATTGATGACATGTACCACACTGTTCTATAACATGAACAATGTGTACCCAAACAGAGATAAAGGACTCTGTAATATTGGCGCCAGGTCACGGTGCTAAACTGCAGAGCCCTAGGGATTTCCGGCTTTGGTGACCAGACCAAATTAGGAGGACTGGTAAATAACCAAATTAAGATGTGTACACGTGATGGATGTTGGAATAAAGGAATATGCCAACAGGACAAAATGTGAACAGTATGACAACCACAGGAAAACCAATTAATGATGCCCAAGAATGAAGAGTTGAAGGAGAGAAAGAATAGGAAAGCAGGGATTTCATAGGAAAAAAGGGTACCCGAGAGGGGAACCCGAGGCCACCAGGGACAGAGGGCACACCATCAGCCCACCTAACCACCAGTGTCCACATGAAGCAACAAGGCAAATTCCCATTAGCTCTCCAGACTGATCAGCCCAGTCTGGGAAACAGATGAGGGGAGTAAGGAGCAGCTTCTCCTCCACTCTACTCTCGTCACCAGGAGCATAGTGAGGTAGCAGTAGACAAAACCCATGTCTGCTCCCCAGAATGTGGACCGCTATCTGAGGAGCAGACAAGGGGCAAGAAGCAGCTGTTCCCTTCCTCTCCCATGCCAGTCTCAGAGGCAAGTGGAGCAGCCAAAGCTCCTCACCAACTCCCCAGTCTGAGCAAGGACAAGGGTTTTTGCCCCACTGTTCTACTCCCCTCCCCAACCAAGTTGGGAGAGGAGCATACAAACATTGTTTCATAGGTTTCTCTTTCAAGAGAAATCTATGTTAACACCTAGAAGATGTTTCTGCCCACAGAGGTCGTGTTTCCCTTGGAAGAAATTAACGGAACACTTGTAAACTTGTAGCTTCTAGTGGGAAAGTAACAACTTTTCTGGTAGAAACTTAGCATGTGCCAGGGTCAAAATTCCTGTCACCTACTGAAATACACAGGAATAGGTCCGGGAATCACCTTTTAAACACATTTAACTTACACATTTAAGATAATTTGTATTCAGTATTCAGATTATCATTTCGAACGTCTTACCTGCCAGCATCAGTCTCCTTGAAGATTCCATCTTGGTTAGGACATAGTTCACAGCTAGGTGTGACACCACATTTACAGGCATCACAAAACCAAGGTTCAGTAGAGTTTTCTGAAGCTGAACTCATAATAGAATCACTCTCTCCATCAACTCCATAGCAACCTAAAGATATAGAAAACAATTAAATATAAGGAGATAATATGAGTTTTGAAACATTAAAGGGAAAGATTTTCAACTAATCCTATACAGGCTTTTACAGATGCAAATAGCTGTAAGCACAAAGTTGTACCCACACAAATAAGGCAAGTTTCTTGGTCTTTAACTGTGACCTGCAATACTGGGGGCAGGGGTTGTGTGCATTTTAAACCCTCTTCTTAAAATTCAACAAGGAGGTCTAAAAGGCATAGGTTTTTAAAAAAAAAAAGGATTTTTTGTTTGTCTATTTTTAATGTGGAACTATCAAGTTGCGTTTTCCCTCGTTTCTTAAGAAAATACCTGAGAGGTAGTAAAGCCGCTTATTGTGGACCTTAACATTTCAACTAAAATGGAGGGTGTGAAATTTATAACAAAGCTGCCTTTATTCAAAACTTTAGTAGCTGAAGTTAAATTGATATTAAAAAGAAGGTTTAAACTGTACTTTAAAAAAAAAAATCACTATTCCGGTTTGCTGGTCACATTGCATTAGTCTCAGCTCTATATGGTTTTCCTAGCAGAATTTTAGAGTAAAAAGCAAAACAATTTTAAAAAATTCAGGTCCTAGATAGTTCTGCATCATTAGAGAGCAAAAAATAAATGAAAGGGCACAAGCAAATTTCCCCCCTTCCTTTAAAACAACATCTGAGAACACAAATATTGTTGTTTATAATATTCCCAAATTATAATTGGGCCAACAATTCTTTCAATCAGGATTTAAAGTTGCAACAAGGATGATATTGAGTTCTAACATGAGTCCTAAACAGGACAGAAGATGGATTTTTTGGTGTAGTCTTGCTAGTCTACATCCGCATATTCAGAAGCACCTCGGTTGTGGAAGTGTTCCCTTCTATCCTACCACCAAGAAACCAACACGTTAAAAGAAGAAACCCACAACATTAATCACCACTGCAAGAAAATAAAACAAAACAAAAACCTTATCAAAGTGCAAAACACACAGAGAAATATCGTACTGGCATCCTTTGAAACTCGTCCTAACTTCTTGTGCCATTTTCACAACTATCACTAAGAAATCTAAACAGAGCTCTTTGGCTTTTTCCAATCCACCTCTAATTTTCCGTACAGAAAGCTTTTTCTGTCTTCTGCCTGCATAGTAATTATGCAATGGTATCTTATCATTCTCCCCAATCATTCAGTAAGCCAATACTGTATTTTTCTTCTTTTGCTCCCCAACAACCTTTTTCATTAAGAATACAATGTTTTTCTTACAAGATAAGAAAACTCTGCTCAAAATTCTCACACAGTTTTTAATGAAAACACAGAAAGAATAATATAATCTCCTAAAGTTATCCTAAAATATTTTTGGCCCAACTTTTACCTAGCCCTGAAGCATGTCACAGCATAATGACATTTGAGTGCTTGATACCGGGACAATTAAGGACTCAATTAAAGATATAACGAACCTCACAAGGCATATGCTATGGGGGAAAAAAACAGACGTTTTCTCACTGTTAAGAGAATTTATAGAGGATGCCTGCTATTCAGTTATATTACAGAAGTTGCGGAGTTTGTACTGAGCAACTTCTAACATAAAAAAAAAAAAAGAATACTAGAATTAAATTAGTTATGAGCTACATGTCACAGATACCCGCAAGGGATGGTTACTCCAGACCTCCCCCACCTTGTCCAAGTATGCCCTGAAGCTAGCCCGGACTTCTCCCAACTCTGAGATGCTGGCGTTTTGGTCCCTGACCCCCTATCCACTAGAGGAAAGGAGTATACCCCAAATGCAAGCAGCAAAGCAAACAGTTTCTCTTCAATAAAGATGGATATTGGGGCAAAGGCCAGAGCAAAAACACTCTGCCCTCTCCAATTAAGTGCAAGTCCAGCCTGCACAACTCTGAGAACACCAAATTTAGCTCAGCTGTTCTCCCTCCAGTCCCACAATCTCAGAGTGCCCTCAAATGAACTTGGCAGTCGACTTGCTCTCTTGACTCCCTCCAGATTCTCCAGCTCATCAATTCATCCTTCTTCCAGCTGCTCTGCCCATTGTGATGCTTATTTCCTCCAGTTTCCCTGGAAATCTCCTGGGCATCACCTCCTACTCCACTGTTAATATTTCAGCAAGTATATTCAATTCTTTGTGGAAGGATGCATCTTCTACCAGGTAGAACAGCAGTCTGCCAGACAACCCCAACTTTTCCCACTTTTATAAGTTAGTCAGAGAAACTGAGATGCATAACATTATGTTAAAACAGAAATATTCATAGATTCATAGATTGTAGAGTCGGAAGGGACCACAAAGGATCATCATGTCCAACCCCCTGCCCCAAACAGGACAGAGGACCGAGGTCAAATGACCCCAGCCAGGTGCCTATCTAGCCTCCTCCTGAAGACCTCCAAGTTAGGTGATAGTACCACCTCTCTCTTTATTATTATAATAAAGTTCACAGTCCATTACACCACTGTTCCTTCTCATTTGAATGTTTAAAGCATTTTATACTCAGAACAGATTCATAGATTGTTAGGGGCTGGAAGGGACCTCACAGATCGTTGGGTCCAGCCCATGACATTTTGAAAAACTTCTCTAAACTTGACAGATTCCAACAGTAGAAAAGACTACAAATAATACAATTGTTCCAATACAGAATATAACTATGACTTCTGGTTCAGTCACAGTAAATGACACAGAAGTGATGGGCCTGGAAGATTGAAGCTTATGAACTGGAATACACAACAACCTCTGAAATTCTGCAGAAAGGATTTTTTTTTTTTTGTTTTTTTTTTTTTTTTTTTTTACATATAAGCTGCATTCACAGGAACATCTGGGTCTACTCCACAACCAAAACTAAGGCCAGAATAAAGTCGTTAGAGTAGCCATGAATCAGGTGCTTAGTTTGCCTGTGGGTGCTTGTCTAAGAATATGCACAGACTTGCATTTGAAACACTTGGAGAACAGGAGTACCTGCTTGCCTCTTGGCCTTCAGTCTCAGGAAATTCTGAAGAATCAATGAGATGGTAAGAGAGTAGCACAATATTGCAGGATGCCAGAAGACATTTCACTTCATTTCATAATGAAGTGCTTCAAAGATGGACCTCTTTTCTGCAGCTCATTTCTGAAGCGCACTGGCCATTTCTGAAGCACTCTGGTCACAAATGTCTACACCATCACTGTTCAAAGTGCTTCAAACAGAATATCTGTCTATAGTCTGAGATTGGGGCTGTCTAGCTAGTCTCTCAAGTGAAGCAACTGGGACAGAGCAATGCATCAGCATGAGGGGAAGAATTGGCTGGAGAACTTTCCCTATTCCAGTCCTGACTTTTTGGCTCCCAGATGAAGTGTTTAATAGAATATAATTATGCCAGGAGGGAGGCTGCCAGAGTGTAAGGGATAGAAGGGAAAAGAGTAATAGAAAATTAGGGTTGGAAGGTACCTCAGAAGGTCATCTAGTCCAGCCCCTTATTCAAAGCAGGACCCAAACAGAACATCCCAGACAAGGGTCTAGCCAGGTCTTCAAAATCTCCAAAGATGGAGATTTCACAACCCCTCTGGGTAACCTATTCCAGTGCTTCACTACCCTCTCCTAGTGAGAAAGTTTTTCTTAACCGCTAACCTAAATTTCCCATACTACAACTTGAGACTACTGGTCTGTCCTCTCATCTGCCACTACTGAGAACAGTCTCGCTCAATCCTCTTTGGAACCACCTTCAGGTAGGTGAAGGCTGCTATTAAACCCCTCCTCAGTCTTCTCTTGTCCAGACTTAAAAAGTCCAGTTCCCTCAGCCTTTCCTCCCAAGTCATGTGGTCCACCCCCTAATCATTTTGGTTGCCCTCTTCTTGACTCTCCAATTTGATTACAACACTTGTGCACTGAGGGACACAGTACTCCAGATGTGGCTTCACTAGTGCTGAACAGACAGGAAGAATCACTTCCTTTGATCTGCTGGCAACACTCCCACCAATGCAGTCCAGTATGCTGTTAGCTTTCTTCACAACAATGGCACTGTTGGCTCATGTTCAGCTTATTGCCCACTTTAATCCCCCAGCACCTTTTCTGCAGAGCTGCTGCTTAGCCAGTCAGTCCCCAGTCTGTACCAGCTCATGGGACAGTTCTGTCCTAAGTGCAGGAGTTTGCACTCGTCCTTACTGAATCTCATGAGATTTCTTTTGGCCCAATCCGTCTAGGTCACTCTGAATCCTAACACTACTCCCTCCAGTGTATCTACTACTCCCCCCAGCACAGTGACATCTGCAAACCTGCTGAGGGTGTACTGTACTTCATCCCATTTTCCATGTCATTAATGAAGATCCTGAATACAGCCAGCCCCAGGACCAACCCCTGGGGCACTCCACTTGATACCAGCTGCAACTAGACATCGAGCCATTGATTACTACCCTCTGAGCCCAATGATCCAGCCAGTTTTCTATCCACTTTACAGTTCATTCATCCAACCCATACTTCTTTAGCTTGCTTGTAAGAATGTTGTGGGAGACCATATCAAAAGCCTTGCTAAAGCTGAGGTATATCATGTCTACTGCACTTCCCTCTTCTACACAGCCAGTCATATCATAATAGAAGGCAATCAGGTTTGGCAAGCATGACTTGGCCTTGGTGAATCCATGCTGACTAATCACCTTTTCTTCTAAGTGTTTAGAAATGGATTCCTTGAGGACCTGGCTCCATGACTTTTCCAGAACTAGAAAGGCAGTGTAATCTGAATCCTACAAAACAACCCATGTAAAGACCATCCCCTTGTCCTGCCCGTAAAGCAGATACAAACTCCATAATTAGCAGATATGATTATATTCAAAACCACAAGGAATAATGTGACATTCAGCTGATTTTACTGACAGTTTCAGGCCCCGGCCTTGAACCCAGGGCTTTTGTCTGCCCAACACAGCAGCTCACCCCAGTCTGCCACCACCCCAGCAGAATGCTGGGGGGGAGTGTTCTGGCCACATGCTTCTGTATCTGGGTCTAGGCACATGCTCACTCTCTGCCACCAGAGTGGCCAGCTAAGGTCACTTACCCCTTTTCATATATGCTCCTGACCCGGAAGGGGAAGTATCCAGACAACAAAGTACAACCTTGTACCTAGGCTGCTGCACACTTGGATTGTGCTGCTACTGACTCTGACAGATTCTCTGGACACCTGACCTGGCTAGCCTCCTGACCTCACATTCTGCCTGACCCTATGGATGCCTGACCTGACTCTGGCTTGACCTCCTAGATATCTTATTTGGCTAGCTTCCTGACCTCCCGCTCTACCTGACCCTCTAGATCTCTGACTTGCTTCTCTGGACAGATCTCCTGGTTTCTCCTGACCCTGAGGTAACCTCCAAATGTGGCCACCCATGACCCAGCATGACAGACAGCTGGCAAGAGCAAACAAGATATTGCTTGAGAAGCTCACTGGGAGCTTCAGGAGTATATCCTGGTTAGAGCCAGCAAGCATCTCCCAACCAGCAATGTCAGAAGCTGGATTCAGTACCTTTCCCCCAGCCCCCCCCCCCAATTAGATCACAAGGACTTAGCCAACAATGTATAACAGTCAGATAAGTTAGGTACAGAGAAGACCCAGGAAAATGTGCTAGTCTCATTCTAAGAACATACCACGAAACAACGACCACAGTTCTTCTCCCCAACTGCCAGTGATTGGCTTAATTACAAGACTTCTTTTGTACCTCTTCAACAGGTGGACACTATGACAATTTACAGACTTTAAAAAAAAAAAAAAAAAAAAAGTGCTTCACTTTAAACTCAGCACACCTCACACCAAGCCTAAAACATGTCCAGAAGAGACATCATGTTAGTTCAGAGGTGGGTAAAATCCAGCCCACGGGTCAGAATGGCCTGGTGGGCCGCATCTATCTGGCCTGTGGGGCCCCTAAGAAATTTAGAAAATGAATATTTATCTGCCCCTGGCTGCCTGTCACGCGGCCCTCAATGGCTCGCCAAAACTCTGTAAGCGGCCCTCCACCCGAAATAATTGCCCCCCCGGCCCCCCCAACCGTTTGTATAGATTGTGCACTTCAAGGGGCTTTTTGGCACTTTTATTAATAGCTGATTGGATCAGCTTTACATATAAGCACCCAAAAAGCCCTGCTGAAGCGCACAATCTATATAGACACTGCAGAGCTGGGTGGAACCAACACGCTGCTGCTTCTACTAAAACACGATTTTGTTTTGTTCCCCCCCCCGCATGTGTCAGCAGCTTATTTGATTAGATTGGGAAGGACTCAGTAAGACCTTGAGATTCATGTATGAGTGCTTCTAAGTTTCTTACTGTTTGTAGCCTATTATACTCAATACCGAGAAGCTGTGCCCTCATGCCTGGCAGCAAAATACGGTAAAGCTAATGAGTAATAAGTACTTTTCCAGGATAATAATCCCAGGGCACTGCATTCATATTCCATATAATCCCTCCTTAGTATAAAGATTAGAGGTGCACACGTATCGGCACCAATAAAAGGAAAATTGACATTATTGGCAATTGGCTTTTTTGGCTGTTATGGCCAAAAATGTTGCCAGTAAGTGCTATATGCATGCACACAGCTGCAACACGCATGTGGTCAGCCTGGCAGCTTGGAGAGCAGCGGCCGACTGGCAAGTCTGTTGAAGGGGAATGAGTGTGGGGGGAGGGAAGAGATAGATAAACGCCCCAGAGGTGAGGGAAGGAGGGAGGAAAGGAGGCTGGAGCTGAGCGGGTCCAGAGCGGGTCATCCGGGGGTGTGGGGAAGGGGAGGACAGCTCTCATTGCTGCGTGCACACCAGGGAAAGCAGGGGAGTATGTTCCCCCTGGAACTGTATGCAGGGTGAGGGCGAGCTGCAGATGTGGGCTCTAGGGCAGCGCCAGACTCTTCCCAGGGGGTGGGTTGGGCCAGGGCTGCATTTGGGGCAGGAGACAGCAGTGCTGGGAAGGGAGGCTATGGGTACAGGCTACAGCCACCCCAAAATTTGCTGGAGCCCCCCCCACAGCTGCCACCACCTGCCCCAGGTACAGTCCTGGACCAATCCCCCTGCCGGGAAGAGCCCAGTACCACCACCAGTCCCAGTCCACAGTAGCAGCCTGCCTTCACCCTGGGCACAGATCTGGGGGCATGTACCCCCTGCCTCCCCTGGGGTGTGCACAAATGGAGATAGCCACCCTCCCCTGCATCCCCCAGACAAGCTGCTCATGGCTCCATCCTGTACCCTTCACTGGCTGGTCAGTGCCTGCCACAGCCCCAGCCCTACTCCTACCCTCATAGCAGGGGCTTCCATCTGCACCCCCATACCCCTTCCCTCCAACAGACTTACTGTCCAGACACTGCTTTCCAAGCTGCCAGGCTGCATATCGGCAATCAGATTGGTATCTGCCAACATGGCTTGTTAATAATCTGCCATCGGTACCAGCCCAAAAAAATCTATTAGTGCACCCCTGTATGATTATTAACAACCTCTATGTATCACCTGGAGAAAAAGATAAGCTAGTAAAATACGTCTCTAGAGCTCTTAAGGGAATGTTGCAAGAATTTATAACTGCTGAATTTTAGAATTGGAATAGTCTGGTAACAAACTTAGTGGCTGCAGTAAGAGTGGCCCTGAAATCCTCTAAAAGTTCTTTATTATTTGATTTCCTATGTGAGAGAGCACCCTATGGTACCCTAAACACCTTGCAAGAGTTCTGACCTGAACAATTTCAACCTTGGACAGTCTATAAAAAAAATACAATTAAAATTAACAGGGGCCCTTCAATACAGAGAATCTGCAGGCTGCAAACACTCCCAAGGACAGTAATAAAAAAAAAAAGACTAAAGTTCTGCCAACCAGAACACATTCCTACACTTCCTTCAGCAGAGAGCAAATGTTAGCAGTGACAAAAACCCGCTCAAGTCATGCATTATACAGAAAAAGTAGGTTAGGACATCCAATCACTATATTTTCTTGCATACAATATACACCTTTTTCCCCAAGAAATCACAGCCTCAAAATTGGGCTGCACACATTAAGCAAGGAAGCTGGTATTCTGCCTAGAATAGAAGCACTCTGCTTTGATTCCTACTCCACAGTGCAACCGCCATTATGTTATTGGTGTTTGTTAGTGTTCGGGCAGGTGAAGGAGTCAATTGACTGAATTACTCTTGACTTCAGAGGTGTTAATCATCTCTCCATTTTAATGGTCTTGATGTTCTACTTACCAAGATAACCTTTCTTAGATCAATTTTGCTTTCTGCTAGCAGCTCCCAGCTTGAAGAGTAGCTCTTTTCAAAGTCACAGATCTGCCCATACAGACCAGTCTTCAGCAGCAGCTAGGGCAGGAGAGGGCAAATTCTGGCCCATGGGCCAGATCCAGCTGGCAGTGGACTCCATTTCCCAGCAGCCCCTGCCCATGTGGCTTGGGCCCGTTCCAATGGAGACCCCCAGCAGCAGCTGTGCTGTGATGACGCAGGGCCAGGGTTTCCATGGAGGCAAGCCCCAGCAGCACTGGCAAGGCAGGGAGTTGCTCCAGGATGGGGCTGGGATCTTGTAGTGGTGACAGTGTGGTCCAGAGCCACGGCAGAGCTGCGATCTACAGTCTGAACGCTCCAGGCAGGGGTGTGCAGGCAGCGGATTGCAGCTCTGCCCCGGCTCCTTACAACAGTAACAGTGTGGTCTGGAGCTGGGGCACAGCCACAATCCGCTGCCTGTACGCACCTACCAGGAATACACAGGCTGAAGATCGCAGCTCTGCCCTGACTCCGGAGACCATGCTGTCCCCCACTGTAAGATCCCAGCCCAGCTCTGAAGCAGCTCCCTGCCCTGCTGCACACCCTGCCAGCACTACTGGAGCCAGTCTCCACAGAAACTCCAGCCCCATGCTATCACGACTGCTGCTGGGGTCTCCATGGAAACCAGCCCCAGCCACATGGGCAGAGATTGTTGGGAAATGGAGTATGGATACAGGATAGATCTGCCATTTTACCCACCTCTAAACTAATGTTTCAAGTAGGGTGAGCAAGCTGAAGAGCAGGCTCTGCCCCTGCTCTATGGAGTATAAGTCCAGAAAAATCTATTTTCTCTATTCTCCCTTACAAAAACAAGGTGCATATTATATTCAGGGATTTGTGCATGTTAGAAAATATGACAGCAGGGACAAAACAAGACTCACAGATATAACAATACAATAGAAAATGAATGAAACCATGAAGAGAAAAAGCAGCTGTGTCCACCTGGTGACTTCAGCTGAATGCAGAACCACAATATTACATATACCACTCTCAGGGCTTAAACCAGAGCTGCCTCTTAGGCAAACCCTCATTCATGCACAAAGAAAAGCAAATGTTCATGTACTTTAATAATGCTAGTTACTGCTATTCCAAGGAGGGCTCAACTAGTAGAGCACTGTACTGTATCCACCACAAGCCCAGAAGCTCTGTTCAGAATGGCCAGGTCCAAATCCCTGAACAAATGAGACAGGATGAAGAGGAAACTGGAGGGCACACTTCAGTGAGAAAGTCTCAGAGCCAGAGATACAGTCCAAATAACAAGTATTCAAATTATGCACTGTCTTTATAAATATGAAAGTGATATTAAATTGTGATCCCTAAACTATGTACTGGATGCACAAGGAAAGACTACCTATAACCATTTTGGACCTTACCAGGTAGTACCAGCAGATAAAACCTGGCCTCAGAGTCCAGATAGATGATGTTTTTTTCTAAATATTCTGGATTTTCCTGTTTCTTCCTGAACTAAGTCTTTCATTTTTGGTTTTTGTCATAAATTTGGATTTGGGCAGGTTGAGAAATATGGCTGGTTTATTTACAATAATTTGAATTTCAAGTAAGTTTCTATTTCACTGAAATTAGATAGAAGCAACTTGAAACACAGCACTTAAGAATACTGGCTTGCAAGCAAAAGGTGTTATTTGAAGTTGTTAACAGTTGGGCTTCAAAACTGCCTAAAGTTTTTCAACAGGATCAAGGAGATTTTCTTGTACATATAAATGAAATTTATTTAAATGTATTTGTAGGCAAAGGATAACTGGGAATGTTTTGCAAAGATTACTATATTTTCTTATGCAACCTACCCATTTATATAGGTCTGAAAACAATGAAACAGCTTATGTCCATGTCCAAATTGGTTGCAAGTGTAATTTCTTATCTGTGAAAACAGGTGAAATCCTAGAATATCTCAAGACAATTTGATAAGAAGGAAAAGAGGAGGGAGTTTACAACTATAAAAAAAGGCTCTGCACATCTTGCCAATGACTTTGGACAAGTATGTCTAATTAACACACACAAAATCCAGATAACTACTAGAAGCAGAAAACTACAATACACAATTAAAGTACTTAGCCTTCCATTCTGTTTTTATCAATAAAAGCACAGAAATTCACAGGAAACATGCTGAATACTCCCAAAAAGCTGTACTTTTTTAAAAAGGACAGCATTCAGCATAAAATGAATTTACATTTAAAAAAGATACTATCACTTAAATATCTCCATTTTGTACTGTTTAAGATTACAACTGGAACATTAGAGGGGAAAAAACAAATCTCTAAGTCTACTTTCCGCACATACCACCATTTTGAGTTCCCCCCATATGCTCAGTTGTTATGTATGAAAGTATCAAAACAGGAAATGTAAATGCAAAAATGAAAAAAACAAAAAAGACGACAGACTTGGAGGCAGGTGCAATATTCAAAATATGTTTGGGCTTAATTTTAAAAAAAAAATGTCATTTCAAGTTGAGGGTAACATCCAAGTACAAGGCACTGTAAACCAGAGCTGAATGGCACATAGGAAAACATGCTGAAACTTTCATTCAACCAGAAATGAATGAGCAAGAAGAAGAAAGTGATTCTGTAGTGGATACTTTTTCCGCCCTCTAATCATGCATAGAATTTACTGGCAAACGAAGAATGTCAAAGATCACTCTAAAGTTAGGTAAGTGCACAACCAACACATGAAAAGTCTATAAATGTACATAAGCCTAATTCAATACATGGTTGCAGAAATAAAATATACCCAACATCATTATGAAGACTCAAAGGAAGGTTTAAAGGTAATGCTTGCTTTCCTTTGCTGTGTCCTTGTGAAAAAATATTTTGCAGGCAATGCTAATTACAGCAAGTAATTTGATTCTTTAACTAGTTTTATTATAGATCAACAAGTTTAACATAATGTTAATATTACAATATTATTTCAGTGAATTAGCATAAGCATAACTGCAAAATAAGACTGTTTTGATTAATAAATTGAATTTCTAGCAAAATAAAAATATTCACATTAAATTAAACAAAATATGATTCCACGTTTTACCATAATGTCCATTTTCCTATGGCTGATCCTGCACAGGAAGATATATATTTTATTTACTTATTTATTTTCAATAAAGGACATCAAATAGTCTTTGATTTGCATGTAATCAGTACATGCTCTGAAGCATTTATTATATAAACTGGTCATAAAAATCAGTGTACCTCCAAAAATAGCTACAGGATGATAACTAAGATGGCACTGAAGAATGCCATGCTTATCTATGGACTTTTGGACGCCACTAAAAAACAAAAATAATCAAAAATTTAACCAAACCAGTTTTTATAGCAGACTATTGAAATCCCTGAAAATAGAAATATAAAAGTTACTTTGGTATAGACTGTGAGATAATCACTGGACTTATTTTGAACAAGTTACTGTATTAACTATAATCCAAGATGAGGTCTGTCCTCACTCCCCTACCCCCACTGAACGTGCAGAGGAATGACTCATCTTGAATTCCAGTATAAGTCCAATGGGGCGTGCAGGCAGTTGCTGGAACTCCAGATTTGGCTCTGAAGCCTCAGCTGCTGCCTGCCACCACTGCTATTCCAACTCCACCCCCCTCCTCACCACCAACAGCCTCAGCTCTTCCTTGCCTCCACGGCCACCTTTGTCCCTACTTTCCACTGACACTTACCCTGCAGATCCAGCATGGCTCTGGCCCCACTCCTGCCCCTACCTAGCCCAGGAACAGCTACTGCAGTGGAAGCAGCTGCAGTCAGGCCCCAGAGTCTAGACCAGAGCTGTTGCCACTGCTGTTACTGGAACTGGAGCAACTGAGCTAGAGTAGGGTGGGGCCTTGCTAAAGCTGGAGAGTAAGTGGCAGGCAGGGGCCAGAGGGAAGGAAAGAAGACAGATGGGGGAAGGCACAGGGAAGGGCAGATGGCTGGGAGTGCAGAGATGGGGGGAGAAGGAAGGGGAGAACAGGTGGCATGGGGCAAGACATAAGGATGCAAGTGGCAGGGGTCAGGCTGCTTACCTCCCCTACCACCTCCCCATATGCTGCCTCCCAACTCTTGCCCCTGCATTACCGGCCTCCCAATTCCTGCCCCACAGCAACCCCCACCATCTGCTGACCACCTGCCATCCTGCCACTGTTTTCCCCACTGCATTGGTGGGGTGGGGATGAATTTAAGATGGCCTTCCAATATTTAGATTCTATGCATGCAAAATTATAACAAATGTATACATTTTCCATGCATAGAATCCAATTACTGGAGGTGGGGGGGGGGGGAGGGAGTCAGCTTCAATTTATATTTGTCTTGGATTCAGTAAATACGATAGTTATCCGAAGAATTTGCCGATGTTACAGTGATTTTCATACAATCCATAGTAAAGCTACCTCCAATCAAAAAATTAGATAATCCTAAACATACACTAAACTAGTGTCACAAGTTTTTTTATACAGAATTTAATTTTAGAACAGTGTGAGCGCCACTTAAGAAAAAAAACAATCGGTTATTTCAACTCACTTATTACTACTAGGAAGAAAGTTTGGCCTACCAAAAGTAAATTCGAGGCTACACTGCATTTGTACGTGATAAGTCTATCTTTGAAAATTTACCAATTATTCAGTAAGAAACTATATTATGCATTACAATGACACAATATTTAGACAGAGGACTTATTAAAAATGAATTCAGCTAATTTTTCAAATAAAATTGGTCAGTCAACATTTTTGCTTGCTGAGCAGTTAAACTATTGAGTTCTGCAATTAAATGGCAACGTAATTTGTTAGTGTGCTTCATTACCCAGGAACTGGTATAAAATAGTATAGTGCTCTAACTCCTCTAGTGACAGAAGTAAAATGTTGCATAATAAACTAAAACTAAATTCAGAACACTAAGCAATAATGTTATAGAAATTATTTAAGAAATATAGACCTCCATTTCTGCATTAGGTTCATCAACAGGGATTTAAAAAGAATTTGAAATTATTAAAATTTTATTTTATAACCAAAATACTGAAGAACCAAAGGCCAAGCATATTACAAGACTATATTAACAACATAGCATCCACTGTAGTTGTACAACATTACATTCTACCTCTATTTTCTGCAGAGCATTGTCAAAAAAGGTCAAAAGGTTTTGCTCAAGCCTAGACTGTCCATGGGTCTAACACAGTTAACATGCTTCAAATCCTGTAATCAACAGCACAAAGGAGTGATATGGCTAGCGTCATGTCTGGCTGCCTTCAAGTCCTTCATCCCAAATGATCACATAGAGCACCTATACATGTGCCAGACATGTTCCAACACATGCAATTTAACACATGTTGGAGCAGACTCAATTAATCAAGTCTGCTGGTGCATGTTAACACACTCCAGCAGCCTTCCCATCACTTCTATTCAGTGTCTCCGTGCTTCAAAATGGTGGCGGGGCACTTGAACTAAAGCACATTGAACCACTCTAATTTCACAGATTTAATAGACATTAGGGCTGGAACAGACCTCATAAGATCATCAGGTCTACATCCCTTATGTACTTATAGGCTGCCACCAAGTCACCCCTGAGCCTGCACTTCCCCAGGCTGAAGAGTCCCATAGCTCACAGCCTCTCTTCATAAGGCCTGTTCTCTTGCCTTCTGATGATGTGCATGGCTCTCCTCTGGACTCTTTCAAGCTTTTCCATATCCTTCCTAAATTGTAGAGCCAAGAATTGGATACAGTACTCCAGCTGTGGCCTCACCAAGGCCAAATACAGTGGGAGGATGACATCCTGGGTCTTGCTCAAGATGCATCAGTAGATGCAAGACAGAGTTTTGTTCACTTTGCCAGCTGTGGTATTGCTTTGGTGGCTCATATTCATGAAGAGGTCAATCATGACCCCAAAGTCTCTTTCAGTCATGGTGCTAGCAAGTGTATCATTGCCGAGCCTATAAGCGTGATGTGGGTTTTTATTTCTGAGGTGGAGCACATTGTATTTCTCTGTATTGAATGTCATCAGGTTTTCATCCGCCCACCTTGCAAGCCTATTGAGGGCAGTCTGGATCACCAACCTATCCTCAAGTGTGGACGCTCTTGCCCAAAGTTTGGTGTCGTCAGCGAACTTGGCCAGTCTGCTTTTGAAACCAGTGTCCAGATCATTTCTGAAGACATTAAAGGAGTACAGGTCCAAGAATGGAGCCTTGGAAGACACCACTAGACACCAAGTGCCATGCTGATTCAGTTCCATCAGTTACCACTCTCTGGGTTCGACCTCAGAGCCAGTTCCTCAGCTATCCAATTATGAAGTAGTCAAGGCCGTAGTTGCCCAATTTTTCCATGAGGACATCATGGGATATGAGGTCAAAAGCTTTTTTAAAGTCCAAATATATGACATCAACCTCTTCCCTTTTGTCCAGATGATACCTCACCTGGTCATAGAAGGAAATGAGATTGGTCAAGCAAGACTTACCCACGACAAACCCATGCTGGCTATCCCTCAGTATGTTGCCTTCTGTTAGCCTGTCAAGAACGGTTTGATTTTTTTTTTCCAAAATCTTCCCAGGGATTGAGGTAAAACTGACTGACCTGTAGTTTCCTCCCTTTTGTGAAGATGGGCACCACACTGGCCTTCTTCCAACCTTCAGGTGCTTCACCCAAGTGCCATGAGCTCTTGAATATCCTCACCAGTGACTGCACTATGATATCTGCCAGTTCCTTTAGCACTCTTGGGTGCAGCCTATCTGGACCAGCTGATTTATGGGGGATCCAACATCTCAAGATGCTCCCTCAAAAGATCCATGCCAATGGTGGGCATATATTCATCTTCACCCACGGTCATCCCGCATCATGTTAAGCAGGATGGTCCCTTTGGGCTGGTGAAAAACGGACTAAGTAATCATTAAGCAGATTGGATTTTTTCTGGGTGCTGGTAGTCAGCTATCCTAACTGCTTTCGCAGGGGCCCAACGTTGCCTTTTTTTTTTTTCCTTTCAACTCCCCACATATCCGAAGAAGGATTTCTTATTGTCTTTGATTTGTGTAGTCAGATGGAGTCCAGATGCTGCCTTGGCTTTTCTAGTTCACTCCCTGCAGGTGCGGACCAGTGCAGTATACTCCTCCTTAATGGTGTTTCCTCTGCTCCATCAATTATACGCCTCTCTTTAGATATAGGAGGTCCATGAGTTCCCTGTTGAGCCCTTTTAATTTAACAAATTAATATTTACAGTTTGGTTGACTCAAGGTGGAGTTTGGCTCATACCTGCACTTCTTTCATCACCGCCCTTTTAAAATGTGACACTGGCCATAAATAAAACTTGTGGGGAAAAAGCATTTTAAATATACCATATGAATTCAGGTAAACAGTGTTGAAGGTTATTTACAGGCTATAACTTTAACATAGGGATTATTACTTAGCTCACTATAAACTCTTAACTGGAACTCATTAAATTTAGTCTTTTTTCTTCCTGGAGAATGTCTCTGAGCAGATTAAGACTTCCTTAGATTTATTTATTATTCAATTCTGTGTGGGGATGCCAGATGGACTTATTATGATCAGCTTGTTTCAATGTTTAAATATTTCTCCAGCAACGGAATGTAGTTATAGTATCTACTTTTCTAACAAATCTGCCAATAGTCTGTTAATGAATTAACAAGCTGCCCTCCTTGGTATCATCCTGGTTTGACTGTGAAATGGCTCACCTGATCAAATTTAATCACGGCTATTTGCTTGGGGTCCTTTTGCTAACTCTCTAAAGAATTAAAAATGCATTTCTAATAATTCTTGCCTTTGTTATTACGAGTACTGGCTCCAAACTTATTTTTTTAACATTGCAAATATACTATGCCATGCAATTATCAGAGACATGTTGCTGTTTATGAATGAGATATATTCTCATACATTTTGATAATTTAAAAATATATATTAACCACAAGGAGGTGTTAAACATTTTTGTTAACTGTAAGTTTGCAAAAGCTGATCAGCATATTGATACTATCAGTAAGAGGGCAGCTGTTAGCCAGAAAGAAATACACCACAGAAACCTCATTCACAAAAGATTTCAAATGAGGGGAAGCCAATGCACAAAAATGTAATTCAGTCATTAACATTTGTGTGTACTTTGGCAAATAAAAGCAACAGTACAAGGTCAAATGGACTTCTCCAGATATTACTGGGACACTATATTTCAACTCTTAGCAGGACACTGCTTCCTATAAAGGAAAAGAGCTTACCTTCTAAGCCAGAGGCAGGCAATTATTTCGGGCGAAGGGCCACTTACCCAGTTTTGACAAGCTGTCAAGGGCCGCATGGGTAGCCCCACCCCTTGACAAGTGCCCTGCCCCCTGGTCACCATCTTGGGACCAGTGTCCTAATGTCTTGAGACCAATATTTCAGGGCCAGAGCCAGCAGGGCCCAGGCTGGCAGGGGCCTACAGAGCTGGGCTGAGCTACACCAGCAAGGAGAGGGAGGAGCAAGGAGGCGGAAAAGGATCTTGGAGTCATCATTGACTCCAAGATGAACATGGGCCGGCAGTGTGGGAGGCAGTTAGGAAGGCCAACCGCACCTTGTCATGCATCCACAGATGCATCTCGAGCAGGTCCAAAGAGGTGATCCTCCCCCTCTATGCCGCACTGGTCAGGCCGCAGTTGGAGTACTGCATCCAGTTCTGGGCGCCACACTTCAAGAGGGATGTGGACAGCA